>NC_136661.1:11985569-12341992 GCF_903797595.1 Erithacus rubecula
TGTGCTTGTTTGTGCTGGACTGTTTTTTGTTTACTGCAGGGACTGGAAGAATGATGTTTGCCATGCTGGCCCTTGTCTGCATGGCCCTTTCTACAGTCACAACGTGCTCCTTCTCGTGGCATGTGAGTGCCAACAATCCTTGTCTTGCTCCATGGCTGTCCAGAAATCAGCGTTTCAGACATACCCATTTGCCCCTTATCTTCTTGGCTTCTACTTATGGTATTAACATGCTAACACTCCTGTCCCAAACTGCCCTAATATGAGATTCAGACATATTTCCTGATATCAGAGGAACATAATATATATTTGTAAGATGCAAAGGACGGTCTTTAGCAGACTGGGGAAAAACCAGTCTCAGACAAAGATGTAAGCCTCAGATTTCTCTTGGGTTTTCCCAAGATCTGGTTAGGATATGTCAGTTTTGTTTATGGTTGAACTAGTCTGGGAGAAAAAAAACTGATCAAAAATAACATCTACCAGCGCAGCCAAGAAATAAAGATGAAATATTTTTCCATACAAATTCTGGTCTTAAGAGGCAACTGAAGGTGTTTGAAATTAGGCAGATGTGAGACCTAGATACCTTCTAACTTGCAGCAAACTAGCCCCAAATGGATGATAGCTCAAAGATTAAAGTTACATTAAAAGGTACTTTTCTTGCACATGTCAGGGTGTGCTTCTTTCAACCTACCTTGTCAACCCCATTTCCATTTATTGGCTAATATAATAAACTGTATAAACAGACAAAAACCTTATGACTGATGTAACAGTCATAATGGTTAGCTGCATAATTTTAACTTTTCGTTGTTCACTGTGTCCTCATTGTGCTGTACATTACCTGATACACACTGTGATTACCTCTGGGCAGGAGCAATAATAAACTATATACACATTCTCCAAGTACAAAGTACTCTAAAGGAGCTAGTAAAATTAGCAGTAAAGATACAACAAGCACAGGACTCATTAATTAAAAGGAAAAGTGCTAGTTGCTGTCCTTACAAAAAAAACCTCAAATTGTCACCAAACATTTGCAAAATTTTCCATTCTCAAATTTCTTTGGCAACTGCGTTGGAAAATCTCTGAGGTCAGAGTCTCTGCTAAAGTGGGCAGAACAGCTGAGCCAAAGCAGAAGCATACTTGAGGCTGGGATACCATCTTTGGACAACTATCTCTTTTTTCAGAAGGGAACCTCCTGAAGTAGGATTTTGCAACAATCAATTTTCTTCATAGATGACTATCAGAAAGGGAGTCCAGCATATGCTGGACTGACTCTGTGACTGCTGCCAGAGACTGAACAACGAGTAATGTTTCTCAACCGGACATGCTAATCCTCCTTACAAAAGCCAGACAAGTATGCTGAGCATTCATAGATTTAGCCTAGAGGTTTGCTTCAGCAACCTTCTTATGGCATGACTGAGACAACCCAGCTGTGTCCTGGCCTGGAGAGATCCTAGCTAATAAATTAGAAGTCAACCTTTTATACTCATACAGTGAGATTATAGGTATGCAAATTTGTTTCCACTAGATATGGTGGCAGCTTTGGTAAGTGTGTAAGATGAGAAGAACAGGGGTATTTAGTTTACAGGTAAGCAAGCCTGCTCTTAGGCAGGAAGTAACAAATTCATTGGTTCTTCAGAGGTGCTTCCCCATTCTTTCTTCTCCCCATACTACATTGCTCTTAAATTAAAATTAAAATTAATAAGCCAAGGTCCTATTTTTAAATGTCATGCTATGCTACCCAGCAAATATTCTGGGTCAGGAGAGATTGTGGAATGGAGCCAAGACAGTGCAGCACTGGAAGCAGAGGACAGAGAGAGTTAAACCCAGCCTGGACTTGGTTGTTTTGGTAAATAGAGAAATGAGAGAAGCCAGTGCCCTATTCCTTCAAAGCTCATAATGGCTCCCTTTGCTGCATCCCCCTTCACTATATCCTTCCAGCAGGCTCCAGCTACCACCACACACCACACAAATTTGTTATGACATCCTGCTTCAATCAGACTTGCTGTGCCATTTTCAGAGTACCTGGAAGGACAATCTGCAGTCTTTATTCAGCCTAATTGCACCACTTTGCAATCACTGCCATTTAAGGCTTTTTAGTTGATAGGTCATCAAAATAAAATTATTCCAATAACTTGTTATTTTACCTGCCTCAGATTCACAGAAATAGTAATCAGCATATAAAAACAGTTTCTCAAAATTAAATTGCAGGAAAAGATTTGAATTAAGGGGTACATTTGAAAAAAAGCATAGGAGCTTTTCATTGAACAATGCTAATAACAGGAGGCCTTTAAACTCTATTGAAATATAATTAAATACATGTTCACCTCAAAAACAATTTTAAAGAATTAAGCTTTCCTAAAGCCATTCCACAAAGCCCCTTGGAACCCATTATGAATCCTTTCAATAACATTTAAAATTATTCAGTTATGGGGTTTTGGTTTTTTTCTTGTTGGCTTGGTACATTTCATGAGAGCAAAACTGCCTAGCACCATTGTGTTAGCTTTGAGGGAAAATACAGTGCTATAAGCAAATGCAAATGCTCTTTTGTTTTCCCCTCATTACCCAACAGAATAAGAATAGGGGTGTAATTGAACAAGTGACCTCACATTTGGATGCACATAGGAAAGAATGAAATGTATGTTATTGTAGGTTGTCTGGAGTTTCCCATAAGCAAACCTCTCCAGATATTTCCCTAAATGTCAGATCCTGCTTCATATGAAGTCAGTGGGAGGTTTGCCATTGTCTTCTGTGTCAGCAGGATGGAGCCTCTGGTACTTGTGTTCAGATGTGGTGACTTATCCATGCCCACCAATGTCACTAGAGCTCTGTCTTAGAGCTTAGATTAGTCGAAGATCTGCCAAGATTTATATATATACTATCACTATTGAAATCACAGCATGCAGGAATTTAAAAAACAAAATCAGAAAGGGCCAACAAAAAAACCAGACCTCTTTATTCAAGAAAGCCCTGCAGGACAGTCCTGTGTCTTTGGGAAAGGACTGCACACGAACAGAACTAACGAACGTGGAAACTTTTAGGTATGGTGGCAGCCAGAGCACTGCACAGAGGATGAGCTTGCTTTGCTTGCTCCCAGGAGTGCATGAGCTGTTGTTCTCCACAAATGGATATGTAAGAGCCATGAGTAAGAATGATGTCTCCTCCAGCTCATGGGACCCTGCAGAGCAGAGATGAGAGAAGAAATATGTGAATTCTGGTTGTCAGCAGGGGATGAGGAACACAAGCTGGACCCCAGGTGATGGAAGAAGAGACACAAATTCCTACCAGCAAAACCACCGAACCCATGGCTGGCAGAGCCAGCATGGAACAGAACTGCATACAAACCTTTCCATCTTGACAATTATTCCCTCTCCTGTTCTTTATGGCCCAGTCTCTTTGATTTTTCTCTATGTAAAAGACTAAACTTTTTCTAATAAAATTTTAGCTTTGAAAGTCTTGTCATTTTCCTGCAGAAACTCATTGTAGGGGAAAGACTTGGCAGAGCTGCCTTAAACCTCTGGTCATTGCAGTCCTGTCAGAAGTACCAAGAGACATCAACTGCACTGACTCATGAAATTTAAGAGGTTTTGAGGGGTTTTTTTGAGGTTGTTTGGTTTAATCAAAACCATTCCCCTTGCTATCACCTAAGATGAAATATAAACATACTCTTCTTAAAATTACAGTGCATCTTTGTTTTGTTTGAATGTAGCTTTTTGGAAAACAAATCCTGCTGAGGTTTACATCTTGCTCAGCCTTTTAATTCAGTGCCAGACAAAAAGCAGACAGGGTGAACTGCTTAAAAAGGACAACAAGTACACTTTATTTTGGAGTCAGCCCACCACAGAGAAGAGAAGAAAAAACAGCTGTGATGAGATTCATATTCATAAGGATTCTCCATCAATGTTTGCATTGCCGTGATGCCATCTGCTTAATGAATATGCCCAGCAACCCAGTGAGGTAAAATAAAAGTAATACTCTCAGCTGGAAAATGGAAGCAGAAGTGGTAAGTGGCGTTCCTTAGGTCACAGAACTTGTATGTGGTATAGACACCAAACCACAGCCCACCAGTCCAGGGCTTAGCCAGAAGACCATAACTTACCTATTAACTTGTTAATCACTGTATGATCAATCTCAGAACCTGTGACAGGGAACTCCAGGACTTCTGTCACAACAGAATATGAAGCTGATCACAATCAAAGGTGTTTCTGTTGACCTCTGAAATGAGAAAGAGCTGCTGGCAAGCAGTGGTGCTGAATCCTGGAGCTGCTATCACTTCTGTGACAACAGGATCAGCATTTGTTGACAGTAATAGAGCCACTCCCCCAGAAACGGCTATACTTTAGATTTAACTCTGTTATATCTCATTGCATGTAAAAACCAAAAGTAGCCACTGAGAGCTGAAACATAACTAACTCACTGAACACCATTTATGACTTTGCTAAGCTGCTGCTGAAGCCATGAGGAAGGACTCATTAAGTCCAAGAGTTTCTGGCCAAACACAGGGGGAGAAGGGAAACTCTCTCCATACCAGCCACTGCAGAGGACACTGCGTGTGGTGGATCAAGGGCACCCTCAGCAAGTTCCCAGGCAGCACCAGGCTGTGTGGGGCAGTCAACACGCTGGAGGGAAGGGATGGCATCCAGAGGGACCTGGACAGGCTTGAGAACTGGGCCAGTGCAAACCTCATGGGGTCAACAAAGTGCAAGGTCCTACAGCTGGGTCATGGTAATCCCAGACACAGCAACAGCTTGGGCAGAGAAGTGATTGAGAGCAGCCCTGCTGTGAAAGACTGGAGGTGATGGCTCATGGAAGATTGAACATTAGGCAGCAGTGTGTGCTCACAGCCCAGAAAGCCAGCTGTGTCCTGGGCTGCATCCAAAGCAATGCAGCAGCAGGTGAAGGAGGGATTCTGCCCCTCTGCACTGCTCTGATGAGACCCCAGCTGGAGTGCTGCACCCAGGCCTGGAGTCCCCAGCAAAGGAAGGACAAGGGACTGCCAGAGTGAGACCAGAGGAGGCCGTGAAGCTGATAAGAGGAATGAAACACCTTCCCTGTGAAGACAGGCTGGGAAAATTTTTGCTATTCAGACTGGAGAAGACAAATTTGCATGGAGGTCTTATAACAGCCTTACAGTATCTGAAAGTGGCCTACAGAATAGGAGCCAGAGATGGACTGTTCATCAGTTACTGCAGTAATAGGACAAGGAGTAACGGGCAGAAATCGAAATTTACTGTGCGTGTGGTAAGATGCTGGAAAAAATTTCGCAAGGTGGCCCTGGCAGTGTTACTGTCCCCTGGTTGGACAATGTCTTGAGCAGCCTGGTCTACTGCTCATAGCAGAGGGAGTTGGGACTAGATGATCTCAAGGTCCATTCCTACCCCTTAACATCCTACAAGCACATAATTCTATGACAACTGTGACCCACTTCCATCAACACATCCTACCTCTGGTAAAACAGACAGTGGCCTTTCCTCTGACTTCTGTCCCACCAGGGTTCTGTGTCCTGGCAGAAAAAGAGGTGCTGATAGATGTAGCAACACACTACAACCAGGTCCAAAAAGCAGCCTGCATGACCAGGTCTAGGGCACCAGCTACTAGGAGGCTGAGGAGCAATGAAGGGATGGGTTTTTGTCTGGAAATCCGAAGGCTGGTTTTTCGATGTACAGCTGCCAAAACATGTCCAGGGACAAGAACAAGGATGGTGAGGGTACAGCATTATATATGGGGCAAGAGGGGGCAGTTTGGAGGTTTGGGTCCAGTGGCGACAGGGCAAGGTACTGCATAGGAGAGTTTAGGGATAGGGAAAGCCAGTGGGGATTGACAGGGTAGGGCAATGTGACAGAACAGAACCAACAGAGATCCACAGAAGGCAGGACATTCTAGTAGATGTGTGTAAGTGGGCTTGGGGGCTGAACCAGGGTGGTCAGGAGCAACAGGCCAATGGCACATGGGAACTGAGGGAGAATTAACATACGGGTGCGAAGGTTTGTGGGAAAGAGGCTTTTCTCACCACACCTCGGGGTATAATACTTATGAATCTCTCCAAGGTCAAGGGGTGACCCAGACTAACACCAAGGAAAGCTGATGGAGATGAGTAAAGTCTTTCACTGCATCAGGACATACTCAGTACTGTTGATCACATGTCAACATGTCAGCCCAGCATTTCTAGCTTCAGGGTAAAGGACAGAAAGCCACAGGAAAAGAATACTAACGCAAGGATATTGATGTGACAGAGCTGAAATCGAGAGACAAAATCACACATCAGTTTTTCTCAGAGGTACCTCAATTACTTGACTATGCCTGTGTCATTTATCTGTTATATATTTTTTTCCTCATTCAGGTGTAGAACCTGCAATAATTGTTGAGTAGGTTATTGTTAACAGCATGAGGATGTTTCCTGCTCATTCAGTAACTTTTTGCCAGGCCAATAAATCTTTGGTTTTTGGCCTCACAGTATTTATTTTCAGTTTATTTCACCCTTGGGCAACATATAAAAAACCCTCACTTTTGGGCACTAGGCAGCTGAGATTCCTGCCAAGCAAGATGTGCTGTCTGCCCACACAAAGCACAGAGCACACAGGCCACAAAGGGAGCATCGAGTAAAGAGGTCAGCAGCAGCCATACATGCTCAGATGACAGACCCTCCCTGGGAGGAAAGAGGACTCTTCATTTCCTGAGCTCTCACTGACGTTTCTTCCACGTGAGGTAGGAAGAAGAGGAAAACAAGAGTCTGTTCATTACAGCTCAAGTTATTTTAAAATAAACACCAACTAGACACTTCAACCAAGCTCACAGATCTTCCTGGAAAGGAAAATGAGTTTTTCTGCTAAGCATAACAACCTGAAATGCAGAGATTCCTCACCCTGTAGAGTCCTCTAACTGATATGGTCTTGAAGTAAACTTGGAAAAGGGATAAGTTAAGGCCTCAATGCCCTGGGACAATTATAACTACAGATTCATGCTTTGAAATCTGATGTATGAAGGGTTAATCCAAAATTATATTATATACTGCAGTGCCATCGTGGCAATAATTCATAAATAACTGACTTCAGCTTTGCAGGACAAAATAGTGGCAATATTATGAAACCCATACAGAAACTGACTGTAAATTAATTGATATGAATGGTTTATTGGGGGTGGGCTGTTGCCTCCAGTGGTACAGTTAAATTTTTCCTTTGTTGTTAGCCCCAGTTGTGAAGGGTTTTCTTAAATCATCTGAATAAAAGCAATGTTTTCTATTTCCAGTAGTCAATAGCTCCTAAACGCCTTTACAATTTGGATTTACAGTTGCAAAACTTGCATGTGAATACCTCTAATGTGAATTAAGTCAGGAAGTGTTTTAGTTGGCCTAAACTCACATCCATTGAATGAAATTGCCCTGTAAAAAAATTGGTTTGAACATTTCATGCTTGCAGCATTAAATACAGCGTTTCCTGAGTAGCCAATCTCACTCATAATCTTTGAGGTGAATTATACTTTAGTAACCATGCAAGTAGGACACATTCTTCCAATCAAATATGTGCCTTTCAAAAGCATAGGCTCATCCACTGCTGGAAGAGTTGGTGTTTAAAAATACACTTATGCCATTTTGTTGTACTTTGAAGAAGTTACTCCTTCAAATCAAAGGCACTCAGTTGCATCAGAAATATAAACATCTGCCAAAAGTATGTTTGTAATCAGCATTCAGAATCAGGAAAGCATCCCTATGCAGAAAGGTTAGTTCAGCATATGTTTAAATTTAAGCACATATTTCAGTCACATGAAAGGAAGTTATACTTCAACATTTCTCCTGCATTGGCTGTTGTACTTAATATCTGCTGGAGAAATCAGTGGTTCATCCAATGAACTAAACACAGTGCCTATATTTCCTAAGAAAATTTGACATACACATTGAAATATTTTCCTAGGTAGGCATGGGATTTCAGTATATGGACAAGAAAATTTCTAGATGATGGTCTAAAATCAGAAAAGATGTATGCAGAAACAAGAATTAATTACCTGTCATTCCCAAGAAAAGATTTTTTTTCAAATACAGCCTGCATTTTTCACTGTTCTCTGTAGTTCTTGAACTGCTGGGCTTCAGCTGGCAAGGCTTAGTTAAGAGTGAATGGCTGCCACTTGATAAAATATTCTCATTCCCCAGCATGAAAAAGGAGGAGTGGTCTGCACAATATTGAGATTGATGTAAATAAAAGGGCATGTAATTTCAAAGACACCTACTAATTTCTTTTCATTAGTATATTATTAATTGTGACAATTAAATAGTTCCTGGGTTTTTATCAAAACCCTTCTTTTTCTACCAGTATTATCTTTTTCTTTTCAGATAAGCATGTCTCAATTAGAGATAGAAATTGTTCTGCTTTTTAAAAATGTAGTCACGTTCCAATTTTTATGGATTAGAATCATACAGATCATGCTGTTTTATAAATGACTTTCAGTAATTTAATTTTAGGTTCTGTTTTATAGTGCTGTTTGCCTAGCTCATAATCTTCCCATAAAATGTTTCTGCTCAAAATATTTATTTCTTTACTTGGTTTGTATTTAATTGCCATAAATCAGTGAACTGTAAGAACTCTGTACACAGAGTGATTGATCCACTCCTTCACATGCTGTATGTATCTCTGACTTAACTCAATTTAGCAGTATTGTTCATTTCCTCACTATGTACTGATGTACTTCTCTATCAAACTTTACAAATTTTTGCAAATTTTTTTCCAACATATTGACCAAGAAGTGAGTAAATTTAAGATCAAAGATAAATTCGTCTTGTTCTTTTAAAAACTAGAAGAGAGAAAAGACCTGTCTTACACAAATAGGACCCCTAAGTATGACAACCAGCTAGTAACATAGTGGACCAGTTCATTTCACAGCTTTGATGTTTGGAGAATGAGCATGAGTGAGAAGTTATTTTGGTATTCAGATTAATAACATATTTTCACTTTATTCATCCTGAGACTCAGAAAGTGAAACAGAAAACATGCACATGCTCAGGACTGTATAGTACCAACATATTTTCTGAAAACCCTGCACTCGTATGATTTATACATACAGCTGGAATAGTCTAAGGCTCCTCAACACTTGCCAAAAATATCATGACTAAACGGACACAGCCACAGATACATCAGCACAGAAATAGTCCTGTATCAGTCAATACCCTCTTTACAATGCTGCTTGCACACCTCATCACATGGTGCAGCACAGATTTAGATATCATCCCTCACAGGACTGCATTTGTGCCTGTTCCCTGCCAGGTCTCCTGTGGACAGCACACAACTGATGGGAAGTTCTAGCAATTTCTTGCTGCACCATCTTTAGCCCGTCAGCATACCAAAGGTGGTTTGACCACAGAGGGATAAAAGGTGAGAGAACATGTACAGTGTAAGGAAAAAGGAAGTAAAATGCCAGAAGCAGACAGCTGATTTTTTCTCACCAGGTACCAAAACCAGACAGAAAGGCAGTAAGCTGACATGTCAAATTATTACAAATGCAAGATCTGACCTGTTGGTGATACACATAGCCTAGAAATTGCCATCAAGGGTTGAAAGTCTCTGCAGGAATCCCTCTGCAGACATCTGTCAGTGACTATACCAATCTGCCTTATAACCAAGGTGTTCTTCTGGAAGATAAACAATTTGTTTGCTCCTTGGAGTTTTGGTCTATATTAAGACAAAAACTCAGCCCATTCTGCTCTCCTTCAAAGCTGATCCTTATTAAATAATATTTAATAAGGAAATTATAAAGAAAAGATCTGATTGAAACTTATTTCCAAAAATCACTTTAATTTCATCTTCTGTGATTGACAGTGAGATCAGCACTGCTCAGAGTACACACAAGTCTTCTAAATGGGTGTCAAGGAATTTTGCCTGAGCCAGCACTTCCCAGATGCAGCATCTGGTTTTCAGCTTGACAGCAAACTTACAGCTTGGATTATTAGAGCACAAGGGGGAGGTCGAGTGACTTGCCAGAGGTCTCCCAGCGAGTGGAACATAGTGCTGGGTTTGAACTTGGGTTCCACCTGGTTTGCAAACTTTACTGTCTTATTTGGATGATTCCCAAGCCTCAACCCTGCTCCTCCCTGCCAACTCCCCAGCCAACTAACTCACCAAGACTTCTTCCCAGCCAGGTTGCCATCAATTTTTACCATTCATCCAGCACACACTGAATTTGGTGGGTTCAGTAAATCTGTACTGAAACTGTGTTGCGAGTGCACAAGAGTGGGGGAAGAGTACCCCCACCAAAAAAAAAAAAAACCACCCTTTTTGTAGCCCACTCTCCCCACCCAGCATTCTTAAAGAGACAAATGAATGGATAGGAAAGCTCCTGTAGTGCCTAAACCAGGACTATCCCAAGCTGGTCATGGAAAGGAGAGCCTCAAACATGCAGAGGCCGGGGTTAGTCTAAGCCCTAGAAAACTTTGGAGAAATACATATTTTCCTCCCTCCTGGTGGCCTTGGCATTAGCTGAATGCATGCTTCTTGGAAGTGGCACCTCCCTAAGCTGCTCATCACTGCTCAGCTCTGACATGTATCTGATTGTTTCCTTGCACCTCAGAGCCATGACTGAGCCCATCAGAGGCCTGGCTGAACTGCTTTTGTAATCAACAAGTACTTATAAATCAGTAAACTCAAGGGTAGCAAAATAAGATTTGAAATTGTTTTTCTTGTTGTTATTATTATTAAAAATATTAAAGTTAACAGTAAAATACTCAGCCCAAAGATATGCATTTTTGTCTTAAAATGTACAAATCTTTTGCTGCTTTTGCAGTGAACGTGAAATCAGACCGAGAATCAAAGAAGGTAAAACAAAATCCAAGGCTTCCCAATCACTATCCTGTATAATCCATAGCATTTCTCTGTGGTTCAGTTCCCTCTCCTATAAAGTAGAGCTATTGAAAAACATCTGTCTTTGCCAAAAAGTGGATTTTTTCAGGAAATGAGGATTCTATCAGGTGCAATCCTGAAAGTTCACAGGCTTTGAAGCATGCCCTCAAAATTGAAACTATAGTCTATGTGGTTTGGGGTTTTTTACTATCTAATTGATTACTTCATTGTGTTCAGCAGGAAAAGCCAACATTAATAAAACGTGACTGTACATGGGCAAAGGAAAGAGATACTGTCCTTCACACAAAGCAGTAGAGCATGAGTCCCTCCTGGTCTCCACCTCCATCATCTCAGCTGTGTACAGGGCTGGGCTCCAATGCCATCTGGGGAGCTAAAACTGCTTAGAAACCAAACCTACAGATCCAGTTTTGCTAAAGAGTTTATTTGGAACAGTAAACTCAAGATAGGACTCTACCACAAAACTAAAGGACTGACGTTTGCTAAAAAACAACACTGTGCGTCATATGACTTTCTACCCACCCTGGCTCTTAGGAGAGCTGCTCTCCTGGGTGGACAGGTACATACACATTGGAAATATCAGTGTCAGCTAAGCCACAAACTGCTGCCTGGGACTACCTTTATGATTGCTTGGTGTTTATCAAGGATGGACATGTGGCTTTGGAGATTCCTGCTGAAAAGCCACTACAGCTGTTAGTAATGATGCCCCTGTGTTATTCATAGCTGAGTTCACAATTTTGTCTAAAGCATGTTCTACTAGATACTGTTTTAAAAATGCTGCACTGCAAAAGCAGAAAAGAAGATCTACTGTAATTTCCACATTGCAGTACTACACTAGATTAAGCTTTTAGCAGTACCTCAGATGGAATTTCTTCCTGCTCCAACTGCCAAATAATTTACACCATGAAAACTTTTATAAATTGAACAAGGTATAATGGACACTATCAGCTCTTTCCTTGTAAATTCAGATTCAAAAATTATTCTCAAGTAACAAATTATTAAGGCATGCAAAGACTTAGTTCACTCTTTACCAATTGAGCACAGTTATTTATTAAATTAAAAAGAAACCAAAAAAACCCCAACATAACAACAAAATATTAAAACCCTTTAAAATAGTTTGAATAGCTGAGATTTCTTTTGTGGGCTACATCTAAAGATCTTGCTCTATTTTGTTACAGTCCTGAAAGGTCACAAAGCATTTACCACTTTTCTTAATCCCACCCCACAACATGTGCTATAGCTCTCAGGTTGATCCTTTGCACCACCACCCTCTTCTCAGTCTCTGTAAATCAGAAGCCAGCAACAGATATCCCTCTCTGTATTGCAACATACTCCCATCAGGTTATTCGGAAAAAACCAATTCTTAATCTGGACTACACAGCAGGGAAAATATGGGGAATTTCATGGCAGCTTTTAAACTGCCACATGCCATAACCCTGCACAGAGCAGCAGAGCCACATTGTTGACCCAAGCTAGGAAGGCATGTGGCTGTGGCAGATGGGTCTTGTTAGCAGCAATGCACAGTTAAAAAAGAGGTCTGTGTCTGCCTTTTGAAACAAGCAAGTTTGAAGTGTAACACATCCTGTAAATTAAAGCCTTAGAAGCAGAAAATGCATTAAAAGGCTCAGTGTTTTACACCAAACACTGAGTTAAATATTAGTTTTAGATTACAAATAAAATAGTCCCTGTCTCTCTCCAACCCAGAAAGCAGAAACTTTGCACATGCTTTGGCCTGTGCATGTGCATGTGCATCTCCATGTGAGCCACATCATGAGACTTACATGCTGCACAGCCTCACATTACTTCAGTCTTCTGCTTTAGTTCAAAAACTAAAAAGAGAAAAAAAGAACAGGTACATTTCACTTGAGCTCAGCTCTGGAGTTTGAAATACAGATTTTGAGATGAGAAAGAAAAGTTTCTTTTCCTAACTATAGCATATTTTTCTCTGTGGAGGAAGTGAACACTAGCCAAAAAGCAAAAATATAATCCATGAGTTCCTGTATTTTAACTGTCTCTCATCTTGAAGCAATAAACAAAGGTTAATCAAATACTTACTAGCTGAGTAAATATTTTTGCTCATATGTATAAACCGACCTAGGTCAGATTCTCGTGTTTTGGCTCAGCATTAGTATGTCTTTTCAAGGTTGGTAGATTCAAAATTATTTTTTTCCAGCTTAACTCCATATGCTAAATAGAGTAGCTATGCATATATACATAAATAAGTGTACACACACACTCTATACACATTGTTTTTTACAGACCCTCCAAGAACTGTTTCTTTTTCCTCTAAACAAAGCCCAGAAGCATGTTCATGAAAGTGCCTCCACAAAACTCTGCCATAACCATTTAACAGAGGTCAGCGTGTTCCAGGGAGGTAACACACTCCAGCTGCCTGCCAACTAGGTGGAAGGATCTTCCCAGCTCACCTTACTAAGGCTGGTGACATGTCAAAAGCTCCATTTAGGCAACATGCTCCCACCCAACCCTGCTTACCTTGCATGTTCACTCCTATCTGGCTTTCAGAAAGCCCAGGGCCTGTATCACTCTTTTCATATGCCAGCATAACAGAGAGTCATGTACCATGGATACTGCTACAACTATTCCTTTGCTCCAGCTCTGTGAAGGTTGTGGT
The DNA here is from genome assembly GCF_903797595.1 of Erithacus rubecula. Lineage (NCBI taxonomy): Eukaryota > Metazoa > Chordata > Aves > Passeriformes > Muscicapidae > Erithacus > Erithacus rubecula. The sequence goes on from NC_136661.1 coordinate 11,999,034, forward strand.
TTAAGCACTCAACTGCATTTCTCCATTGCCTGAAAGCAGTGCTGAAGTCCCCAAGGAGCATGACCCCACTTTTCTCCAAAAGCTTTAGAGAAGGGAATGGAGAAGTAACTGCTCTCTGAGGGCCTCCCAGAGGAGACCTGACCTGCCAGGCAGCAGGAACCCTGTCCTCCCTGGAGAAAGAAACAATAATGTCAACTAACATCTGCCAGCATGATTATCTATGCTTTCCAAAGCAGTACTGCTCAATTCTACAAAACCTGTGGCTATGTGTCATGTTCCAGTGTAAGGAACTGCAAGGAGTTCTTTTAAAAATAGATGGTCAGGAATGAAATTAAGCCAAACACTGTATCTGAGAACCGTTTATTGGTAACAAAAAGACAAAATAAAAAGGAGTTACCTTACTAAAGATGGCTAGAGAAAACAGAGCAAGAGGACGAAAAATGAGAAGGCGAGGGAGAGAGGGAGAGTGAGGAGGCAGAGGGAAAAGAGGGCGTTCAGCCCAGAGGACAGGCAGTGCGGGCGTGTCCTGAGGGGCGGCTGCGCCACTGCGGCCTGTGGCGGCTCCTGAGGCGGGACACGGGTGAGGGGATGGACAGGAGGGACTGGACACGGGTGAGGGGATGAGGCAGGAGGGATGGGACTGGACATGGGGAGGGAATGGGGTAGGAGGGATGGGACTGGACACGGGTGAGGGGATGGGGTGGGAGGGACTGGACACGGGTGAGGGGATGGGGCGGGAGGGCCGGTGCTAGTCAGGGTCCCAGTGAGGATCTCAGGGGCTGCCTCCAAGGTGGGCAGTGAGCTCTTGCCCTGGCTGTGCCTGCTGACAGGACACCTCTGGCCCCGTGCAGTGTCCCAGTCCAGCCCAGGGCTAGAGAGGAGACCTCTTGCCCTCTGATGCAGGGTGTCCCCTGCAGGGCTTCCCTGCCACTGCCATCCCGGGCTAGACATGGACTGGTGGCCAGGCAGAGTCCCCCCAGAGACAAGGCTTTCCTCCTGGATCTTCCCCTGGCTGTCTCCTGGACATTGCACATGTACAACCCCTCCCCTACAGGCCTTCGGCAACCATTGTTGAGGCATAACAAAACCAAATTGGCTTCTCACAGTAAAAAGCTTTGAAAGCTTTAAAAGCTTTGAAAGCTTTTCTTTTCAAACAGGCTCAGCTTTTTCCAAGCTCTTCCTGCATTTCATAGGATTGCATATGAACTGTTTTAACAGAATAGTTCTGCCATAACCTTTCCTTCAGACAAGTGATCATTATGTCCTGAAAAGCACATATCAGACCAGACATTACTTTTGGGAGCTGTATCTGTCTTCTGATCCACTAAGACTCAATTAACTCAGCTTTTTAAGGGCCACAGCCCTGCAAACCAGCTCCATCACTACAGCTGTAAGTTGATGGCCCTGGACTGTACTTAAGCTAGTGCCTTTGGATCCAGAAAGCAAAAATGCAGAGTGGGTGTTACCAGGCCACTTATCCAGTCCTGGTCTGTTGAGCAAACCTCTCACTAAGCCAATTCAAATTGGTCCTTCTTCTCATCTCCCTCTGCAGATGTCCTGTGACTTATCCATGGATGCCAGATGGATCTGACACTTGGCATCTAGATCTGACACACTGGTATCTAGGGCATGACTCCACAAGTCAAGGCTCCTCAAGGGATAGGAGGAATGTTTCCTTTACAGGACCTAGCTATGCTTGTTTATTCTCAGTGAGGAGAATGCATGTTTTGTCTGACAGAGAAATCATTAAAACATTTTAAAATGGAAACTAGACCCTAGATAGTACTCTGGTGCTTATAAAATATAAGAGAGATCACAGGAAACAGATTTATAAGAATCTAATTTTTTTCCAATATTCACCAGTCACTTGGGAGTGAGGTGAATAACTTGCACAGTTACCCTGTTCCTTCCTCATCCATTAGAGTATGCACCTTCTCCTCAGGGCTCAGTGAATGCATTCACCCCAAGAGACCAAAAGCCAACTTTCCCTGCAAGTGTTTATATGAGACTAACCTTTCATGGATCCAGGCCAGACCACAGGTAAGCCCTCTGCTCAATTTTTGCCTTCTCCTGGAAAGATAAAACATTGCTTGCATTTGTAAGCAGTGGTCTAGCTTGGCTCCATCTCCAGCCTGGGATTTAATCCTGGGAAACACTCACATGACTTCTCCTTACAGAATCTCCATTTGAGCCAGATTTATTAAATTATCCCCTCTTTATTTATCCTACTATTGGCTTTGTTGTTTTGGAGATAATTTTAACCTTTAATTTCACGCTTTGGGGACTTCATTGTAGGAAGATCTGACAGCACCCCCTCAGTTATGAGAATAACTTTTGACTGCTCCTCTCTTGGAGGTGCAGTTTCACCATTGAGGTGATTATTTTCCCTCCTGTTGTTCTTTCTACAAGTTTAAAATGTATTTCAATCTTTAAATATAAGCCTACTTAAACAATCCACATGTACATTAATGACATTTTAGATGCTTCTTTGGGAGTCACTTAGTCAATCAGCATCAGAATTTCCATATAAAGCAGTCTAATATGACCTTACTGGTAAACAGATCTAGAATGGAGAGCAGAACATGAAGGGAGAGAACAATGGGACAAAAAGTGAATCATTTTCTCATCCTCTCCTAACTTTACATTCTTCTCCCAAGTTCAGTCTCAACTTCTCTCCTCTTACTGAAACCTCCTGGTTCTCAGCTAGAATTTCTGCAATTTCAACTCTCAAGCAGAGAAGCACGGTTAGGATGGCAACAGCTCTGCTCACTATGAGCGATCAGGGTGAAGAAGACCTTTGCCAAGCTGCTGTCACGGTTGGGTTTCAGGTTTCTGTGCATTGCAGGGAAGTGTGTCAGGCAGAGGCAACCCACAACCTCTACTCTCACAACACTGCTACCCACCACTGAGGAGCCGGTTAACGCTGGCATTTTTCCATGTTTATTACCCTTCTTGAAACTTCCAAGTAAAATATGTCTTACTGAAGCCTTTGACTAATCTTGTTCTTTTTTGTGTTGTGGTCACTTTATGGGAATGAGTGTGGTTGCAGAGGGAATCAGTCCCAGTTCCTAACTCAGCTGCTGCAGTTCAGAGGCAGAATTTATTTCTGACCTTTACACAGTCCCTTTGCGAGAACATCCCCTCAACACTAAGATCATTGGACACTACTTTGTCTATGAGATCAAGCTGCACTTTCTCCAGTGGTTCCTCCAGCACCTTCTGAGGAAGCTGAGCTGCTATTTGAGGCATACTCTTTCGGGGAGATAGGCAGCCCAAAGGTGTTTGCAGTGGCATAGTGCAACATTTTCAAAACAAACAAATATCTATTAGCCAATGCTAATAGTACTTTCCTAGCAAGCTCGTACAAGTCATGTTAGTTCTCTCTTTTTAACAATGGCAAAAATTACTTAATTCTATCAATTTAATAAGCACAAAATTATCATTCTCAAGTCATGAGACTACTGTCTGATTTCAGCCTCTACCTATGTTTTTTTACCTGTTTCTGGATCTCTTGTCCAGTAAACATGATGAAAGGCCTCTGATCTTTAACATCTTGACTTATGCATGGTACTTCCAGTTGGCCAGCAACCTGGTGAATACAAGCCCATATGGTGGAGCCTGGGATCCATACAAACCCATATGGTGGAGCCTGCAGTGTCAAGTGCAGGGGTGGAGTATAGACGTGTGCAGGGAAGTGACCAGCCTGACATTGGAGTGCTCAGGTCACACCCCACAGGCTTCCAGCAGCTCCTCTGGGAAGGTATCACAATTCCACTGACCTGTTACAGGATCAGAGAGGAATCTCCATCCCCTGCTGTCATTTCTAACAAGTCCTGAACAACAAGATGATGGACATGGTTTTTTTTACATTAGCCTAGGCAGGCAAAAGAAGTACATTCAAGGCAGGTATGGCAGGGGTGGCAGGACAGGTTGTCCTGCCCAGTGGACAGTGGTCTTCCAGCTTTACAGCTTTGTAGAAGTTTGAAGACAGGTTTTGGAGAAGACACAAAACCAGCTTATATTCTGTCCCTCCTGGGTTCACTGCCTTCTCTATATGCATGAGAAACTGTGATCACAACTCCTGCAATCAGGAACCATTGTGACCAGATCATGGAATTCAGGAGCTTTTTGTACCTGGAAGGACATATCTCTGTCTATGTCTGGTGGAACACCTGAGTGCATCTGCTTTACTAAGTTCAGCACTGCAGGCTCACCTTACCCACAGTCAGCCACCCAAAAAACAGATCTACTTTCAGTTATGTGTTCTAAGTTATTTCTACAGGATCTCCTCTGAGTTTTGCTATATGGCTGAGAAGATTTTCTTCTATTGCTGTTAATTAAAATTATAATAAACAGACACTTGTGTACAGTTCTGCAGTTTATATCTCTCTTACCTAGATATTTCCTGGGCCATGTTTTAGTTTAAATATCTCTCAGATAGTAAGGTGACTCTTCTTCCCACACAATGCCCTCACATACATCTTTCATAAACATTTCAGATACCCTTTGCCTTTCAGTTTCTTGACTTCATCCCTTAGAATTACCTTTATATGTCCACTCTAAAGGGACATATGTTTTCTGAAGCTACTAGAAGGATTTTCTTACCAGGTACTGGCTCAGAAAGGATCAGTCATTTACTTCAACAAGGTTCTGCACAGTCCTTCTTGCATTTCAGCTCCCACTATGGAGAGTGCTAGAACCCCAATTTCTTGAGGTTCTAAGTAGGGTATGTGATATGCTGAGTAATGAAATACTCACTTCCTCAGTTTTGTCTCTTGCTCCCTCTTCCTGCCCCCCACTCTCAAACAGCATAGCCTTGAGATTATGCCTGCAAGGGTTTGCTTTAGACCTAAACCCTGAGGGAGAGCTTTCAGAGGGCAATGCTGGTGATACTACTCTGTGCTCAGAACTAATGCATGCAAATCTGCTCCACCAAGGTGCCTCAGCACCAACATCTTTCATTTATGTCAAAGTGAAATCTCATATAATATGAAATTTGCTGTAATTTAATATAAAGAAGTTAGCAGCTTCTAAAGGAATAATCAAACTCAAAGCAGGATTGAAAGTGAACAGAAATAATAGATCCAGGTTGTATCAAGCAGACACAAACAGTAGAATTCAACTTTGCTCTGCCTGATGCTCAAGAAGCTTTTGCTTGGCAATTTAGCTTGTATACTAACCACTGTCATTTGGCACATTCAGAGATGTTTTAGGCACAGAAAAGAGGACAACAAGGACTGCTGTGATATTAAGGGATACAAACATAGAAAGCAATGAAAATGTTACTATGTCCTCTTTGGCCTGCTGTGTTTCCTAGTCTTTATTTTGATGGAGAAACAACATGTCATTTATCCTCTGCACACATATGAATTATAAAGTTCTACAAGTACCAAGTGTGCAATTAAGGCTGGATTTTCCATACAAAGGGCAAAGGAGAGTGATGTGGCTTCCTACTGTTTCCCTTGTGCATTTCTGCTGGAATCAAGCCCTTCCAATGAGGAGACTATTGAGTAAAGCAGGAAGAAAGAGTCTATTTTTGCCAAGTAGGAGGTTCTAACACCACTTTGGAGAAGGGGACAGGGAGCTTTGGCTGAGCTGAACAACTAGCAGCTATGGCCCACACAGAAGGCAAAATCTACACAGGCTGCCAAAACAGCCAGCTCCCAAGGGAGTTTCACTCCCAAGGTGAGAGGCAACTCCAATGACTCCTTGAAAGCTGCCATGTGTCACCTCTAATGCACATATTAAAAACTCTTCATCCTGACCCCAAGACACACCTTGTCATTTAAGACGAGCAAAAAGTAAATAACAGCACTGTTATGAAAACAACAAAGATGATCTTTTCAGAGACAGCTGTATGTTATATTGGTCTGAATGCAGCCACAGTTCACATCTGTTGGACTTACGCTGCACAAAATCTATGTGTTGTGACTGAGTTTCAAGAGGTCATGTTTCAGTCCTGCAAAACCTGCGGCTCATGGGTGAATCTTAAAAGACCATGTTTTGCAATTGTGTACACAAACCCAAAGGTTTGAAAAGGGGTGAATGCAACAAAGACAAGACAGGAAAGGGCTCCTAACAGAAATTAGGTCTAGAAGAGAAATGTTTTAAGAGTTGACTGGCAGCAATGATAAACAGAATGAATGTAAAATAATTAGTAAGGAGATTAAAAACATATTTAGAAAGAGGGAGAACTCAGAAAGCATTTGACATTGAAGCAAACTGCCCTTCTAAGAGCTGTTGCAGAAAAAAAAATACAGACTACAGTTATATTTAGAAGCTACACTGAAACACTAGAGAGTCATCTCCAAAACTGCAATAATAAAAATCACAACTCTTTGAATTCATTGGCCTGATTCTCAAAAATGGGTTTCATTGAAAGCTATGAAGAAAGAAGAGCTATTAAAATAAGCTCTTTGGAGGTCTTGGTATTACTAAATAAATACAATGAGCAAGGGATTATCACTTTTTTGCAATTTGATCATGATGCTCCAGGCACATAGTGAGTATAAAGACAATGCATGTTAGATTACGCCCAAAGGATTACTCCTTCTAATGATAGCTGTAAACTGTGTTTATTTGAAACCCTGAAAAATAAAGGGCAAAACACTCTGTGTGACTCAAACATGCACTGCTTGCTACAAAAAAAAAAAAAAAACAAAAAAAAAAAACCATCAGCATTATTGTATCTAAGGCAAGCCCAGACACACTTGTGAAAAACACAACAGAACTTGCTCACTATCATTAAAGCTGAGATGCCCTGTCACAAAAACCTGAGAAAATGCCACTGAGATCCAAACCGATAAGATGGGTCCCACATCTATGTGTCCAAGACACAACTCCTGACCTTGAATTGGGTTTTGAGAGAGAGGGCATTTCATAGCTTGGTTTCATTGTTTAGCTGCAGGGACTTCCCACTGCTGCTGGGAAGCTCAGATCTCAAATTTGATGTGAGAACCTAAGGGGAGAGGACCTGAGGGTGGCTCAGAATATCCCTAATAATGGCAGTAAAAGAGCTGTGACAACCTGGCTTTGTGCACAGGAGTGTGACACCAGTGGTTCTGTGCCACACAGGACCCTGGGAGTGCCTTGTGCTGCAGCACAGCACCAGCTGCCTCTGCCACTGTTACCACCAGTGAAGTCACATCAATGCTGAAAGCACTGCCAATGCCACAGCCAAGCCCTGCACTGTCCCTAATAAGGATTAAAATAAACTGGGGTTGAACTGGCTGCACCAGCACAAAACCGTTGTCTAAAGGAGGCTATTCAGATCTATTGCTGCCAAGGGCTGCTGTACAATTTTAACGGAGCTTAGCTGGTTGCTTTTTCCTCTTCTTTCCTCCCTTTCTGTTCAGCTGTCAGGAGCCATACCAAGCTTGCTGGACTCAAGGCTGCTCCTCTGGCCAGCCCACTCCCGAGCTTTTCCAGAGGCTGCTGAGGGGTCAATACTTTCTGCTCTGCCTGTGAGCAGGGACATTCCCGTGCTGCTCTGTGCACACAGTGTGTGAACACTGTTGGAGAAATAGGACAGCCTTAGTCTTTTTATGCCCCAACTTGCAGGTTTTTCATTACAAGTTTAAAACATTCAGCTCTTTCACCACCAAAAATGCCTGGATAGTCAGTTTTTTAGCAAACAGTACTGCTCTCTTTTAATGAGAGCTAAACCATTACGTTTTTGTTGTTGTTTTTGTCTTCTCCATTGTTACCCGGTCCTTTCTGATCCTGACTACTCCTCTACAATTTCATAGCTCTGTATTTTCTGATCTGTCCTGTGTTATGTTGATGAAGTCTCAGTGCCAACCATATTGTCATAACCAGCAGAGTCTTCACATATACAAGGTGAAGGACTAAAGAATTTTAAATTTTTTTTCAGACTTTCCGTTTCACTTCTGGCAAACTTAAAAAAATAAAAAATAGGAAAAAAAAGAAAAAGGAAGAAAAGTTGCAACCAAACATTGCGAGGAGGAGGAGTTGAAGGGAGACACAAGAAGTTGCATCTTCCACAAGTAGTCAGTTTATTTTTACAAAAAGAGGAATTAAATCTGAATGTCATTATCAAACATGCCACAGCTGATACATCCCCTGCACACCTTCAGAGAGATCTGCCTGTCTGCTTTTGGTGATGGAGAGCAGCCAAGCAGGTCTCTTAACCGGGTCGGTCTTACGCCTGGTGGAGCAGCATGACAACTCTTGCAGGGCTCTGTGCCAGCTGGCAAAGCTTCAATCTAATAATCCTGTACAGCACTTTCCTACAGTGCACTCCGGGGTGTTGCAAGGCTTCATTAGCTAAGTCTAGTAAAGGATTGCGACTGCTTAAATAAAAGGCACTAGTTTAAAGTTAAATATTAGGAGGACGTTTTTCACCATGCAAAATTTTCAGTTCTAGCTGAGAGAAGTCAGCTCTCATCCTGCCCTCAGTTCTGCTAAGGAGAGGCATCTGCCACAGGGAATAGTATTAACAGGATTGCCTGGAGTGGCCTGAACAAAACAGTGATACACAGATTTCTTTCATATTCAAAAGAACATTTCATTGATTTCTATAAAGAAATGTTAGTTTTCCTTCCTTTAGCAACTAAAACTATATGGTCTTGGTTTTTACTAGAACATTTCATTCAGTTACATTTAAAATCTTTATAAACAGTCATTTTAAAAAGTGACAAAAAGGAGGTAAGAAGGCTATATTTTAGCCTAAGTGAACACTATTTCCATTGCAGTTGGCAGAACAATTCCCCCTCAACAGCAGTAAGCTTTTGCTGCTATATTACATAAGTAAATGACAGCTTAAATTAAAACATCTAATCAACTGCTAGCCGTACAAACCTTCCTGCACTACATCATAAAGACAATATAACCATGGACAACAAGGACTTTTCTGTCAAGAAAATCAGTTCTGAAAAGGAGAGGAAAGTTCACACTAACTGTAAACCTAGCAAATGATTTCGCATCATGCCCCCAAAAAATCCAAAAACAAAGATTAAAAAAAACCCCTAAGCCAGATTATTTACAGGAGGTAGTTCTTACAAATTCAGGGAATCATGGTACCAAAGAAGAACCCTTCACTGTACTAAAATTCAAAGGTTTCAGAAATTCCTGGAGTAAATCACAAAGGTCACTTTTCTCTGTGATGTTGTCAACTTGAGTCCATCTGTTTCCCAACAGTCACCAAAGTGCACCATCTTTTGCATTCCATAATATGAAGACCTGAAAGCTTAGAAAGCATAGTTCTTGACAGTTGAAAACAAGAATTTTCCCAGTAAGCAGTGTCCTGTGGGAGCTCGCAGACTAATTTGCTAAGCCACTATACACTTTTTTTAAAAAAGCAATATGGGTGAAGCTCCAGATTACTGGAGAAAGGGAAATAAACCCCCATTTTAAGAGGGGTTTTAACTCTTGCATGTGAAAACCAAAAGTAGCTCACTGAGAGCTGAAACATAGCTAACTCACTGAACACCATTTATGACTTTGCTAAGCTGCTGCTGAAGCCATGAGGAAGGACTCATGAAGTCCAAGAGCTTCTGGCCAACCACAGGAGGAGAAGGGAAACTCTCTCCACACCAGCCACCGCAGAGGACACCGTGTGTGTGCACAGCCAACATGCTCTGTGGTCATCAGCCAGGTCATTCACACATCTCTGCCTGGGGATGACCATCCATACTCTCTGGAGGTCTGAAGGAATAGAAAACTGTTCCCTCCTCTGGGACTGCCCAAGCTCCTCTAAATCATGGCAGCTGTGGGGAGTCCCTGATGGCTGGAAGAACGGAATTTTAGCACCAGTTTTTAAAAAGGGGAAAGTGGAAGACCCAGGAAAGAGTCAGTTTCACCAATGTGCCAGGCAAGATCCTGGAGCAGATTGTCCTGGATACTCTGCTAAGGCACATGAAAACAAGGGGATGATTGGTAACAGCCAGCTAATGGCAAATGATGCCTGACAAATCTGGTGACCTTCTATCTGGGGTGACAGCAGCAGTGGACAGGGCAGAGCTACTGACATCCCCTACTGGACTTACTAAAAGTGTTTGACACTGCCCCACAGGACAGCCTTGTCACTAAATGGGGAAGACATGGATTTGGGGGATGGACCACTGGGTGGATAAAGAACTGGCTGGATGTCTGGCCACAGAGAGCTGTGGTCAAGGGCTCATGGTCCATGTGGAGCCAGGGACGAGTGGTGTCCCTCAGGGGCCAGTGCTGGGGCCCATACTGCCCAACACCTTAGCCAGGGACAAGGACAGTGGGATCAAGGGCACCCTCAGCAAGTTCCCAGGCAGCACCAGGCTGTGCAGGGCAGTCGACACGCTGGAGGGAAAGGATGGCATCCAGAGGGACCTGGACAGACTTGAGAACTGGGCCAGTGCAAACCTCATGGGGTCAACAAAGTGCAAGGTCCTACAGCTGGGTCATGGTAATCCCAGACACACCAACAGCTTGGGCAGAGAAGTGATTGAGATGGTAGATAAAAAACTCAACCTTAACCAGTTCAGAAAGCCAAGGAAATCCTGGGCTGCATCAAAAGGAACATGGCCAGCAGGCAAGGGAGGTGATTCTGTGCCTCTGCTCTGATGAGACCTCAGCTGGACAGCTGCATCCAGGCCTGGAGTCCCCAGCAATGAAGCACAAGTAACTGCTGGAGAAGTCCAGAGGAAGATACAAGGTTAATAAAACAAAGCCAGACTAAGAAAGTTGTGTATATTGAGCTTGGAGAAGAGAATTTTGTGGTGGCACCTGATAGCAACCTTCCAGTACCTGAAAGGGACTATAGGGAAGTCAGAAAGGGACTATTCATCAGGAACTGCAGTGCTAGAGCAAGGAGCAATGGATACAAACTGAAAGTTGGAAAATACCAAAAGATAATTGATTCCTACCATTAACCCAGAACCACTCTGCTGACCACTAAACCATGTCCCCAAGTACCACATTAAGACATCTTAACATGGTGACTCCACCACTTCCCTGAGCAGGTTGTTCCAATATCTAAACACCCTTTCAGTGAAGAATTTTTTGCTAAGAATCAATTTAAACCTCCATTTGCACACCTCAAAGCCACATCCCCAATGGCATGGAGCAAGTAGAAGTGCCCAGTGCTGAGAGGGACATGCAAGGCATACCAAAGCACTGCTTTGGGGATTAGAGGAGTGGCCATGTTCCTCTTCCCGTGATTCCTCTCCCCTTTTCTGCCATTCATCTCTCTTCCTACATACACTGGCTTAACCACTTCTGTCATTAACTGCAGGGGCTCTCCTTTCAAGGCCCATCAACCACTAAAGAGAGCCAAAAATGCTGACTCCCAAAGTAGTTTACAGTAGCTGGTATTTCTGCTGCCTCTGAAATTCTTAATGACTTGTTGGTCAAAGAGTGAACAAACACGGGTTTGTTAATATTTCTGACCCCCACAGCCACTGCACAGATTTGTCCTTCAGTAGCCAGGATGCCTCCCCCAAGGCATGGTCTGGGATGGATTAAATCCAGACAAACTCTAAGGTCAGCTAAGTAATCCAGGTTTTGGCAACATTCACTCTGCAGCTGAAAACTCTCCCAACATGGTCTTCTTTTTCTTTACTGACACTCAGACTTTTAATTTCACCCCAAACACTTTTATCACAAGCATGTTAAACAAAGTAGTCATTGCTTAATTACTTGATATCTAAATTGGAGAGTTTAGTCAAGCACCTCAAGTTTTCTTAATTATAGCCAACATCATCTAAACATTTGCTGACAAATACCAGGCCTGTATGCTTGAAGGAAGTACACCACAAATGACAGGAGAATAACCTGAGGTAACAAGATAAGCACTGTTGCTCCTCTCAGCTTGCTAATCTTCTGAGTGTTTTCCTTCTCAAGTGATTTTGACAAGCATTCTTAAAATTCAACCAGAAGTCTGTGTATCATTGAAGTAGTTTACTTTGTTACTTTGTTACTACTACAGACCAAAGACTGAGACAGTATTTTTATCCTACCTCTGGTTTGTCAAGGTATTCTGTTATTAACTTTATACCATTACCTTTTTGCATAAGGCATAGCTAGCAAGACCTTAGCCTGGCATAAAAATACAAAAAATACAGATAATTTTGTATCAATATATCTTAGTTCACCTTTCTTTTCACTCACAGAACTATTTCTTAGGTACATCAACTGCTAATTTTGTGGCTGGCCGAGATGGACTTTTCTTTACTAAGAAATACCCCATAGAATGTGATTCCAGGCAGTTACTTCAAAAAAAAAAACAGGTTTTTTAATTGACAGAGGAACCTTGTGCTTTTGCCTTCTCTCAGTTAGATGCTGAAGATCTCTACCAAGTCTGTACCCAGATCTCCTTGCTGATTCTTCCTTCCAAAAGCAGATCTTAGCATTAGTAGGCATAGATGACAAAATTGTTCCTGACACCTCTGGGCTGTGGAAAAGCTGTACATCAAATGGGAAAGAGCTGGATCTTGCTTCTTTTATGTGCTTTGGTTATCACAGGACACCTGCAGTTGCAGTTAGCTGCATGGTCCACAACGCTGGAGAAACTGGATGCCAGTGCAGCAGTGGGTGACTGTGAACTGCTCTCATATTATTCCTTCAGTAGAGGAACCATTTCTTTTCTCCCCCAGTCATCCTCAGTGGCAGCTGTGTCACTCTGAGAAGCCAGGACACAAGGCATTATGCCAAGTTAATGTTTGCATTATTTGCATTATTTTTTGCAAAATTACTTTATCAGTTATTTCATCAGCCTTAAAGTCTTATTTAGGATATCCTTATACCCTTTTCATGTTTGTATTTTGCTTGTTTGTTTGGCTGGTTTTTTGTTCTTTGTTTTGGTTTGAGTTTAGTTTTGTTTTTATTTTCAGTAGTAGGGATGTCATCCAGTCTTAATCTATGTTTTTATTTTGACTCTGAAGGTGTCATCCCAGCTTCTTGTACGTGAACTCCCTGCAGTCATCTGTTCTTCTCAGTGCATGTGCTGACATTTTTGTCTTGTAGCACTTGTATCTTATGGAAACCCCTTGTTACTTCCTTATGGCTCAGTCCTGCCTCTCCTGAGGTGAAACTTTTCCTGTCTTTCCAGTGGGAACATTGCCCACATATAACAAATATTGCCATACTTGCTAAATCTGGCATCAAATAGACCTCCTATCCTTAGAGGAGACAGCTGTGGACAATAGTGTCCAAGTTTCTTGCTGCTGGAGGTGCCCAGGTTCCTGGAAAGGTTTTTTTTTGCCCAAACTTATTCACAAGACTGTCTCTATGCCTAAGCAGGGGGACAATGCAAGGTCCCTCATTGCCCAATCTCCTGACTTACTCGTATCTCATTTTACAACTCTAAATTAAATTAATTGACTTTCTGCCAGCTACATTATTGTTTATACTTGATAAAATCTATTAGTGTTACAGGAAAATATATATGATCATTCTTCCTAAGCACATGAATAGCAATACACAGCAATATATAGTATTTCATTACAACATATCCAGCTGTTTGTAACATTACATGATGTCCCAAGGAGGAGGTACAGCTGCACATGCAATTTTCACTCTGCTATACTCTGTCTCTGGTCACCATGGCAGGTAGCCTTTCTTATGGTTTTGTCAGGTGGAGTTCACAGAATCATAGAATCACAGAATGGTTTGGGTTGGAAGAGCCCTTAAAGATCACCTAGCTCCAGCCTCCTGCCCTGGGTAGAGATGCTTTTCACTAGATCAGGTTATTCAAAGCCCTATCCAGCCCAGCCTTGAGCACGTCCAAGGATGATGAGTCCAAGCCTCTCTGCATTATCAGTTACAATGCCTCACCATCTTATTTCCCTATAAAGAATTTCTTTCTAATGTCTAATCTCAACCTGCCCTCCTTCAGCTTAAGGCCCTTCCCTAAAAGGCCTTGTGAAAAGTTTCTTTCCAGCTTTCTTGTGGGCCCCCTTTAGCTACTGGAAGGCTAATGAATTACAGTATTAACAGTCTAGAAAATTATAAAAAGCAGAAATAACAAGAAATCAATCGAGGTAGAATACAACCTATGCCATTTCCCAGTTCTTATAGAGTCTCTTCAATAAGTTACAAAGCAGAAAATTTTCTTGTTTAGCATGGCTTAATGATAGCCCCCTGGAAGGACTAATTTCTCTAATTCCTAGAAACCTAGTGTGTAATGTTCATCATGACATTATTAGTTGTGCAAGTGCTAAAGAAGTATTTTGAGTTGGGTTTTTTTTTCAAATTATAATGTGACTTTTATTACTATAGATCAAATTATACCAAAAAATGTTTGACCTACCTGTATGATCTTATAAAATTTGCATTTATATAGCTTCTTTTATGATTGGTGATTACCAAATTACCTAGCAGAAAGTTCTTTACAGTGATGGAGATATATTTTTATACTCATATGGAAGTCAATCAACCTGTGAAAACAGACAAGCAAAAAAAATCAAGTAAAATTTTAAATTCACTAGGTTTGCTATGTCCATAATGCCTCAAGGTAGAGGACAAATAATTTCAGCCTCTTAAGCCTACTTGGACTTCATTTGCTGTTGTTGGAGAGAGAACTTTTTATAAGAAAAATTAGTGAATATGTAAGAAAAAGAGTTGAGTATTTCCACTGAGACACAGTTTTGCCCCTGCAGTTTCTTTAATTGACTGAAGAGGCTTTGCTGTAGGGCTTCCTGCAATTACCTGTCAGTCAGCTTAAACTGCTTCTTCGAACATTGTCCTGAATAAATGAACCTTTAGATTAAATCACTGTGATGGACACATAAACACATATTTATAGGAACAATTACAAATATCCTCATAAACTTTATGTCTCCCCTTATGGGAATTCCTTAATATTTCAAGGTTTCATTCCATTAGCACTTCATCAGAAATGTGAATCTATGTAACTCTCCTTCCCTCACAGTAAAAAACATGATGAATTCATATAAAATCCAGTAGCCAATTATTTCTTCTGTGAAACTTTTAGAGCATACCACCAATTTAAGTTTCACTCATGCAGGTAATGGTAGTAATCTCCTTTAAAGCAATTCTCTCCTTATTGCAAATTAGATAACCTCCATGTACTAGACGTGCCAAATTCATATGCAAGAGCTGATGTATGTGATACTTATAGGAATATATAAGGCACGTAAAGGCATGAGTACAGAATGTGGCCAAGGACCTAATGACTGCAAGGAACATAAAATCCTTAGCCTCCATACTGTGAAGGACAGAAAGGTTAAATAGCCCCAAGCACTCTCTGTGCCAAGAAGGAAGGAAGACCTTCTCAGCCTAGGATTTATTTTCATTTTAATACTTTAATATATTACATGTCAAAGTGTTGAATATCATCCACTGCTCAATAATTTATTATGTTGGTTAATGTACCCTACTGATAAACCACAAACTGATAAACTGAGTTTTAAAGCTCTGAAATTAAAAGGAAGCAGGACCACTGAATTCTGGTTTCATTAGAAGCCAAAATGACCCAAGTTCCTTACTGATGGAAGGTGTAAAACATACTATTAGAGTCTAATCCTCTTCTTTTGTATTGAATTAAAAATGTCTTTACAAAAGTAAAGTGCTCATCTATAGCAACATGTGGAGAACTCAGCCTATCCGATGAAAAAAAATATTTTTGCAACACAGCAGGTGGGAAAAGCATGAAAAGAGAACTCTCACTGCTCCCAAAACCCATCATCAGACATAAGCATGTTTACCTTTGCTTAGCCTAGCATCAGAGCTGCCACCAGAGCAAGTGCTTTTGCCAGAGTGAGCTCCTGGCGTGGATGCCAATATATCAGCTGCCACTGAATGTGTGTAACATGTGGCTGTTAGAAAGTAAAGTGTTCTCTGTCACAGCCATATTACAGCTTGGTATGGAAGGAAAATACTTTAAGTTTCATGTGACAGATCTCAGGAGATGAAAAAATGACACAGTTCTGAAAGGCAAAGCTAAGCTGTCTGGACCTTTTTTTCCTTTCTAGTTTAGTCAGTGAACCCTCATGACCCCCTTCCTCTCTCAAATGACTTATTTACACAAACTCAATCTGCCCCAGAAATTAATTTGCAACAGTGAAAGGAGAGCAGATTGTTATGCCTTTGGGTTAAGAACCTCCTGTTATGCCAGGGACATTTAAGACAATTTATCAGTGGTATTTTCAGATTTACATTTTATACTCCTCTCTCATGAGCTTATTTAGGGTTTTGGAAATGCAGTTTCACATGTCCACACCAAAACCTACAAATCCCTAGCATTTTGCATTTCCAGTGGCTGTGGACCTGTGAAACTGCATTAAGCCATGACAGGAAAAGAAGTCTTGCATTTCAAAGACACGAACCTAAAGGTATATCAAGATTCCTTCTGTAACTTGCACAGTTAATGCACCATTTGCAGTATTTCCAAAGCCTTGGATTTCAGCAGCATGTCCCCCATGTCACACTGATAAGGAATCTGAGCATGCACCATCCTCACATCCTGAGACATGTACTACACACTTCACCAGGTGATGCTAGTGATTATGGCTACAATCCCTGAATCCTGAGGCTCACTGGCATTTGAAATGCAAAGTGTGCTCCTTGCCTCGATAAACCAGACCTCTGAGGATAAATGACTGCCAAGGCAGAGCAGAGACCATTTCAATGAAAGGTACCTTTCAAATTCAAAGAACACAAAAAAATGAAAAATAGAGAATTAGGGGCACGGAAAAAGAGGCAGAGAAACAGAATACATGCATCTTAAATAAAAATGAAAACCTAACCACGTTGCTAAGGCTGTGGATAGAACATTTCATCCCCTTTAATGTATTCTGTTCAGTCAGACAGGCATAAAAGTGACCTTTCTTGTATTCATGTTTTCAGAAACCTTTTTCAAGAAGATGTTTATTTTATCTGACTGATCTCAGCTGGCCTTCAGCACAAATGATACCAGGTGTTTTGCATTTAAGGACTGCACTCTGAAAAGTTAAACCTGGGCAGTATGGCAGGTGTCTGTGTGAGCACTTCACCTTCTTCATTCCTAGGATCTTTCAGTGCTATGTGACTTCAGCAGAGGCTGCCAGTAAGCAGGAAAGCTGCCTGGCTCCTTAGCTGCTGTTTAACAGGTGTTGTCCAAGAGCTCTGGGTATGGTTCAAAGGATCCTGTGCTGGTCCCCGGATTCTGGCCCACAGCACCAGGAAGTGCCTTCTTACACCTTTTTTGTGTGGACTTCTAGCCTTGGTACTACACAACACTCTGAGCCACCCCATGCTCCTACTAAAGTGAGGTTTTGTCAACAATGAACTGGAATTAAAACTAAGACAATTTCCTTCCTTCCAGCCTCAGACTGTGGGCAATTTTCCCGTTCTGTTTTGTCCAGAGTTTGAACCCAAAGAAAGCTGCCTGCTGAAAGCAACAGGGTATTTAGCTATTTAGCTTGTCTAGTACCATGTGTGAGACCATCTGGAATGGAGCATACCAAAAGATCTCTGCTGCTCAAAATCTTCTCTCTGACAATGGCCAAAAGCAGGTGCCCATAGAAGGTGGCAGGTAAGGATACATCTGTAGGATACTTGACCCAGCTAATGTCACAACATCTGGTACCATGGGGATGATGGGCACAGTGAGGTGGAGGTGATTCCTGTATACTGGGTAACCCAGGTGCATTTATCTGTCATAAACATATTCTGTCTCCAAACATGAACTCGTGCATCTGTGTTATCCTGTGGCACAGAGCTCATGGCTGAGACATACAGCACTTGAGCAGATTAACAGTGGGCGGGTGAAATTCCACATGTTGACAGAAGTGTACATAAAAGGAAGTTCTTGAAAAAGACATGAAGTAAAGGTAAATGGCAATAAGGAAAAAAAAGAAGAAAATTAAGTATGGCCCATAATACAGTGTTAATTCACTTGCCTTTGGTCCTAACTGAGAGGTACTGGAAATCTAGAAAGGTAACATTTGCATCATGGATGATGATAATGATGCTGATGCTGCTGCTGCTACTGCTGCTGATTATTATTATTATTATTACTACTACTACAACTCCTATTACAAATATCTGGTCGGATCACATCAAAATCCTGGAATTAACCATATTACACATCCCAGCTACTAAAACTTATCTAGTTAGCTGGCATCTTGTACATTTTCTTGAAGAAAAGGTAGTAATTTTTTAAGAAACATTTGACTTTGTGGTTACAACATATGTGGGGAAAAAAGAGGAAGATACTCAAGAGAAAAAAAGTGAAAAATGAGAATGGGCTAATCAAAGAAGAGAATGCAAATTTCTAAAAGCATAAGGATATTGATAAAACCTGAGGATTATCACAGTGGAGCTCCTTCTTTTTTCGTACTTAGAAAAACTTTGACTATATCTTACTGTAACTATGTGCCTGGATACCTGTAGGAGTCTAAGTAAAAAAATGCCAGCAAGTGGAAAGGTGGAATGAAAGACGGGCTTTACTGACTTTTAATAAGTGAGTAGAAGAGTGGTAGAGAGACATCTGCCACTCCTAATCCACTTACCAGCCAGGATTTTGGCTTTGAGGAGATTTCTTAGTCTGGACAGACACAGGAAGGAAAGTGAAGAAGAATTAAAAGATGTCTGTTCATTCAATCACTTTGTTATGAATATAAAAGATTTGACTGAAAAATCTCATGTGGTCCTAGATTTTTCCAGTATAAGTATCTTGATTTGTTTGTGGAAAATTATATACAGCAGTTCACAGAGCAGTCAAATTTTCTTGCACGTGTCATTTGAGATTGTAAAATTGTTTTCAAAACATTTGTATCTCTCTGTAATTTTCCAGCCCTGACCCACATCTTCATATAATGTGTTATTATTGCTGCCATATCTGGGAGCCTGTAGGCAAAACTAAACACCGACTAAAAACATCCAGAGCCAGTTTGCCTGCTTACAGAGAAGAGCATATATACATGCAGACAGATACATAAACAAGGAGCAAAAATATCCCTGAAAACACATTGCTACTGTTCCTAAGAGGCACTTGGCTCTTCAACAAGATCTTTCCACTATATTCCAGCGTTTAATTACATCACTATGGATGTAATGGCAGGAAGTCATCCTCCTTCATCCGTGTGGGGATATAGAGATTACTGAAGTGTAGGCTAAAGACCAGAGTGTATTAAAGCATTAGCACCATTTTATACCCCATTAATGAACTTTGTTTAAAGACAATGAAAAGAAACACCTTTGCTTATAGATAGGAAAAAGATGTGTCAATATTGAAAGACATTCAGCACTAAGAGAAACTCACACATTTTAGTGGGGTAAAATGAAGCAGGGAAACTACATGAAGCAGTTTTAATACATACTGTTTAAAAAACCACATATGTTTATTTACATTATTTGTGTAAAACTTCTTTGGCTTGCAACCTGACACTGAATTAACTAGTTCTAGGAAAAAAATCATATACTTCCACATCAAATACTAGATGTCAAAATAGTGGGGAAAGTTGCATAACAACTGCTGCAGCACAGATTTGAAAAAACAAAACTTTTTTTTCACACGCAGGATTGAGCAGAAGAGTTATTTGTATTTAATTTTTATAATATTGTGAAAGGCTTTTTGTATAATGTTTCTGAGTATTTCTCATAGTTTATTGAGAATACTGTAGATAAGATACTGTTCTACTTTCTGTGCTTTTCCCAGTGTTCTGCTGACAGCTTTTCTCAGGCAGATAGACCGTGATAAAAGAGCAGGGGAATTTTTTTTCTTCTAATCAGCACTAAGTCACAAGCCAGATGCATTAACTTGGTTAGGAGCTGTGCTCCACGTTCAGCAGGTCAAACTGGGAGCAGGAAGGTCCCTTTTGGCCTGACCTGAAGATTTTGGCCAATGCAGCCCTTGTGGCACACCTAGCCCAGGTTAGACCCAGCTCAAAACACTTTTTACTCTTAAGTTACACAAAGAACCTCTAATCCCCAGGACATCTGGAAAACAAGGTTAATGCCCTAGACTTGCTTCACAGAGAGAGGCCTATCACATGCTAGTAATTTTGTCCACCAACACTCTTATCCATGCTCAGCTGCTTATAATCCAGAGGTAAGAAGTAGCTTATTTCAGGCTGCTGGAGTAACATTCTATTCCCTAGAAATGTCTCATGAGGTAGTGATTATTTTCTGAATGAAACCACTGTGCTGAACTGTAGCACATATGTGGCTATTTCCACTCACCCTCTTCTGCACAGCACACACAGCAAAAGCACAGAGCTTAAATTCTATTAAGAAGTTTTCTCCAGAAGTGTGATCATTTAATAGGATCATAAAATTGCGTAAAATATGCAGTGAGATTTAGCATAAGAAAGCTTGGATTTTTTTTACAGACACACATTTTTGCATTATTCTTTATTAGAAGTTTTAAAGAGGAGTGATAGACCTATCTCTACACTATCTAACAAGCAATTTTATTCTTCATTTAAAAAATCTGATTTGCCAAAGATAACAGTGCATGCTGAAAGTATCAGAGCACAGAATTACTTGCATCTAGATGACAAGTCCAGAAAATAAGGTAATAACCCCTAGTAATTCCTAGGTATTTAAGATTACTGTGGAATAGCACTAAAAGTAACTTGGCAAATGATTTAAGAGTGCCTCAGAGTGTAATTATGTGCAGATAGAGGTCATTGGGTAGAATATTCTTGCTGTGGTTTGGAGTTCATAAAACAGTAAGGGTCATATTTTAAGGTACTTTCAATTCCATTCTGTATAATTGAGGTGGAAAAGTAGCAACTTGGCAGTATCTGATTTAACTTCTATGTAATTGTAACACCTCTGATAGGATTTTTCCATTGAATAACAGGACAGGCAGTTACTATTGGAAGCAAAGGCCAAGAAGAGAAAAAAAAAAAAGTGAGTTTGAAGAACTCAGAAGAAGGTTCTTGAAGTATCTTGAACTATTTTCTTGTCTTCAAGAAAGGAAGAAGACAGAAAATTCTGCCCAGCTGTGAGGAAGCTGCCTTGTACTCATCCAACAGGTTTTATCCTTGTGCCTGAGTGTTTCCCTCCTGAGGCATACACCAATGGAAGCTCCCTCTAGGAAGCAGTTTTGCCAAACCAAGGTTTGGCTCCTTGCTAAGGCACTGACTGGGGACCCTGGGTGTTTGCTTTGCTGGCACAGTGCCCTCACTGCACCCACACCAGCACACCTCTTCCTACCATTTAGCCAAGCACAGGTGGAGAAAATGATTTTTTAAAACCAGAAATCCTGCACTGGCATGCAAAAGATCTCCCTTTGTTACTTGCCAGTGGGATGCCTCAGGGGCCTCAGCAGGGACCTGTTCAGGTCCAGAACCCCTGACCATGCAAGCACCCCACAAAGGCTGCAGAGGAAGGATGAGAAATGCACAGAGAGCTCATGGTCTGGAAGTCCCCTGGTGGTGCCAGTCCCTTCCTCCCTCTCCCCTCATAACTACAGCACAGCAACTGTTCTTGCAAACAGCTATGAACCAGAATCGAGTGAAAATATCAATGAACATGGTGTTCACAAATCATCTGTACAAGCTTTATTTATTTGGAAAAAAATATTACTTGTCACGGTGATCAAGATTTGAAATGAAGCCACAGTTAGAGCATTAGCTTTCCTTCCCAAAGCCTAATGAATCAAGGACCTGACTTTGGAATTATATTTAATTTTATTATGAAATAAAAAACAATGGAATATGGAATTTGCCTTTTTCAAGTCACAAAAGTTTCACTAACATACAGGGTTACTCTGGAAAAGAAATAGGTTAATCTCAATTTATTATAAGGGAAAGAATTCATTAGAGTAAAAATAAAGTTCTCTGATAAATTACATGTAAATTATATTTTGTCAGGAAACTAAAACTGACAATCAAATAAAAATACCCTGAATAGTCATTATGGTAGCACAGATGTTCTCCTGCCCACATTTCACTTTGACTTTTTCTATTCAAGCAGCTCTAAAATAGATAATTGAATAAGAAGCTCTAACAGCAGGCTACAGAACCTTTCTGTCCAACTCAAGCTCACAGATCTTTTTTTCCACACTTATTCAGAAACCTGTTGCTCCTGGGCCATGTTTCCTGTATATTGAACATGCGGAATTCTATGTTAAAAAAATACATGTTTTGCAGAAATATAAGCTCTGCAGCTGTTATGGTGCCTTTTTTAAAGCACTGTGCACTGCATACTATTAGCATTTCATGGAACTTGACTAAGGAGTTCAAAATGAGGGCAAATATGAAGTTGTCAGAAGATCAACTAATTCTACAGCTTGAAGAGTATAAGTGTTCCAAGAAATCACATAAAAAACTGTTAAAAGTGCTGAGTCAACAACAAACTTTGCATATTGCTAAATTATTTTATGGGAAATTTATGTTTGTGCCTACAAAACCTTGCTTTTTGCTCCTGAGAGCTACTGTGGGATTTTGTTTCAAACGGGACTTTGCAGGCCAGACCTCTGCAGCCCCTCTGAAATCTCCTGAGAATTTGGTGCCATCGCTTGCTTAGGAGTCATATGATTGATTGGTACTGTCAGTTTGCTATGTTAACTTAAAAAAGAAAAAAGGGGAAAAAAATGAGAAAAACAAACAAACAAACAAACAAAACCCAACAACACTCCCCACACACAGGCAAACCCCACCAAAAAACAAACAAGGAAAAAAAAAAGCAAAGCCATTCAACCAAACAAAAAGCAGCCCACTCAAGAAGCAAGCAGGCCCAAAGCACAGATACCTCAGCAAAGCAAGAACTGGGAAAATATCCCAGAAATGTTTCCAGTGGTCTAGGCTGGGAAATACATTTCTAAAATTAAACACAGCC
Source organism: Erithacus rubecula (assembly GCF_903797595.1). Taxonomy (NCBI): domain Eukaryota; kingdom Metazoa; phylum Chordata; class Aves; order Passeriformes; family Muscicapidae; genus Erithacus; species Erithacus rubecula. Next base: position 12,021,762 of record NC_136661.1, read on the forward strand.
AAATATTACAGCTAAGGGCTACTTGGACAAATGCCATTATTATTTATCTCTTTTTCATGCAAACTCTTCCATTCAAAACACACCTGGAAAATTTCAACTGTCTTACTTGGGCCTCAGGCACAATGTGGCTTTAGCAAGTTCTGCCTCTATGTAAATACAGCCTCCAATACTGCTTCAGAGTAAAACATATCAATTTTACTTGGACTCACAAAAAAATCTATGACTGACATGGCAGAACTTCACCCTTCCACTCTAGCAAAGCATCTAAACATTTTTGAGATCTAAATATCTGTCTTCAAAGCACCCCATGACATGATTTTCAGCCTCACCCCATTGCACTCTAGCCAAAAAACTGTGCAGCTCAACATGGACAGTCAAGGGATGGTGAGGATGTCCCCCCAGAGCATGACCCACCCTGTTTTTGCTCTCCACATCCCAGTCAGGATTAAGCATGTCCACTTCTACCACAGTCAGAAAAAATGATAGCTGCACTCACATTTTCGTGAGATGACAATGGTCCTTGCTCCATGCTCAATCCAGACCAACACATGGAAAAAGCTGAATTTTGCACATCCTGAAGCCACACCACATGAGCCAGAGCTCTCATCAGGAAGTCAATAAATTTGGGAGCCAGCCATCCTCAGCATTGTCACAGTCTACAGAAGTCACCTCTGAAGCCCCAGAAACTCCATGAGTGGTCCCAGAATCACAGGGTGGGTCAGGCTGGAAGGGACCACAGTGGGTCACTTGGTTCAATCTCCTTTCTCAGGATTATCCCAGAGTACATGGCACAGGATTGCATCCAGATGGTTCTTAAATATTTCCACTGAGGTTTCCACAATCCTACAGGGAGCTTTGCACAGAAACTCGTTTGGGGGGCTACAGGCTGGGACTGTGTTTCTGAGAGCTACATGTTCCATGCATCTGCGATGGTTTTACCTTATCTGCCAGGTCTTTAAATGAGAAATCTCCTTTCCCTGCCTCAGCTATTGGTCATTTTGTGTTTAGATGTCCCTTATAAAAAATGTTCTCATGTTCATTATTTCTGTTCCTTTTTCCTTTAATTGGAGTAGCTCATTGTGGCTAAATAAAAGCATTTGAGGTCAGCTGACTAAACAGGGTAGCATTTTAGCTGTCAGCATTTCAATTTGGGGAAAAAAAAGAAAGTTACAGCAATAAAAGTTTGAAATGTTAAAATGGGCTGTTCCTAGGACAGAGATTCACTTTGAGCTGTTCAAGGTATTATTTCAACATCTCACTCACAGCTATTTAATTGAATTTACTTTTTACGTTCCTTCCAAGACGTCAAAGTCTCAATATCTGTCCTTGAGCAGTGAGTCCTGAGACACTGCCCTGAGGAAAACTCAGGCTAAGTTCTAAAAACCTCCTTTGGACCCTCCTTGCCAGATAAGCAGAGCAGCTGAGGAGTCTTCCAGAAAATATAGAATTAATCTGGTCCAGAAGACACAATTCTTCTGGAATTATCTAAAAAGTGGCTGAGCAACATGCCATGTCAGAGTCTGATGGTACAGCCCCAGCTTGCTTATCCTAAACATCAAATATATAATTTCTCCCTGTTCTGTTATTTGTAGCTTTGTGTTTTTAATAAAAGGATTTAATAACAGCTTCCAGAATCGTGAGGCTGCATTAGATTTCCAATCTAAAGGACTTCTGGGGATACTTGAAGAATATTTTCCTGCTATGTCTGAGAAACGTGAGTGACACAAAAGGCATTATGTAAAGAAAGCAGGTTCTTGCACTTCCTCCCATGGCTTATGTCTTGAGATTTCCAGTGCATGGCTGAGGGGCTCATTTCTAGCAGCTACCTGTGAGTACAGAGGGATTTGCATACAGTGGTCCTTGTTGCTTCTTGCCTGTGAGCTGCTGTGCTTTGTTAGTAATTGCCTAAATGAACCCTATTTTAGTGTTCTCCACAGCAGCAAGTCTGTCACATGCTGCCCCAAAGGTCTCTGATCCCTTTGGCAGATAAGTGACCACTGTGCTGCTTTTCCTCTCATGTTTCATTACCAAACTACCTCCGGATACCACAGGTCTCAGAACATTTCCTGCCAGAATTAACTGCAGCCCATGCTTTCTAGAGTACATAGGTGTGTGCTTTTCTACCACCCATTTCAGCCTGTGCATCACCCAGGACAGCTGCTGGGGAAGAACATGTGAGAGCTATCTCAGTCCCTCTTTCCTCCTTACTTTACAGCCTGGAGCTGATGTGATGAGATTGCATAAGAAGTCAAAAGAGGAGGGGAAAGTGGAAAGCAGCATGTCTCACATGTCCCACTGCACAGCCTTGGCTGCCAGCACTCGCTGGCGTAGACACTTCCTGAGCCAGAGCTCACACCCCAGCTCTCACATGTGCCTATGTGCCATGGGCTTGACTAACCCTTTCTGTGACCCCATTCATACCTTTGGCTTCTCAAACATCCTGTGATGACAAGTTCCCCAATTTAAGCATGCATTGTGCAGAGAAGGACTTCCTCCTCTTTGTTTTAAACCCACTGACTGGTATTTCCACTGGGTATCTCAGACTGTGAGATCCCAGTGAACAGTCATTCCCTGGTTATCCTCTCTCTACCATTCATATTTTTTTTAAAAAATACTTCCTCAATCTTTCTCAGCCCTCAAAGCTCCAGCCTATACTGAATACAACTTACCTGTGCCACAGAATAACATTCAAAAGTCTCTGTTCAATTAAACAAAAGCTTTTGCATACTTTTATTTCTGCTTTTTTTTGCATAAATTTCCAAATTATTTATTACCCTCAACTAAACCTAAAAATTATGAAAAATACAAGGCCAGTAGTGCTGTGCTTAAACCTTCAACTGAATTAGGATTTCCGAACCAGAGACTGATGAATCCCATACACACACACAAGGACCACATTGACCCCCTTTGGGGGGTCAGATACCAGAAACCAGCATTGATGTTCCCTTGCTCCAGGACAAAAATTGCAGTCTTGAAAATTGCTCATGCACTATTGCAGAGACCTACACCTGAGCACTTCACACTCCAGACCTTATTCTAGTGCCCACCAACACACTCAGCACCCTGAAATGCTTAGTCCCAGTGCAAAAAAGGCCCCATGACATTAAAAATCTGGCTCCAAGAAATTGTCCATCAGTGGTGAATCAGAGTGGTATCACCATGGTGGGAAATAGTAACTGAACTATGGTACTCTAGAAGCATCTCACTGCAGGCACTGGGACAAAATAAAGGTGTGTTCCATCAAGAAAGAGCCATGGGAATTCACACAGTTGAAGTATAGTGAGGAGAGATTCCTGTTTTTATGAGAATAATCACAGATGTTTTAATGCTTTGTGTGTATTTAAAACTGAGCTTTGTGCCTAGTTCCTTAGTTTCCCTTCTTCAGTTTGAAAGTTGAAAATTATGTCTGAATATTATGACCTCAATCTCATTTTAAGGGAATAAGTTGTCAGAAACCCAGGATAGCTCTATCACTAGAGCAAAACCTTGTGTGTAGTGTGTGTTTGTATGCATGCATTAAGGTGAGATAGGTGGTAAGTGAGAAAAATGTATTCTGAAAAAATTAAGTTGCTTAAAAATAGCAAGAAGAAAATACTGCATTCACAGAACAGGAATTCAGCTCTAAGCAAAAAGTAGCAGGCTGTTTAGAACTTTAACTGTACCATTTTGAACCAAACAAATCAAGGTGATACCCAAAGTGCAGTTAAGCTAGACTAACTGTTTAAACACAGATGAGTAGCACATCTTGGGTTAATGGTTGAAGTGTAGCTCCTTCAGGCACCATAAGATTTCCAGCCAGGAATCCCCAGCTGGTTTATGTCCCATTTTGTATGTTTGCCAGATCATTGCTGTACTCAGCACCACACTTCCTCATCTCAAGGGCAAATCCTCCCTGAAAATAAGCAGCAGCAAGCCCCTGAGCTCACAAGGCTGGTGGCAAAGCCATGGGGAGAACATCTGGTTCTGCTGTGCCTGGTGCTGGCAGTGTGGTGGGGGCACTGCCAGAGTCCAGGGCTGGAGTGCTGGTCCTGTACATGACAGCTCTGCTGGGAGCAGTCACACAGCTCCAGCAAGTATGCCCATCTCAGCAGTTTGCAGAGCAGCACTCCAACATCTCAGAATGAGCTGCCACACGGGGACACTTGTGTTAAACCAGCTTCCAGGAGAAAGGAAGCGTCAGCTTCTGTATTCCAGCAGATTCTATATTGCAACGATGTATTGATATCAGGACTGGCAGAAACGGGGGGAGAGTTTGGAACAGCCCAGGTGGGTTCACAGCTGGGTGGGTGCCCCCAGTAACACTGTCTGAGGCAGGGCTGCCTGTGGAGCCCTGACTACCCCTCTGTCACAGACAGGTGACAAAGGCAACATCGTGCTCCAGGGTTATCAGACTCTTTGCAACGACCTTAGAATCATATTTTGACACAGTTACAGGCATTTATTTTGCAAGGGATTATCCTATGTTTCACTTCTGCTACTTAGTAACATAGCTGAGGACATGATGAACACAGCAAAAGAGAGAAGATTGCTATGCAGATCAGACACCCGTCATTAACCTAGAGAGCAATAATAAGTGAGGTTAATAGTGCTGCTGAGGGAGAGTTCAATGTGCTGAATGTAGATGAGATCTGCAGCAGATTTCACGGGGGACAGGAACCTGCATCACAATTCCAGACTGGATCCAGCTGAGCATATCCCTGGGACCAGGGTACTCCAGTGCCCCCAGAGCCCCCAGTGCCCCTCTGCCCTGAGGGCTCTCACTGTGCCCACTCTCCTCTCCACGACAATCCTGCAGCACACACATGCACACACAGACACAAGTAGTGGAAGCTCTTTCAACATTTCCTGTTGCTTCCATGCACAGCAGAATAGATTAGTCTCACAGAGACAGCACTTGTGATGATGTAGCAGAACAAGGTAATGCAAATGCTGGAGCAATCAAGGGTGAGGGAAGGTAAATATGACAGTCTGCTGATTTAATATTACACTGGTTGCTCTTGTTAAAAAATTCTGGAAATATATGTTACTTAGGCAAATAAATTGTCTTCAAGTCAAAATATGCCTCATATGACAGCAAGTTTAAACAGGTATTATTTTCTATTGCTTGGTTCCCAGTGAATCACTCAGTGTAATTTCCAAAACTAACATTTTGTTGGACCAAAGTAATAACTCCCTATAAATACCAAGCAAATAAGGTGCTCTTTCCACACAGAGAGCACTCCACACTTTATGCACTCATGAATTTACCCTTACAGAGAATAGAGGAGAAAAAAATTGAAAAATTCAGCTCTAACACAGAACTGTAACTTACCTGTAAAAAATAATACAAGCGTATTTTAAAACTGATTTCTTTTTCCACACAGATTTTCCATTACCATATTTCTCATCATTAATATTTGTTGCAAAATATGCTCCAAGCTGATAAATTTTAGTAGTGAAGAGCCTTAATAAAGCTGATGCTAAGAGAATCTTGAGTCACCTTGATCCTTCTCCAAAGGGAGCATCCTGTATTTAAATACTTCTACAATGTGTTTCTAGTTATTCACTGTAAAGCTATTAAAATAGTCGTATATGGTATAACACTGCATGAAACAATAAATCTCCAGCAGTTTAAGTAACAACTGTTTCTGAGAGAAACCATAGTTCTGTTGCATTTGGGTCTGTGAACATCCCAAACATCTTTATATTCAAATGACAAGCACGAGTTTTCAACCAAAAAAAAATATCTCAGATGAAAACCTGTTTGCCTTCCAGTAGATGCCAGAGGGAGATTTAAATCATTCATACCAAAATGATCAATATTCCGCATGGCATTTCACAAAGGAATTAAAGAAAATCAATTTCCTACAGACCGTCTTATTCTGAGCTTTTTTATGAGTCAATGACAGCTGAAGTGTTTGCATCGTCAATGAGGTCTTTCAGCACATACCTCAAACACTGCACAAGACCTCTCTTGGGAGGCATAAAACAAACTCACTTGTTCTGGTGTGCAGACTTCAGAGCAACAAGCAGAAAGCATGGCTGCATTACACCTCTCATACGTGCATACACATACACCCTTTTTTAATCTGACTTGTATTATGCAGAGTGACATATTTTGCTAGCACTCTGAGCTTAGCTGCATTCATGTGGAATACCCCAGACTCCATAGGAATCAAAAAAAGCAAAGGCACAACTACGTGCTAGACATTTTAAATCATGGTGGCAGAGCCTGAAGGAACAAAGGAACTTGGTATGAATTGCAAAGTATAATATGGCTGCTCTTTCCCTCTGTACCAGCTGCACATACCCTAAAATCAGCCAGTTTAGCTTGTGAGGTCTCCACTCTAAAAGTGTAATTTAGCACATTGAGCAGAAAATTTCAGTGAAGAGATATGCAGGAAAAAAAAAATATGGAGAGAGCAGTACTCATGCTTACTGCCTCTAGGAATAATTAACCAACAGCCCTGCTAAGAGGTTTCCATTCCTGTGGCACCCCATCTCCCAGAAAAAAATGCCTTATGGGACCACTGCTTGTGAGGCAGCCCTGACTGCTCAGCAGCATCTCCCACAGGCTGCAGGAGTCTCCTGCTGACAGACAGCACAACAGCCACAGAGCTCTTTGAATTCCCTCTGTCATACTGAGAGGAAACTACAGTTGTACTCACACTGCTCTGCAGCCTCCAGCTCTCTGTGGGTTGGTGTTTGTGATCCTCCTCCTGATGCTGGCATGCTGCACATATTCCTCTCCTGTGATCTGCTTTTTCCACCACAGTTTTTGAAGACTGCTTGCTGTGTCCTGGATTAGTTTGCCAACCAAAAGGTCACTATCACAATCTTAGAAAATACACTTTTTTGGTTTTCCCTCTTACCAAATACATTAGTCTTAAAGAAGCCCTGTGCCATTGTGGGTGCTTTGTGCAATACCCAGGAGATTTCTAAGATTTAAGCCTCAAGGTTCTGAAAAAAATTCTTCTTGTGACTTCACCTGCAGCTAGCCCACAGCTGTGGGATAGCTGCATGGTTTGCTCCCTTTGTAATTTTTGTCCCACTTGCCAAGTGACTCCAGGGGGCTGTGCCCCTACAGGGCTCTGTAGGAGTGGAGTGAACAGTGTGGGAAGCACTTCAACTTATGGAAAAGTTCAAACAACATCCATGTTGTGTATGCAAAATGTTGTCCAGCCCAGGGAGCCAGCCCAGCACGTGCAGCCTGCTGTGCCCCAAGGCAGCCTGAGCCAGGTACCCAGCAGGGTGAACAGCAGCAGCATGAGACCAGCAACCTCCTTTGCAGACACCAGACACGTCCTATTTATGTCATTTGGTTCCCTTGAGTGAAGGTTTCAGTTGAATTTATATTGTCACAGCTGAATCCTCCTTCTCTGCCTGATTTACCATATTTTCCTGCCCAAATTATGGCAGAAAAATACAACATAGAGATGAAAAATTGATGAAGTAAAAAGGTTCTCCAGACCCAACAGCAACCAAATCAGAATGTGTGGGTATCATCCCAATGTTTGGTGTTTGCACTGCTGTTTATGCAAACTGCAGGACTTGGGTATTTTTTGGAACAAGATTACAAGAGAAAATTTGGAAAAATACCATTTTAGACAAGAAAAGCACTCATCAATGACCACACCAATGACTCAATGACTACATCCATCCACTCAACAGGAGCTTTACAAGATGAGTATTTTTTAGATAAAGGCAAGTGTTTGGGGAAAAACCCTTGTTGATGCTACAGTACTTCACTACAAAAGCCTGACCATCCTGTTAACTGACTAGATGATGCAGTCATTAAAATAAATGAGCTACACTTTTGCAGGGTTAGAAATTCAGGAATCCATACTGCTGTATTATCTTACAGTGAATAAGGACCTGTAAAATATGCAGACATATAAGCCAATCAAAAAGAAAAAAAAAAAAAAAAACAGATAAATTCTAAGGAGTATCTTGTTTTCGTTCTTGTTTTTTTTTTTATCAAAAATTATTATCCATCAGAGATCCCACACGTTCCCCAAGAAGCTCTCCTAAATAACATGTATGAGATGAGCCCCCCAAGCATCAGATTAAAGATTTAAATGTTTTTTCTTCATGAAGTGGGTAAATTACAGGCTCCTCTAGGGGAACACAGATATTCCTTCACAAGAATCTACTACCATCCTTACAATTTGATTATCATTTGGTTGTTTTGAAAAGGAGATGAGGCAGGCTGGATGCTTGTGAGACAGCCTAATTTAAGCCACCCCAACACTTGCAACACACAGTGGCAAATGCAAACCTGGACAGAACATGTACTAAAAACCAAACATACTTGCACTCTGGGCAGGGAGCTTCTGCAGGCTGGCCCAGCTGCAGGCACAGCTCTCTCCTCTGCCCTGCAGAAAAGGACATCTGGGTCTTTCTGTTCACATCCAATGGCATGGCTGAGGTAGACAGAAGAGTCTGTCTTTAAGAATCTAAGTTTCTAGGTAAGTAAACTCTCTGGTTTTCCAGGGGATATATTTGTCTATCCATTACATGCCTGCTGGCATCACCTCAAATCAACAACTTTAGCCCTGAAGTCTCTACCACCCAAGCCAAAGGACTAAAATGATTGTTACTAGTTAGGACTGTCCAGGCTGCCCACCAAAGGGATATAAATTTGGACTAGACCTGGTTTTGAAGCATTTTAATGGGAAAATTTCACAATGAAGGAAACCTACTATAGACAACTCATTTCAGAGAATACGACTCCACAGAGAACATCATTATCAGATACTCTGGTGAAGGTACAAATCTTACAAAGTTATTGCCTATGACTTCAGTGTATATTCCTGCTGCTTTTTCTTAACTGGATTTATTACTAGCATGTCACGTTTTACCTTTTTTTATATATCAGTCAGGCTCATTAGTTGAAATTCATGTGAATGAGGAGAATTTAGGACCTCCTGTATAGAAGAGGATTTAGGATGCTCTTTTACTACCTCTTCAGAACTTGGCTCTAAATTTCTCACCCTGAATAAACTTTTTTCTTCTATTTAACCAGACAAAGTACAGATCCAGGAGACATAGGCTATTTGGGTAGAGCTGAGATATGTGTGCTCTTTGGCTAATCTAAAATTCTTTGGGTGAAGTACTTGAGGCAACATGTGCATGACTAGGAAATGATAGGCAGGCATATAAATATGCATAAGTGTATATTCAGACTTAATTTCTCATATCCTGTGGCTGAGCATTACCAGCCATGGGATGCGGGGGTGGGGAGGGGGAAGAGAGGGAACAAAAATAAAAAGAGCCATGGGTCTGTTTTGCTGCCTGCTATTGAGTATCTCCTCTGCCCTGAAAGAGAGTCATTCAGTCTGCATTCGAGGAAATGCACGATCCAAAGTGAAAAACATTGTATATATTTGCGACCAACAACCCACACTGAAATGTTCTTGCATCTCTTAATAAGCGGCAATTATTTGTACACTATCTTCCATAAATGAAAATAAACCTTCATAATGAGGTATGTAATATTATCAATGTGTTTTGAAAAGGAGTCTTCTGGGAAGTATCCGAAATGCACATCCTATCCCTGAATTCTGGGAAATCACTTAAGCCTGATCTAGCTGGCATTGGTCAAACAATATATGGAGGCAAATACCTTATGGTTGAAAGCACATTGGAAAGATTATGGCAATCTATTTGTTCCAGCAGCGGTCAGAAACAAATTATTTTCCAAAACATGTTCCTTACCTGCTTGTTTATGGCTATCTGACATGCAGAGCTAAAACCCCTCAGGTCCAGTTAAAAGAAATTTCATTTACAGAGCAAAGCTCATTTCTAGGTCTTTAAGCACATCTCTGTCAATTTACTCTCTGGCAGGGCAGTGATGTCCTGGAGGCTATACAAGATTTTGTGCAGCAATTGCTGATCAAGCCCTTAGGTGCATAGAGAATGCCATTTTGGTGGTGTTTGCTGAAAGACCCTAATGACTGCCAGGAGTTGAATTTCAGAATAAAAGACAATAACATCCCTCATTAAAACACTGGATTTGCCATGCTCATTTGAGATTCAGTTGAAGAAGCAATGAAATCACTTTCTATGTAATAAGAAACATTTTTGAGCTGCCTTACAAGGCATTAAATTGCAAAAGAGGTCAAGGTTAAGCCATTCCACCTGAGAGTTTCCACATATTACAAAAGAAGAGACTGGAATATTAGTTTTGCTCGAACTGGACTTCAGAGACAGAAAGTTAGGTGAATGGGTTTAGAGAGGAAATTGGGGAGAGATGGGGCTTTCTGAATGTCTAGCTCCTTGGAATTACAGTCTTTGGATATACTAAGAGCTGTGCCCAGTGTGTACTTTTTCTCATTTGTAAAGAAAAAAAAAATAGAAAAAGTATTTTTCATTAACTGAAAGGGTAATGTAAATAAGCCAAATTCACAATATCAGTCTGCATATAAATTATACATAACCCTTTGAATTCTCTCCCTTACAGTTTACTCAGTGTTTAAAAAAATCCTGAAGAAGCAGACTAAAGTTTCCAACCCTGCACAAAACAAAATCTCAGTACATTTAGGAATTCACAGTAAATTATGACAATTACACTGCTACAAAAGGCCAGCAATGAGCTCACAGAATGCCAGAGACTGGTTTTTTTCTGACTATGTCCCAGTTCTAAAAATGGGCAATGGGCAGTGGAGGGATGGAAGAGAGAGTGAAAGAGAATCTACAAGTAACTGGTTGCTTAAAATTCATTAAGGATGAGAAGGCAAGGTAAAGCTTCAGTGATATGGAGGAAATGTCTAATTACATATAAAATATACATAAATAAATACATATTCTCTTCTGGTAGGGCATGCACATAATACTAAGGAAATATAAACCCATCTTTCAAATCTGTCTCTGCTTATGTGGCAAGTATCACACTTCTTTTATGTGGCACTTGGGAGCAGGTAGAACGGATGGAACAGATGAAAAAATCCCTGCTTTTGATTGTCTGCCACTGGAGCAGACTGGATCATTGCTACAATACACAATTCTTTCAAAAATAGTAAAAAATAAGGATTAGAAAGATTCAAAGAGGTTTATCTAAAGGTTTAAAAATATTTGATCCAAAGAAACTGCTCATCTTTGCTGTTTCTCTGGCCACTTTTCTCCCCAGGGCCAGAAGACCCATTATGGTCCATCCATTCTCCTCTTTCTCTGAACTGTTTGTTGGGTTTTTTTCAAGGAATAATGTAGAACATTTATGAAGCACGGTCTCGGTGTTTATTTTCATTTACTGTAAGCCTGTCATGTTCTTCTCTGAAATCTCTGGCAATTCATTTGCTGTCTGCTTTTCTGTTTATAAATTATTGTGTAATTATTGGGTAAGTTCTAGAAATTTCATTCGCATTTTGCATTGAAGGGCTTTGGGGATGAAGTGGGGATTATTTTGATTTGCTTTTTTCTGCTTGTTTTCAAGACCACAGAACAGCTTGAACCTGGAATATTTGTTGGTTTTCCAGTAAATCCTCCCATGCTTTTTAGTTGAGCATTATTGTACCTAACTGAGGGGTTAAACTGCTCTATTCTTGAACTGGAACATGCTATCATATTCCCCTTCAAGAGTTTTTGTGAATATTTCAGGATTAAGTTTGAAGCTAGCTCAGGCAAGGGCACTGAGGGCACTGTTCATTTGCTGTGGCTACAGCCAGTAAGTAGTTAAGTAAGATCCTTTCTTCTTTCTGTATCAGGAAATAATTATTTCTGCTTTCAATATCTCCTAATAGTGCAAACTGGAACATGAGCAGATTTGCTTGGGGCATTTGTTCATTGTACTTTTAAATACCACCAAACAGCAGACTATGCACTTACTTGTAAAAACCTGGATTATACATCCATTCCATATGTGCAACAAAAATAATACTTAAATGGACAATAATTTACCCCAAGTGAATACATTTATGAAGCTACTGGCAGAGATCATCACACTAAATGGCATGTGTTCCCCAAATAATAAACCAAATCAACCAGTTCAAGGTGCAGATGCCCACAAGCCTCAGGAGCACTTGAGCTGACTGCTTCTTATAAACAGGAGTTTCACTCCTCATGAATTTTACATGTGTTAGCTATTCAATTACCCACAATTTTAAATGGGAGCATCCATAAGCCCTGATATACAAATGCAGTAAAATTCAGACCTATATGGTGTCAGTGATCAGTCTGCCATAATTCCACCAGCAAGGAAATCATCTTCTCAAAAGCAATCTTCCACTACCTCAGGAAAAACTTAACACCAACTCCCTCAAAAAAAAAAAATTAAAAAAAAAAAAAAAAAATAAAATTAGTCAGCTCATTGCTGTCTACACTTGTACTTGTTCTAAAACTCTCCCCTTGCCATGAAAGAACCAAGGTAAAATGAAAGGTCTTCACATGGTTATGATGAAGATTTGTGATCATTAATATTGGGTTATATACTCAAGTGCCTTGTGTTTCACTGATAGTCAAACTGTGCTGCAGATGTTCAGTCTTCCTTGTGTGCGGTAGAGAAGTGGTACCTCAAGCACCATAGCTGAACAGCAAAAGCCTGCACTGATCATGGAAGAACCACAAATTTTAATGTAAATTATTATTCAAAATAATAACATATGATAGCAGTATAATAATATAAATAACATGTATTCATATCACAGGTTTAAAATCCTCTGGCTTGCAATACGTGCTCCACTTTGAGTTGGACCTGGCACCTCTCAAGGCAACAGACATTACATCACAGACGACAGCTGACCAAGATGTCAATGACAAAGGTGAATCTCATGCAGAGAGTCCACCCTCTGGAAAAGTAGGTAACCTCTCTACCCACTGAATCCTAAGAAGGAGTCTGGGAAGTCCCTCCATGAAACAGTCAGTGTGTGACAAAGGCAAAAAGCACAAAGAAGGTTAGAGCAGGGTTTTCTTTCCACTAATGGAAATGTCTTTTCACCTCCTGTCAGTCCAAAATCTCCCAGTAGAAGGCAGAGTCGAGGGTTCCAGAGTTGAGGACCTGCTGTCCTGCATCATTACCAACCCCTGTAGCTCCCAGAACACCCAGGAAGTCGATTGCGTTCCTTGAGACTGGGAGCAGCATGGAGTTTGCTGTTGGGGTTATTGAACATTACACAGAACACTGGAAAGCTCTTTATTTGCAAATGGTCATCACTTCAGATATTAATTAGTTGTAATCTCCCATTTTTACACTATCTTCTTGTTCAGAGCTGTGGGATATGGAAATCTCCAGAGAAGGCAGATGGCAGGCGAACATAAAGATCAAATTTACACCTAAGATTGAAGAGAGAGGATTGTTGTAGTTTCACTGGGAATATCAGGAAGGCCTGGAGCAGCTAAAAATGTGAGATCAGAGCCATCAGGGAGCAATAACATAAGCCTAAGAAACTGGAGAAGGAAGACAGAAGTGGCTTAGGGTGTACTCGAGGCAGTAGATCAAAGAGTCGACTTGTGAATGAAATAAGTCAGATCCAAAGCTAATTGAGTAAAGGGAAGAGCAGATAGACATGAGGATTGAAGCAAGTCTAGCTTCCTTTACTGACTGCTGTAGTATCTCTACTGTGCTTACAAAAGTTACTTTGATTATCATGGAGATATTGCACCATATCCATGTGAGCAGGGCACCAGCAGAGATAGTAATGTTGACATGCAGAATGATTGTATCAAGGTGTTTATTAAATAAAGTTGTGTCCTCTGCAACTGAAAAGACAGGGCTGTTACTTGTCTGTACTCTTTCCCTGTTCAAATAATACTTAGGCAGGGATTGCAAGAGGAGCTCAGGAGCTTTGAAGCTGAGATGCTTTGAAGCTGAGATGCTTTGCTTCATCCTGTAGGCACAGAGTCAGAGGTCACTCACTGGGGGCACTTGAAGGAAGATGTTCCACAGGACAATGAGCTGGAAAGGGGCCAAGGAGACTTCCAGACGCTTCACGACATAAAATTGTCTCTAAGATTTAAACTGCTGAGGAGCAGTCTCTGTAAAAGCAAAGCTGTTTCATCCAGATCTTTCCAGTTTTGACACACAGATAAATCATATCAAGAGATAAAGCAGCAACCAATATAAGGGCCCCTTTTTTACTCTATCTGTAGCACCTGAGGAAGAAGGGGAGAACTGAGATAATTCTTTTAGTTCCTGGAACCTTCTTTCTTCAGTACCCTGTTCATACTGTGCCTAATCATCTTTAATTGAGGTATAGAAGCATCTCAATTATCTGAAGCCAATTTAAGAATAAATCGTTTAAGAAACATAGCACTAAAATAGCTTCCACAGAGTCATTTAGGTGGGGAAAGACCTTTCAGGTCATCAAGTCAAACTGCTTTAGTCTAGATTAAATGAGATTTATAAACAGGTCTGGTCCACTCATCTCCAGCAGCAAAAGGTGAGATTTTTACTGCAGAAAATGCTCTAAGACCCCCACAGTCATCAAAAGCCTGCAAGAGAGACCACCCCTTCAGGCTAGCTGCCCGGCTAGAACACATGGGATCTTGTAAGTCCCATGGTTTTGCACCATCTTGGTGCAAAACATGTTAGTGAGACACCTGCCCAAAGTCAGGAAGATGCTTGCACACCTGGGTAAACAGTCCTGGTGAAAACTGCACCTCTCAGGGATATTGTCCCAACGAAATTATGAGTTACTGCAGGGCCAAGTGACACCTGGGCAGGTTAGATTAATGCAAACATTGCAGCAAAATGTGAATATTACTGCACTGGCAGCTCTGAACTGAGGTGCACAAAAGAAGGCAGTCCCTGACATAGGCAGACTGAAAGCAAACACGTTTTTCCATCTCACCACATCTCTGTCTCCCTCCCCCAGTTCTGTGATATGCACAGTCACACAGATAACCTCAGTTTGACATTTTCATCTGTAAAAGTCCAATGAGTTGACTGACAGGCTCCTCACATGCCAGTTTGTCACAGCAAGAAGACAGAAATAGGTATGTGAGCATGACTGCATTTCAGCCCCATCAGTCAACTCAGCAGCGATGATGGGACCAAATGAAGTCTTCCCACTCATTAGATTCCTGTGGTCTGCTGTGTGCCAGGACTGTGACCACAACTGCCTGGCGTATGTAGATGGCTTCTGTGATTCCCAGGTGGTCTCCCATCAAAATAGATCCCAGGCCTGCATCTGGTTAACTTTCAAGAGCAAATGACACCAGTTTTTAGCAACAAAGGTCAAAAAATAACCACCACTTGTGGAGTCAGAGATAAGAAGTCAGAGTGAATCTATCTCATTTTGTTTGGGAACAATGAAAAACCAAGGCTTCTATTTTCTTAACCACAGTAGTACTTTAAAAGACCTTAAAACCCAATAATTTTCTTTATTTTCAAGTAAGAAGAATTATCACTTCCACATGTAACCTAATCCTTAGCCTCTCTGCTCTCTCCCTTCCCTCTTCTGGACAGTTCTGCTCTGACACCCCTCAGGCCCAGGTGACTGCAGGACCAAGGAAATAATTCTTACAGTGAAAGCAAGATAAATCACTGTTTTCAGCAAAGTCCTTTTTCAATAGAATTTGATACTATTTTATTATTTGATTCTGCAAGAAAAACACCTTGAATCAATACAGAAATCATTAAAGGACCTGGGTACTGATTTGATTTCCAGGCAGGAGAACAAGGTCTCTCTGTTTCCCTCCGTTTTTACCACACTGCTGGCACAAAAAAGTATGAAATGTGCAAAGAGGATTCAAGAGGATTCAATAAATCAGTAGAAAGGCTTATAGGTTTGTTTTTGTTTTTTTTTTTTAACTTGAAGGATGAAATATAGAAAAAGGACTGCAAAAAGCAGGGAGAGAGTGCTAGGAAAAGGCAGCAGATGTTGTAAAATATCTACTTTCATGTTCCCCGTGCACCAGAAATGTGCAGACGTATGCTGGCAGAGCTACAGTCAGAGTCCACAGCGAGGCTGCATCTTACACATCTGGAAGGTATTTGGCAGGGTGTAGAGTTCAAATGTTTTCTGCTTCAGCTGATTTCAGACCCAGCTCTCAGCGACAGGCCGAGCTGGGGACAGCTCAGCCAAGAGGCTCCTGGAGGAAGCGGCTCCAGCTCTCCTGCTCCGACTGCCGCCGGGAGCGGGCGTGGGGCCGGGCTCTGCTCCTCCCTGGGGCTAAGGGCTGAGGGCACGCTCAGCAGCAGAATGATAATAGAGGAATGGGAGGAGAGCAGGCAGAAGAAAATGGCACCACAACTCTGCAAAGCCTGGCCTTGTATCAAGAAACAGAATGTACTTGGATGAAATCCAGGGTGTGAGTTAACTGGAGTGCAGAGCAAACCATTCAGGAAATTAGAAGGTCCTCACTGCACAGAAACACGGAAGGGTCACATTAGAGCCCGTGTGTTTGTTTTTTGTTTTTTGTTTTTGTTTTTTTTTATTTTTTAAAGAAATCCTCATGTTTGAAAAACAGATAAATACAAACAGAAAGAAAAGTTCAGTCTCTCTGCCCTGAAAGAAAGGCCAAGTTAAGCCAGCAGGAAAGGTGAGAGACGCTGCCGTGTATGGGACTGCAGACATTGCACTGATCCAGTTTGGGAGCTTACAGCAGTCACCAGAGGTTAACTCTGCTCTGGTAAGAAATGTTTCTCACTGGGAATGCACTTCTAGGATCTCTTCATACCAGCAGGCACAACCCAGTGTCTGTGAGCTACCTGCTGAGCCTAGAGAGGAGAGAGCAAGTCCCTGGTGTGTGGTGCATAATTTACATCATCATGATGAGCTTCCCAGGTGCAGAACACCTTGCAGTGACGAGCCTGCCTGACAGCTGCTGTGGCCAGCTAACCACCATGCTAACAAAGCCCTGCAGATCCCACAGAACAGCTCATGGCACAGGGAGGCTTTCCCACCTCACAGCCAGGTTAGGGCTGTGCCACTGCGGGAACCAAGCCAGGGACTCCCCTGATGTGAAAGGACACCTTGAGTCACAAGGAGCCAGAGCTCAAGCTTTGCCCCTGTGAACTTTCCTTGCACCAGACAGTGACTCTGGAGTCTCAACCGTGCACAGGAACTCAAAGCAATTCATTGATCTTTCCAATGCTTGATGTGCTTCAGGCTTGCAATGCAGAGTATGTTACACACCTTCACTTCTGCCTCCACCTTCTCTGCCCAGAGCCATCCTGGAATTACAACAGGGAAAGAGAGGAGGAATAAGGTGAACCAGTGTCTAAAATAGTGTGCCAAGACATTACCACTGAATAGCACTGTCAGTGGCAGGAACATTTTGCAGCACAGCACAATTCTTGCAACAACTCCACCTCCAGCTCCCCCACACTCGCCTCATTATTTTTACTTGCCCTTTGCACTCTCTTGCACAACACACATACCCAGATGTAGGTGATGTTGCACTTCTGCTCTCTTCATTCCTCTTTAAAACTTGGAAAGGCAGCAATATTTATTTTTGCTAAGATCACAGGCATTAGTGGACTTGAGCCACACATACAGTGGAGAGATGAGGGAAGGGAAAGGCCCCACGCTGTAACACTTCTGTGTGGCCACTGCAGTCTTCTCTACCACCAGTCCAGGTGTCCAGATATGTTGCCCCACTTTGGAAACATCCAGCAGCAGGGGCTTCCAACTGGGCTTGTCCTCAGAGGGTGCTTCCCATCTACCTGTCAGCCCACCCATCAAGCCTTGCAGTGACATTTTCCCCGGCTCAGCATGTCCAAATGTTTTTTTATGCTGACCCTACCACCTCTCTCCCCCAGGCTCCTCCTTCCCTGGCTCCCCCATGCCATTCCACCACACAGCCTGACAGCTTCTCCAAAACAAGCATTCAGTCCCTCATCTTACCCCAGCTACCCGTGCCCCAGCAGAGCTCCCCCACAGCCCTCCCATTCTGACACGGAGGAGCCACATTATTTCTTTAGCTGACATAATGAGAAACTCAGCCAGCGGTGAAAAAAGCCCAAGAGAAACACTAAGAAGTTTTATAAAAACTTGAAATGACAGCAAGTCAGGACTTTTTAAACTTCTGATTCTATACATTAAAAATACAAGCAAGGTGAAGGAAGGACCCACACTAGTGGCATAACAAACATGGAAACCTGGGACAAAGTCAAAATTCATCTGACTATGAACACAGGCTGAGAGATCTGGGCTGTTCAGTCTGAAGAAGACAAGGCTACAGAGAGATCTTGTAGTACCTGAGGGGAGCCTACAAGAAAGAGAGAGGCTTTCACAAGAACATGCAGTGATAGGACAGGGGAACGGCTTTAAACTGAAAGAGGGAAGTTTAGGTTAGGTATTAGGAAGAAATTCTTTAGTGTAAGTTTGGTGAGACACTGGAACAGATTGCCCAAAGGAGTTGTGGGTATCCCAAGAAATGCTCAAGATTAGGTCCAAAGGGGCTCTGAGCAACCAGTTCTTGTGGAAGGTGCTCCTGCCCATGGCAGGGGGCTCATAACTAGATGATTTTCAAGGTTCCTTTCAACTCAAACCATTCTGTGAATCTATGACTATGATGACTAGAAAATCTCAGGAGACTGAGACCCAGGTAATTAGTCTTTTCCCTACAAATAGTTTTACAGGAAAATACATAAGAACCATAAATATAAAATTAACTTATTTTTTTCAACTCACTGTACCTACCAACATGACATGGTGCTGTGCAGATGAACAGAGGAGGAGTGGTTTAGCCACAACATCCAACTGCTCTGCCACAGCACAGTAACTCACCTCCCTGTTCCAGCCCAAACAAATAAAAAAAATTAGTTTTGAAATGGGACAGCACTCACTGGAACCACCTGAAACACCTGTGTTTGGCTTCTGTGTAAAGAATCTGAATTCCAAAGCAAACTGCAGATTGTCACTTAGTGATTCTTCATCCAAAAGAAGCAACAGCAACAGCAAGCCAGGGAGCAAGCAGCCGTCCTCCAGTCTTGCAGGTGAAGAGAGCCAGGTCAGGGTAAACAAACAATTACCTTAATCCAAGGTGGTGGCAGGAGCCCTGGGGCAAGGATGCAGCATGTGTGACTCAGAAATCCGTGCTCTTTCCCAAAGCCAGGAAAGGGGAGAGGTGTTTGGAGCACTAGATCAGCTGTTTCCCTCAAGACTGCTTCAGAAAAACCATAACCCCAGCAGAATGACATGCTGAGCTCTCAGTCACAGCACAAACAACACCACCTTGGCAAGGGTGGTGCCAGCAGACATGGGGTATAATTATCAAAGAACATAAAGAAACAAGGTCTGTGGACAGGGGATTTTATTGTATCTATATTTTATTAGACTCACTAACACAGTTACAAGAATAAAACAGACCAGCTTTCATCATGCAAGTTTTTTCTCAGGTCTGAAATGGAGCCATGACCCGTGGTGACCACAAAGAATCTGAGAAAATAATGGGATACTGAAATTCAGTGGATTATTCACGCATATTTGAAATATTAAGTAGCAGGATGGCTGTTGACTAGCAGAGGGTTTGGCCAGGGGAAGAGGACAGCCAGCTGCTTGCCAGGGGCTCTCCAAAAGCTGGTGGGAATCAAGCACTCTGTGATGAGAGGGCAGACTTTGCTGCAGCTGACCAGGCTGGGGCTGGGATCCCATGTGCCTGGGACACCAACAGCTGAGGATCCAGCCCTGCCCAGGTTCCCAGGCTCCCAGAGCTTTCCCAAAAACCTGCCAATGGCAAAGCACAACACTTTGCTCACAGCTCTGGTGGAAGTCCTGTTTATGAGCAGAGCTGCCTGGCTTGGTGAGGCTGCAGAGGTCTCACTTGTGTTCAGGCTGAGCCAGGAGCCTGCCAGCAGTTACCACTGCAAAGTGCACAGCTATGGGACCTTTTGGGGGTTTAGAATTCTGCAAAAAAGAGTTTGCAAGAGATAGTGTTATTTGTTACAGCTGTTAACAGAAGTTGCTACACCTCCACAGAGCAACTTGTTCCAAAGGGTATGAAAATCCTTACAGGCAGCCTCAAGCTCTGAGGGAAAAGCTCTCTTCCTGCTGAGATAAAGGTCCAGAGGCACATGAAGAAAGCCCATGCTCCCTTGGAGATACAACAAAACCAGTGCATCAGTATTGGTCAGGCAGTTGCCCTGCTTCATTTTGTATTCTCTTTCTTGCCATCTATACAAAGGGAAAGATGATGAAAGCATAGCCCAGACCTGCTCCAGTCAGAAGTCAAACAGGAGTGTGGAAGAAGAGCTTGTGCCTGATTTTGAATGCCTGCTGAGAAATAGATGAAAGTTAGAAAAGGCTTGGTCTGGTAGAAATAGATCTAGGTATGTGTCTTTGAATGAGGGGATGAGACTAATTAGAAAAGGGAGAGAAGAGACAGCAAGTGATAGGATTGAACACATGGAAACTGAAATTTTTGCCATTGACATTAAATAGCTTCAAATATAGTACAGAATGGTGCCTTCTACCCTTCTTCTGTAGCAAGAAACATCTCAAAATTAGAAAATTATGATACAGTCAGAAGTAATATCTAAGTTTCAAGGAAACACAGGAATATCAATATTATTTATGCATGAGGAGTCATTGTAAAAGAAGAGGAAAAGCTGTACTTGAGTGAAAGATGAACTGTTGAGTTGCATGGCATAATCTTTATCCATCATCTCTTCACAACAGATTTTTTTTGCTTTAATGAAATCCCAAGAGCTGATGAAACAGGAAGGCAGGCAGCCAAAATGAGTGAGGTACTGTCATTACAGAGTGGCCTGAGCTCCCAGTGCTCAAGCTCACTTGCAGAGCTCAATACCTCAGGTAGGAGTCATAGCTGATGGCTGGTATTCAATTACATGTGAAGCTCAAAAATCATCTCTCTCTCTGGTCAGATAACAAGAAGCCAGTTTACTATTTTTAAAAATTCTGTATCTGGTGTTAACCAAACTGAAAATAGAATCAATTTCCTTTGAGTCACGGTGCCTTCATGGGAAACCAAAAGACGTCAGATGATCTCACTGTCTATCCCTTATCCTTCAGCTCTCTTAGGATGCTATCAGCTGTGATGCTTGGTGTCACTTCCTCCTCCAGAGGCTAAAACTGCCCCAGATTCAGCTCAGGAAGAAAAGCAAGTGTCTGAAATGCTCCCACAGATGGAGACATCCTTCTGCTTCACTAAACACCCATGGGGAGGCTCGATCACAGGTTGCTCTGCAGCCTTGCCCTTGGCAGTCAGCACTCGGACCAGCTAAGGCTCATCCTTCAGGACTTTGTGTTCTTCAGACAGTGGAGCACTGAAGCTGTGGCATTGGTGCCTGGTGGCTGTTTGCCACTGCTGCACTGAGTGATTGTCCCAGAGAAAAACTGAGAAATTGGATCTGCTGCTTTTGGGTGTTGCCAAAATGTAGCTTAAGAGAAAATGGATGTGTCTCTCTGCAAATCTCAAAGATGGAAATGAGATGATTCTCACAGAATGACAAGGAAGTTTTCTCATCACAGACAACATGACAGAGCTAAGAGGTGTACTGGGGGTAGGGGGGAAGGGCAGCTGCACCAAGCTTCAGTTGCCCTCCAGCTCTGGTTTTGACTCTTCTCCACTCCTAGGCTCAATGAAATTTATGACAATTTCCTTGTGGACTCAACCCACGGTCACAACATGGCTGGAGTGACTTCCACAGAAAGACACCTTACATGTGAGTGCTACTGTCGTTGTTTGCTTCCCTTCCAGTGCAGATCTGTGCCACACACATTTGCCCTCTTGCTTCAGATGCAAACCCTGTCCATTCCTGTTTGGAAAGTAACATACTGAGACTGGATGTGAGGAGGAAGCTTTGTCACAAATCAGGGTTTCCCTCACCTTTAGACATAATACCTACACATGCATGAACATGAGAAAGATAATTAGAGAAAAAGTAAGGCTTCAAAAGCAAGGGTTTTTTATTACCCCCATACCACAGATTACCTAACTGGTGCTATAAACTAGCTGCAGAAGGGTTCAGCTCATATAATCCTGGCAAAGTCTGCTCTGGCTTGCCCCACATGGCCCTGGGTTCTTGGTGCCATCCTGCAAGGAGGGGCAGCACAGTGTCCTGTGAGTTTCTAATTGATGCCAGATATTGGCTGATGGTTTGAAGCTTTATGTACTGCATCTTCCAGATCATTTTCCTTCCAGTGTTGAGAAGGCTGTTTCCATTTAAAGCATGTCTTGCTTTGCTATTATTTAACCCAGTCCTCTCTACTACCACATTTTTCCATATAAAATAATTTAGGACCAGTTTTACTGAACCATAGAGGGAATCTGGATTTTTTACCCCAATTGCTGGCCATCACCTTACACACAGAGGACTTGCTTTGTAAAGGCAGCAGTAACAGACAGAAAGTTTGCTGTAGAAATACCTGAGGTACCTTCAAGGCCAGGGACCATAAATCCTCCCAGGGATGATGAAGGAGGAAACAGCAACACCAAGGCCTCAGGTGGCTTAAAGAAAAATCTGTATCTCTTGCATAATTTCTACAATGGACCTTCAACATTACCATAAACAATTGCAACCACTCTTGCCATAGGCAGCCCCTTGCTTTTTTCTTTATGCCCTTTTTTGTTTCAGAGTCACAGAAACGGATTCATGGGTGAGGCAGGTGATTACAAACCAAGCAACAATTTAATAAATAGTTTCAGAGGTGATCAAAATTCAACTCTTCTTAATTCTGGTCAAATAGTGTTAGCCAAACAAAGCCAGGTGATAATTTTTCAATAAACTTTGTAAGTATTTTTATGGTGTAAAAATAATAATATTTCATTTGAGATGAAAGTAACACATTTGGTATCTCCAAAGTAAAATTTTCCTTTTTACTACATTTCACTGGAAAGAAAAACAGTACTCAAACTTGTGTGGTTTGCTTTTTTCTTCCCTCCTTGGCAGCTGAAATGTAGTTCAGTCAAAACTTTCATTACTCAGGTCTTTCACATTCCTTTCCCACAATACCTATTGTCTGCTTAAGCACTTTCCAATGGCTATAATTTCTAACCAAGACATGGGTTTGTCATTACATGAACTTCAACAAATATGTAAGAAGGGATCATATCAAATTTGCTTTATTAATGTGCTTTATCAAACTGTGGAAAAAAAGTGAAGAGAAATCAAGAAAGGGAGCACTGACAAAGCTTAATTACTTATTTTCACTTATTACTTGACAACTTGATGTTTTCTATGTAAGGCAATATGAGCTGTGACCCCATTTCTCTTTATCATTTCCTGATATTCTGCAACCTCATTGACATCTCTGCAGAAGACAGTCTCCCAGAGGTACCACAGGCCACACAGGTCCCTTCCAAAATGTTTCTGACTGCTTTCATCTTCCCTCATATGGGTTTGCCAAACAGAGGCTCAGGTCTTTAGGAGATGCAGAGAATGGAGAACATGAAACCAACGGGAGGGGGGGGGGGGGGAATGGAGAAACTGAAGAGAATTACCCTGCCTCATTAGCAGTCAACACATTTTCTGACCACATTATCTCTGCTTGAAAAAGAGAGACAACAGGACTGTAACAAGCACATGAGAGGCTATAATCATCATCTTAACTACTAACTACTGATATGGATCTCTCTGAGGGCCGGATAGCTCTCTCTCACCCTACAGCTGATCTACAAACCATGCCAGGGACCACCTCCCCTAGGCTAGATGGATACCCTGTTACATTAAAAAAAGCATTTCATATCAGAATGAAAACTAGACCAAAATTTTTGAGGGAAGTCACAACATTGCAGTCTGAACCTTTGTTCAAATTAATTACCAGGAGAGCAACAGGCTGAGGTTTAAGTTTTGTTTCTGCCTCATTCAGAAAAGGATCTGAAAACCAGACCTTCAGCACCTCAAGGGAGCCCAGTGAGACACAGGCACTCCGAGCTTTGCAGGGAAGCCCCGGTGTGCAGACAAGAAACTCTGGTGCAAGGGCTGCTGTTGAAGAATACATTGCAATAAATGCAGTGCAAGGCCACAGGGTGTGGTGCAGGAAAGGTACAGACATTCTCCTGCTTAGCCTCTGTGAAGCCGGAGAGCTTCAAACTGTTTTTATTGCCTGAGTGAAAACAGACTTTGCACACCACTTCATCTTTTCAAGAAAAATATTTCGCTGAAATAATCTGTTTATGGGCTCTAGCTACCAGAGGGAGAAGCCCAACCTCTTGCCTGCAGTCAGTCAGAGGGTGTGTGAGTCTGAGCTCCCATGTTTGGACACCAGGGATACCAGGTGGAAGTGCTGCTGCAAAGGGAATGCACAGTCCAACTCACAGTCAGTTCCCTCTTTCTCTTGCTTTCCTATACATCAAGGCTTCAGTTCTCAGGCCTGCTGTACAGTCTCCTTGCTCCTTCCCATGAGGAATGACTGACCTCATGACTCTTGGTCCTGTCCAGGGAGCTGGGAAGCTACCCAGGAGATGTACTTTGAATTCCAAACCTGCCAACCTCCCCTGAACAAGGTTTAATCTGTGAGGCAGCAGGCAGGTGAAGACTCTGAAGTTTCTTCTTTACCTGGAAAAGAATAAATTGGGGAATATTATCTGTATTAAACTTAACATTAATACAGATTTGGATAGCAGACAGCATGAGCTTATGAAGAAATAATTGATCAGACTACTAGAGTTGCTTGATTGACAGAACTGCAAGCTTGGTGGAACACAGTAAAACAACAGTACAACCTAAATTTGAACCTGCTGCTGAGAGGCAAACAGGGGACCTGTTTTGTCTCACTAAATGTCTTCGGCAATCATTTTTCAGCATATGGAAGCTGCAATCCCCAAAGAAGGAAAGCGTGCAGGAGAATTAGGTAATTTTCTTGTAGATTTTAGATGCACTAATTTCAAAGGCGTGATGTGATGAAACAGTAATTGCATCAGCTCCACACAGTCCCTCTCTATGGGGTTCTGTGGGCTGGAGCTGATTCTGTGTAACCAGTGAATCAACTAAGCAGTGCTTTCCTGTACCAGCTTTTCTGTAAATTCTCAGGGAGGAGCTTGGGGTTGCAAATAAACAGTTCAGTTAGTACTGATGAAGAAGAGGTGGAAATGACATGCCACAGCTGTCAACTAATCCTGTCCTATTACAGGATTCTTTCTTTCCGGTTTGTCAGCCCACACTAATCCCATCACTTCTTTGGGGAAGTGCTCTTTGAGCAGAGCACGGCAACCTGCTGAGCAGCATCCCTGTCAGGAGCACACAGAGCTCAGCTCTGGATGCAGGGAGGACTCACACGGCTCTGCCCCCTCAGGAGCAGGCGGGTGGGAACAGAGTCCATACTGTGTGGGGTGAAATATTCTGTGAGTCGTGCTGTAGACCCTGCTGATCTCATTCAGTGAGCAATTGCAGGCAGTGGGGATAACCCAGGGCAGTGCCAGAGGAACAAAAGGGCAGCTGGAGGTGGAATCTCTTTCTTTGGAAGAAACTGCTTGGTGGAGGTCTGGGGTAGAGAAAATTGCGCTCTCCCCTTTGATCTTCTTGATGTGGAGAAACCTCAAAGTGATGTTTTCAAACAGAGCTGTGTAAGACCTGTCTCTCTCATATCAGGCTGCAGCACACTGCTCAAATTACCACTTTTTGAGTAAGTAGTTCTGCAGCATCATCTTTTTTCCAGCCATCTGAACACGCTTAAATCAATAAAATCAAAACATCCTAATATTATGTATTTTACTGCAATACTCAGTGCTCAGCTGGAAGAAGGTTGAGGAGTTTGTTAAAATGTTTTAAAATAATTAAAATGTCTTATCAGAAAAAATGCTTAACTATTCTGCTGTTCCCCTTCTTTGTGAAATTCCAGGAAAATCAACCTGATTTCAAGAACTCTTCAATTTCAATGGAAATGCTAGAAATTTCTTTCTCTAGCTGGGCATTTCTATGTCCTACAAAATATGTCTGAAACTCTTTGTCATAAAACTCCAGAGTAATTGCACTAAGCTTGGAAGCTGGAAGCATCATATTTCAGATGCTTATTTAATGCATTTGACATAGCCCTTGATAACTTCTTAGAATTCAATTATAGTTCATACAGAAGGGAAGCAGCTCAAAAAATTGTTATCTGAGCTGATAATTCCTGCTGCAGCTAAAGTGCAGAGTTCTCTTTGAGGATTAGGAGTTAGCCAATCCAGTCTACCTTTCTATATGCCCAAACCACTAGATCTCACCTGGAGTTTATACCCAGTCACACATCTTCTCTTCCCTTTTACAGGCTGCATCGTGCTCATCTATGTCTTTACTGAGAAAAACCACCAAAGCCACATTCTCAACAGCACTATTCTTAGCTTTTTGTTTCCCCTGTAGGAATTTGCACAGTTCATGTTACCATGAAACCAGCTCACAAAACCTTATTTGCTAAATCTAGCTGCCACTTGAACCAAGTTCTGAACAAGTTGCATTTGACAACTACCTTTGTTCAGAGAAGCTACATACTACAAAGTCTATGTTCATCATCACACACACAAAAATGAGAGTCAACAGGAAGCAGTGACATTTAGAGCTCATGACAAAGCCACATTAGAAACATTAGAATCTCACATTAGTGAGATTCCAAACATTCATCCCATGTCAGAGTGCAGCCACAATTAATTGCAGAAGAAAGTCAGAATACAAGTTTCTTATTTTTGTCTTTCATTCTGCACCACCATCCTTGAAAATGAGCCAAGACACCTATTGCTGTGGAGGGAAAAGCTGTACTACCTGACATACTATGAAAGGTCCGAAGCCAGGTTGTCCTCTCTTCCAGTTTGTTCTGTGCAAAATGTTTCAAAATATTTGTGCTTTAGACTCGTAGAAGGATACAGCTTAAAAGAATTTGAAAAGCTATGAACTTCTTATTGCTGGTCTAAGGCAGAATCAGCTGCTCCAGTGTCACTTGCAGGGTATGTGTCTCCCATGGTTCTTAAAAACTGACATCCTATTCCTGCAGTTCACCATCTCTACCACCAGAAAACATTTTCTATTTTAAAATCAGAAACTTCTTCATTGCTATTCACAAATTGCCATTCCCTCACTCGACAGCAATTAAGCTGCAACAAAATATTTCTTTCTTCCATCTTCATTCCCCCATTCCTTCCACTTGAAAACCTTCAGTCTTTCACCATCGAACATTATTTGCTGCATCCCATACCACATCTTTATGGACTTTTTCCATTTGCTGCCCAATTTCTCTGCTGTAGACACAACTCCTGAGCTGCTTTATCACAGGCTCAGTGCATCCTCCTACAGCTCACACTACTATCCTTACTGGCACTTTTTCCACATCCCTCTGCAGCTGGAGGATAATGTTTCCTCACATTCACTTTGGAAACTACATGCTCCAGAATACTTTTCCTCCAGACTCCTACCTGTGCCCATTGATCTAAAACCTCTGAAAAGGCAGAGCTTTGGATTGTCTTTATTTACACCATCCTTTATCAGTCAGTATCTTTAATTCACTGAGATCCTTTACAATTCAAAACCCTTCTGAGATATGATCACAGCAGTCTAAACTTGGTGTTATCTGCAGGTTTAATGAGTTGTCTCTACTTCACTAAAGTGTTGTGTAGTGATGGACAAAAACCAAACTTAGACAAACCTCTCACAACAACCTCCAGTTTTGATTTAGCAGTTTCTCAGCCTCCCTGTTGAGTAGGACAGTTTTCTTGATAATGAATTCACCTACACTTCCCCTCTGATTGTAAAAACACACTCCAGTCTTTCATACCTACCTGTGGTGGAGTGGAAATAAAGATGTCACTAATGAGGAATGAGATTTTTGCAAAAATAAGTCATCACGCCTAATACAAGATAATTGTAAAAATCTGCACCAAAGGAGTTACCAACCCAAATGAAGAAATCTCCCCTTTAAATGCATTGGTAACCAGTGCTTCCACTTTCCTTTTGGGTTTCAGCACATTCCATCTTTAATAATTCCATGGACACAGGCACTAAGGTGCTCACACAATTCTTCCTCACAGCAATGGGCAGAGCCAAATCCCAAGCAAGGGGAAAGTAAAACATCAAGAAGAGTTAAGATATGCTCTAACTACAAAGTCTAGAGAATAGTCTTTGGGGAAAACAGCTATAGTTGTTTTATATTTGCATTGTAAGTAACATTTCTAGTTCACTTTAGGCTTTTGCATTGTGCCAGGTGTTTAAGACTTGTCTCTCTCACAACTGTTTCTCCTTAATTTAGCACTATAACAACTTCTTCACGTAGGTTATTCCCTGAAGCACTAAACACAATTAAAAACATTAAGATCAATTCACATTTCTAGGGTAATCTTTTGATATTGCTCACCTGTTTGTCTTAACTCTAGCTCTTCCTCTTAATATTATTTTTGTTTGTGTAAAATCTGGCAATAATTAATTTAATAATTAAATAATAATTATTTGAGGTTGTCTTGAGAATCATTACTTCCACAATTATAATTGAAACTCTTCACAAAACATCTTTGGAGTGAAAACTATACAGAACCTAAGGCTACAAACTTATGATGTTCCTGTGAATAATCTCTTTTTATAATGGATTTTTGATGTCCCTTGGCCAAAACTTCTGGTCAGTAACAGGTTACAGTTCTGGCCAGGCTGACTCCTGAATGCATCACAGGTGCCTCAAGCAACTACTCCCCTAGCCACCAAGCAAACCAGATAAGATGATCAGGCAAATTTGGTCTCCTTTCATAGTGTTTCTACAGGTAAATTTCAGTACTCATTTTTCCATTCACAAGATTTTCCCATTCTTGCTGTCAGCACTGCAGTTTTCACCCATTTCCCACAGTTAAGACTGGGCAGGATGAAGGAGTCAGTCTGTCCTTCCCATTTACTGACACACCACTGATCTTTGTCCCAAAGGCTTTACAGTCTACTTTGAAGAAAGGCATGAAAGAGCATAAACAAACAGGGGAAGGACAAATGGAGATCAAAGGCATCCAGGGCAATGAAGATAACATCGAGTAATGATGCGTATCTGCCTTTGCTCAATTTAATGGTTTTAAATCATCTGAAAAATCAGCTGACCTTCAAACAGAATCAGGTATAATCACGTTGTGTTTGGTTTGATTTTCCCATGTTTAATCAGATTTTTCTTTTTCCTCAGAGGTGTCCCAGCAGAAGTAATTCTGACTGGAAACTACCTGGCGAAAGCTTTTGACCTAGTTCAGAAACGTAAGTCAAAACAGCACAGGGAAATTCAATGAAAGCGTAAAGAAATGAGCCATAAGGTGCCAGCCCAGGGAAAGAAAGGAACAGTCACAGAGACCAGATGAGGTGCTGGTGGTCTAAGATACTTGGAGATCTCCGGATACAAACCCAATCACATTTTGTTGAAAAAGCAACTCTTGTGTCAGAGCTTCTTAGCTGCAGGATGGCAGAACTGTCTTGAGTTCTACCAGGGAGATATACAAAGAAACCAGAGATATTAAAGAGAGTGATGTTTTTGAATATTGCATCTGACAGCACAGTATCAGAGTAAGGAGCCTGGGGAACAGGACTAGCACCATGGATTTGCAAGCCCAGTGCTGCATGGAGCCCACAGAGCTGTGCAGTGCTCTAATGAATAACAAGCTAGGGACTTTGAAAGCCCATAAGGTGATCTTGTCTGCTGTGACCCACTATTTAATAAAAATAAAATTTAACCTATTCTGTAGCTTTATGTAGATAACTAACACCATCTAATATAGATTCAGCTCAACAGAGCTCTACTATCCAGTCCTGCTGTGAAACCATATTATTCCAAAAGCTTGACTTCATTACTATGGGAGACAGATCACCACTGCTACAGTACCTTTTTATGTATGATGCACAAACCCTTGCTTCTCTGCTCCCTTTACTATCCTTTTTCATTTTCTCCATCAGGCACGGAGTAACAAGAAACCCTGCTGTTGTAATTTACTCTGCTCAGCGTGCTATTTTGCTTAAATACCTTTCTTTCATATGGCATCCCAAAAATTACATAAATATGAGAATATTACTGTGGTTGAAAAATCAAGCTAGTTAGGTAATGTCAAATTGGCAGACATTCAGCATTCTTCAATTACCCCCCTTGTACATATGCATCTTACAATTTTTTTCTAGTGAAAACATGTCATTAAGTACCAGGGTGAATGAGGACCCAGTTCAGACCATTCTACCTTCTCCATAATAATTAACAAGCTTATTTTCTATAATCCTCAAAACCCCCTTCTGAAGACAGACTAATTAATTTCTGCCTGTTGTCTCCCATGCCACTACAACACATAAGTGCTTCAGAAACAACATGTTCATTTTCAAGGCAGCCTGGGGAGATGGGCAAGGGGTAAAGAGGTGTGGGAAGTAATAATTTTCATTTTACAAGAAGCAAGCCCAAACCGTGGTCCTCAGTGGGGGGCCATGCATGAGGACAGTCCCTCCTCTCCCACTCCAGACTGGAAAAGCACAAACCACCCACCCCAAGCTGAAGCACAGTGCTGGGCTCCATGGGGACAGCACACACCTCAGCTGGTGGCAGACACATCGACATGGGCAGGTGCAAGTTCCAGGGCATGTGGCCCCACTGAGCCACTCCAAGGGATGAAACAATTGTGGGACACTGCAGAAGAGAGTGTCCACCAGGACTTATGTGCACAGGATTTTTGCTCAAGAATGGTCAAGTGTTTAGGCTGAAGTTTTCCAGCAGAATCAGCTTGACCCAGATATCTGGTGAGGATGTCTCAGGCTCAACTCAGAGTCTCACAATTTGTCAGAATCTGACAATCAGAAGCACCTGATAACCATAACAATAAGCTCTAACCTTTATAATGAGAAAAAAAAAGTAGTATATCTGGCCATATCAAAAATTCAGATTGATTTTGACATTCTGAAAACACAGTTTTAATTGATGTTTATATCATATCACTTTTGTGTACCCACATAACCAATTAGCAGAGCTGATTTCAGCAGCTGAAATACATCTACCTTTGCATACCAGCTCAAGGATGTGGACTGGGTGGTCCTGCCTGCTCTGGGCTACAAATGGGCTGGTACTGCTCTGGCCATGGCCACCCCTACCAAGGGCCACCTCTGCTATGCTAAAATCAGCCACAACCACCAGAGTCACTTTAACATAAAGAATCACAGAATGGGTCAGGTGGGAAGGGACCACATCTGGTGCAGCCTCCCTGCTGAAGCAGGGTAATCCAAGAGCACACGGCACAGGATTGTGTCCAGGCAGTTCTTGAGTTCTCCAGTGAAGGAGACTCCACAGCCTCTCTGGGCAATCTGTCCCAGTGCATGGTCACCTGCACAGTAAAGAAGTTCTTCCTCATGTTCAGGTGGAACTTCCTAGCATCAGTTTCTGCCCATTGCTTCTTGTCCTACTCCTCGGAATCACCGAGGAGAGTTTGAATCCATTCTCTCGATACCCTCCCTTCAGACCCTTGTACACATTGATGAGGTCCCCTCTCAGCTCTGTCCCCTCGAGGCTGAACAGCCCCAGCTCCCCCTGGCTTTCTTCATAAGAGAGATGCTCCAGACCCTCATCATCTCTGTAGCCCCTGCAGCCCCACCCCAGCAGCTCCATGTCTCTCCTGTGCTGAGGAGCCCAGACCTGGACACAGCACTCCAGGTGAGGCCTCACCAGAGCTGAGTGCAGGGGCAGGATCACCTCCCTTCCCCTGCTGCCAATGCTCCTGCCAATGTTCCCCAGGATCCCGTTGGATTTCTTGGCCACCAGGACACGCTGCTGGCTCATGGGCAGCTTGTTGTCCAGCAGGAGCCCCAGGCCCTTCTCTGCAGAGCTGCTCCCCAGCAGGTCAGCCCCAGGCTGTGCTGGTGCCTGGGGCTGTTCCTCCCCAGCTGCAGGACCCTGCTCTTGCCTTTGCTGAGTATCACAGGGCTCTTTGTCCATCTCTCCAACCTGCTGAGATCCTTCTGAAGGGATGCACAGCACTCTGGGGTATCAGCTGCTCTGCCCAGCTTTGTGCCCTCTGAATTTGCTGAGCAGGCATCTGCCCCTTCACCCAAGTCATGGATGAGTAAGTTAAACAGCACAGCATTGAACCTTGAGGGACAGCACTAGGGACAGACTCCACCTGTGGCCAGACCCTGTGCCACTGATTTTGACTCTCTGGGATCTGCTGTTCAGCCAGTTCTCCATCCACCTCACTGCCCACTCATCCAGCCCACACCCTGAGCATCTCTATGAGGATGGTGGGAAGAGATTGTTGGAATCCTTACTGACATCAAGTAGACAATACCCACTCTGTCCCCTTAGCCATCCAGGCAGTTGTTTCCTTGTACAGGGCAATCAGGCTGGTCAGGCAAGACTTACCTCTAGTGAACCTGTGCATATGTATCCATGTGCACTGAAAAACCTTCTTGCAAGGATACATACAGTTCAGGGCCATATTATCACCAGAGGCTTTTGATGAAGAAACCAGTCTGTAGAAGTTCAAAGGACTGCACTTTAATCATGACAGGTGAGTACAACAGTGTATTCACTTGTCCAGTCAATGGGGAAGTGCACCTGTGAGGGCGAAAGATCCTGGGAAAAATACTCTTCCAGCCATCATGTGTTTAAGGCTCAAAGTCTGTCACAATGAGACTCCCTTGGCATGGTGCTATTACTGAAAAAGCAGTAACAGTCAGGGACCTGACTGTTTGAGCCAGAGCAAAAATTATTTTCTGAACCACTGATTCAACTACCATAAACAGAAGAGATATAATCAGATCTGGAACACAGCATCAGTCACCCCTCTTTTGCAGCCCCTCACCAGGCAAAGGAGGTGCCTTGAAGACATACTATATTTAATCTCAGAGGGAACAACTTAGGCTTCAGATAATGCTCCTCCTCTCTTGCTGAAGCACCAGTAAAGCAGTGTCACATCCTTCTCAAGGTCAGCACAAAATCAGACAATCCTCAAACTTAAAAGTGTGCTTCTAGGGCTGAATTGAAAAACAGGATTAGGTGATTTTTTCAGCCAAAGCCAGGGACGATTCCCTGAGTTCACCCCTTTTGATAGACACTTGTCACAGTGGCAGACAGGCAGAAGTTTTCATTGCATTCTTGGTATCAATGTGAAATTTAGCACATCCTTAATTGCAGCACTCGGAGTGGCAACCCCACAATATTTAAAGAAGAATGCAAAATCCTAATCTCTGCAGGACTGTACTAGCTCATGGCAAGCAGCCCTGGGAATAGCACACAACACCCTGTGAGACTCAATAAGACAAAATGTTCCACACGACAGCAACTACCAGCACAGCTTAATCTTGTTCTAAAACCAGCCAAATGGGGTGGCATTCATTTGGAGGGATTATTGTAAGTAATTATATTCAAACACCAAGCCAATCCATTTGCAAATCGTACCCCACTTTGCTAGCTAGCAGGTGACAGCTTTTGACTCTTAGCAACCACAGGCTCTTGCTGTGCAAAAACAATTATTTTTCTGAATAATCTCATGATATGCAACCATTTTAAACCTGAAGATGAAGCAGAGGCTTTCTTTAGTAAGATCTTTCTGCCAAACTCTCTGAACACATGTGCCTTTAAAGCAGGCTTGGACAAAATATATTGATCAAGTGACACCAAAAGGTTCAGTTAAACCTTCTAGCTCTGTTTTTATGAGCTGAGAATAAAGAAAGTTACATTTTGGAGGAAAGGAGAGTAGCAAACCATGGCTACCAATATTCAAATGACAAAAGTGTCTGAGAGAATTCCAGATGTCAGCCATGTGTTATGGTTTAATAGTTCAGCTCTGAGTCACAAGCATAAAAACCTGTTATGAAACACATGCCTGCCTGCATATGTGTGTGCACACAGCACTTGTGCACTAAAAGAGGAAAAGTCACAATTTGGAGGGCATTAATAGCACTGGAGAAAAGCAGTTAATCTAAGCTGAGGTGGGAGGAAATCAGCACAGTTTGTCCTATGCCATGGACCAAGGGTGTGATGATTTATAGTTTCAACATTTACAAACTGAAGTTATAAGTGAAGAGAGATTAAACACCCACTTGACAAGCATGTGTAATCCTTACAAATCCTAAAAGTCCAATCACACCCTATGTCTTGAATAATCACTAGCCTAAATCACCCACACCCCTGACATATGAAACTCATGAAAGTTCAACTATTTTCTAGTCCAAATCTTTCAAATAGTAGTATTTATACTGTGATTTATTAGGTCCTTATGGCTTTTTTTTTTTATTCTCACATAAAAGGGACAAATATCTATTACACCAGTGCTTGCAAGAGATATCACATGCCTCGTCTTCTTTGTGGTGAAGAAACACTATCATTTATTGCTCTATGGGCTTTGATGTCCATGCACAAGCATACTTCACTGGCTGATCTCAGCTCTTCCTGACCCTGGATGGTGAGCCTGCAGAAAGATGTTCCCTCTTTGCTGTCCTCCAGCTTGGCTCCCTTACCAAAGCAAGGGCCTGCCTGCAAGCAGAATAATGTACTTTAGCTCACTCATTTTTGACCCCTGGAACCAGTGCTGGCAGTGCCATGCTCCCACACACAGCCACCAGCCTGCTCTCTCCCTCCAGCTGGGTGAACCTTCCAGGGACACAGCTTCCAGAGCTTTGGGATCTGAGCCAGTTGGTCTCAGGGAATTTGCACAGCAAATTTGCAGTCCATAAGGAGCTAGAGACAGTCTGTCATCCCCAAGAGTTAGATCCTGAGGATCCACAGGCAAGTGCACACTGCAGGTTTTCGTGGCTGATAGCAAATGCTGTTTGTGTCTGGAGTGCTCCTGGCACACCTGTGCTCCCACACAGCCAGATGGGGCATGCAAGCCTGAGCCAGGCAGGTCATGCACAGACTGCATGCTAGGCATGCACAAATAGGCACACACTTCTATGAAAATAACACCTCTAAAGCTATGGTTAAATAACCCACATTAGAGGACTTTAATGACTCTGAAAGGACAAGTGGTATAGTGGCAGTGAAGCAGCTCAAACAAAATCAAAAGCAGCTCATGTTGGAGGCTGGAGAGTGGGAGGAAGAGGAGCAAACTTCAGCTGCAGGACACACAACAAGGTGCTGCTTGGAAGGAGCAATGGCTGAAGGCTGCCTGAGTTCTGAGACCTTCTAGACACACTGATAAACCGCTCCAGGTGCTCATCAGATTAAAGAAATTGAAATTTTGCTAATTCTGTCTCTGTGTTGGTATTGAAAAGCAAGAGACAGACAGTGCTTGATAAGTACCTATGTGCTAAGAGTGTACCAAAGGTTTTTGTCTGCTTCAAGGATGCCTGCCTGCAAAGAGGACAATCCTCTGCCTGGGAGTTCACAAAAGCCTTTTATATTTCCCCCAAATCTCCCTCCACTGTAAAGCACAGGTTTGGAGGCAG
This sequence comes from Erithacus rubecula, assembly GCF_903797595.1. Lineage (NCBI taxonomy): Eukaryota > Metazoa > Chordata > Aves > Passeriformes > Muscicapidae > Erithacus > Erithacus rubecula. The sequence goes on from NC_136661.1 coordinate 12,056,917, forward strand.
GAAAGGTTAAAGCATAGTGTAAAAAAAGTCTAACCAACAATTGCCAAACACATTTATGCTCCAGCCTTTGTGAATTCAGATTTCACACGGGAATTTGAGCAGGTGCAGCCTCACCAGGTCTGTCAGTGGCAGCCCTGCCTAGATGGCTGACCCCTGTTTATCTGGCTGTAGTTTCCTCTGGGCTGGGACCTGCAGCAGTGAGGATTTCAGCCCTGACCAGCAGCAGCTGGCTGTCCCTCTGCTGTGCCACTTGCTTGGGAAAGAGCCTCTGCCCCTGGCTCTCTGGGTGGCCCTGGGCTCAGGACACACTCTTGCTGCCAGCAGCACCTCACACAGAGATAGCAGCCATCTCCTGTGTGCCAGCAGGAGCACCAGCTTCTCACAGCAATGCCAGCCCAGCCCCACAGGAGTGTGAGCAAGGGGTGCTTATGATGCCCTGCTCCCAAGCATTAAAGCACTGTGCACAAACCTGGCCCTACTGTGACAGCTCCTGTTGAAAATCCCCAGATAAACGCCTCTCCCTGAGCTGCTGCTGTTTGTAGGGGCTGCAATGACAAGGTGTGCTCCAACAACAAGGGCAGGAGGTGTTCAGCTCTCTGGGCTCAGCTTGATCAAAAGGCAGGCATGCCATGAGGTTTTCAAACGTGTATCGTAAAGCAACAGCACTTGCAAGAATTTTGGCTGCACTGTGACTCAGTGGAGAATGGGGCTGGTGGGGGTAAAGCAGAGAGGGAAGGAGCAAATGCTGCAGTGGAAGAAGGTGGCACAAGGAAACAGACATAGAAAGACTCTTAAAATTGGTTTTAAAGGGCAGAAAGGTCACAGGAGAGGGTCACTGTGATTCAGCAAAGGCAGTGTGCTCCCCTAAGGGCTAATGTTTGCCAACTGGGGCCATGGGCAACCTCTGGTGAGTGTCAGAGAGCCACCCCGCATGTGCTCAGGACATGGGGCATTGGAGCTTTCATCAGCCATGGCAAAACAGACCCTCCACAAGGCGAGGCTGGGTGCACTCCCCAGCAGCTGCCCCGCTGTGGGGCAGAGCTGCACTTTGAGGGTATTTACCTCCATCCCCGGGAGCAAATTTTGCAAGAGGCCTTTTGATGACACAGTCTATCCAAACATGCATTGAGCTCCAGCTGTTCCTTCTGGGATTTGCCGTTTTTTGGGGAGATGATTTTTCATAAAATTCTACCCACTTCAGATATACTGTCTTGGAAATTAAAAAAAAAAAAAACAAAAACTATATATATATATATATATATATATATATATATATATATATATATACATAATATAAGCAGTAGCACTCTTGTTCCCCACGGTCTGCTGCCAAATCCATGTTAGAATAGCTCCATCTTGTGGAAGTCAGTAGCTGCAGTGAGAGCAAACAATGATCTGGAGGAAAACTGTAGGAAAACATTGGCAACTTGCTCCTTGTCCACTTGTGCCAGCAGCAGCTTTGGTTCCCAACCACAGAGGTTTTCCCAGCCCCTTTTCTTCTACAATTTCAGCCCAAGCTGAAGGTTTGAAAAAAAAGCAAAAAAAAATCTACTTTCAAATCCAGCATAATTGGCATATTCTATTGGATTTTTGACATATAACTGTAATATTTACACGGTTACTGTGTGATTATGTTCAGAGTTCAGGGGCTGTGTGGTGACTTCAACTTCTGTCACCCAGAGCTCCACTTCAGACTCTGTCCCAGAGGGACTCCCTCTCCCCCTCACTCCATGCTTCCATCCATTAATTTTCTGAGGTGCATCTGAACCTCAGCAGTGTTTCTCATCTCTGTTGTGTAGTTTCCCTCTGTCTGTACCCCTGTGTGTGCACTTGTTAAATGAAGGGAACATCTGCACTGCAGAGCTCAAATACTTTCTGTCTTTTAGGATTTTGCAGTTTAGATAAGAAATTCATGAGGTTACATTTTAAAATTATATTTACTCCCTTTTTCCTCATGTACTGTTGGATTTATTCTCTTATTTACCCAGACTCTGAGCTTTACACTCAGATAAAAAAGTTGCTTAAAACTTTCCTTTTAAAGTCTGTTTCATCTATATCCTGAAGGACAAGAAGTGAATTTCAGCTTGAAGTGTCCTTTTGTTTTTTTCAATGTTACCACCACTTAGAATCATCTAAGTGATGAGAAAATCTTTCAGGCCTAACAAACAGCCCATAAACTACATCAACAAGACAAGCAGAGATCACTGAACATAGAAGCAACAACCTCCTCAGGTGAAATTGCATTCACCTGAAAGGTGCACAAACACTTAAATAATGCTAATAAGATGGATTACCCTGAAGAGAGCTCTTTGTTGTCTTCTCACGCTCAGGGTGTCCTATGTTGCCTTAGCAGAAGTGCCCATTCAGCACATGGGCATGGGAGTGGAGCTGCAGACAGACACAGCATGCACTGCATGCGTCCCCTGCAGCTGGGCAGGATGAGCAGCCTGACTGCAGCTCGGAAAGAAAGGCCATGGAAAATGCTGTCAGCTGAAAATCTAGACAAAGTCATGGTTGTGTCACAAGTAACTGGCTACATCTTCCCCTGGCACCAGGCAGCCAACTAAATCTGTCATAAACTCCAGCTCCTGCTCACTCCACAATACTGGGAATGACTCCTGGAAGATTTGGTCCATAGCCATTGCTGCTTAGGTATCTGAAAGAGCAAAGAAAAAAAAGGTAAAACTAAATAAAAGGATAATATGAAGGCAAATTTTGGAAATCTCATCAAGATCATAGGAGTTTTCCTTTCTTCTATCGTTCAAGCCACTGTCCTCTTCTGGAATTATTTCCACCTGTGTGTGAAAGAGTGCAATTGTACAGCCCTATTGCCCACACCCAGCTTGTGTCATTTAATCAAAGGAGGCAAGCCCTGACCGGGGCAGGCTTACTGCTGACAACCAGCAGCACATTGACAGACAATGTTTTGTGTTTCTATCACACCAACACAGCATCTGAAACATCCTCTTTGTTCATTGACATGGACAAAGTGTTTCTGTAAGACCCACTCTTCTGTGACCCAAGGAAAATATACCTGCCACAGGCAGGGCAGGCTAACAGAGACCCTGTCTGCCCCAAGCAGCGCAGCTCAGATCAGCACAGCTGTGTGACAGGCTACAAACCACACCCCTGCTGGGAAGGTGCCTTTGAACTTGGCTTTGTCCCCACAGGATGAGGGGGATGGCTCTGACCAGGTGAGGGCCATGTAGAGGGGATGGGGGCTGCCAACAGCCTGCAGGTGCTGCAGATGATGTTGAGTGCAGGAAAACAAAATAAGCAACAAGTTAAATTAGAGGAAGGAAAATATAGCTAGAGCAAGAGGAAGAAGCCTGTAATTGATGGCAAATGTGATAGGCAACAGGCCCCAGTGGCAGAGGAAGAGCTGACCATTGGCCAGCACCATCCCGGTGAGACTACACTCTGCCTGTGGGAGGGAGTCCAGCACTGCTCCCTTCTTTTGGCTCGGGAGATTAGCCATCCCAGCCTTTCCCTGCTATGGACATGGCTGCTCAGCTGCTCCCAGGAGAGCACAGAGAGCTGGGGTACAGCCTGCTGGGGATTTCACTCCTCTGTTTAAGTTATTGCAGAAAACCAAGAGGAGGCTTGCTTCTGGCATTCCTTTGAAGGAAACTAGTATTTTGGAGGGATGGCAATATGCAAAGAACTAACACCCAGACAAGCTGCAGTGTGAATCTCTGATGTGCTTTCTCTGATGGAAATAAAACCTTGCCAGGGACTGAGCTGCCAAGTGAAAGCCTTTCAAAAGACTAATGGCCAGCCTGCAGACTCTTAAGCCTGACAATACTGTAGGACATCCATCCAGAGATTTTTCAGGGGGCTGAGGAGCAAACCAAGATCTGACTAACTCCTCACTTGGCAAATTCTTCTCCTTGCACATAATTTTGGAAACAGGAACTAGTTATTTGGTGTATATATATATAAAAAGCAAACCACATGAAAGTTGACATTAGAGCAGACAGGATTTCAGGAAGGCGTATCTGACAGGAGAAATCACCTGTGTCCCAGGTCACTTTTACAGCTGAGGCCAGAGGCAGAGGGGTCACAGCTGACTAGATCTGCACACATGGAACCACTCCTCCTATACTTTCGTCTCTAGTCTAGCTGAATTGTAAGAATTTACCCTTCTAAAACCATCTAATAGAAACAGCTTATTAGCAGCACCCAACTGCAGCCTGAATGCCCAGCAGCTGCATGAAGAATGAAATCCTGAATTTTAGCAAAGAGGTTGGTTTGTTCTCCCACCAACAAACCAGATCAAAGGTTCACACTTGACAAAACAGGCAAGACCACTGTGAGCCCCATCTCTGAAGCATAGAGAGGACAAAGGAACAAATGTCACATTTATTTATATTTTTATATGTATTTATTTTGACATATTCCTGAAGGGAGAATGTATTTCACACTATTATATCATGTTACAACTAGTAGTTACGTAGCAGTTGGATGGATGATCATCAGGCAAAGACCATCAGTGTGAAAGATGAGAATTTTTCTTAACATGAATGGGAGAGAAAGAGGATGGAGACTTGAGAAATGGATTGAAGCAATCAAAACTCTGCTGAAACATCACTTCGTGTTCCCAAAACATCTGTCTGACATGATCCATGGGTTTTTTGTGTTACAGTAGCAGCTTCAGGTTTCTCCCATTATTCTCACCCACCCTGAGCAGAAATGCTCCTGCGTTTCAGCAGGTGGAGGAGGAGAGGTGCTCTCACCTGCCCACACAGTCCCACCAGTGGCCCCTCTGACCTGAAGGGTCATGGAAACCCTCTCACGACAGGATGTGGCTCGAACACTTCAAACACACTTTGGATGCAGCTATGGCTCCTCACCAGCATTTCTTCCTTGAAAGCAGCAGAGGTTTTTCTCTTATCTCCCTGGAGTTCTATATTCAAGAATTCATGTTGCTTAGCAACACGGCTCCCTTTTAAGATGCTCTTTTGTCATTTCAAAGCCTTCATGCCAGAAGTTCTTTAAATAGCCTGAACTCACACCAGCTTCCTCAGTTTGGCTCTTTTCCATTATCTCTGCCTGATTTTTTTCCATTGCAAGGTTAATGTCTGTGTCCAGCCAAACCAAAACCAACAAAAATGCAACTTCCAGTGATCAGTCCAGCCTCCCTGTATAAGGGCTAAGAACTTCCTTTTCTCCAAAGCCACACCAAGCAACATCCAGTAGAGACCAGTAAGGAAAAGAGAAGCTTACAAGGGTTTTGTTTCTGATTGTTGCTTGTTACTTAATTTAGAACTGGTGCAATTGCTGTATTTCTCTATTGTTTGTTTAAAATCTAATATTGTGCAGCCCAGTTGGTGAGATTCTGTGTTGTTTGGAGAGAAGAATAATGGCTTTTTACTAATCATTGAAATCTGCATTTTATCTTGGCTTTATGGTGCCTTTACAGTACTATAAAGTACTCACTCCCATGAGGACCAAGAAAACTGAGTACTCAGTTTTCTTAGCACAGAACAGAGCCTGAATTTTTGAGACAGAGAAAAATCTAACAGTTGTTTCAAAGGGTAACAGGGAGCTCCTGCACTGAGATCCTCAACATATCTTTTGAATTTCTGAAATATCACAAGCTACTCAAGGAGGAAAACACAGCAGCAGCAGCAGAAGCAGCTATATAGAAACAATGTCTGCAGGGAGTGCAGAGAAGATATTCCCTCTTTGAAGAAGAAGCATGGATGAACACACCACCAGTAATTAATCATTTGCTAATTAATCTTGTCAGCAATTTCCTTCCCACTAAGTGCTTTTATCCTGGCCATTTTTAGTCTGCATTTGATAGGACTTCACATAGTTCTACACACCCCAGCCATGGCAAATTCAGCTTTTAGCTGCCAGCAGTGCTCAGGATGAAGGCACAGTGGCCAGGAAGCCCTGTGTCCCCTGCCCTCAAGCAAGTTGTGGTCATCACCTGAAAGTTTGTTCATCCTGTCTGCTAAAAAAATAGCACTGCTGCCTCCTCCAAAGTCAGGGGTTCCAGGGTATGGAGCAGCAGCAGTGCCCTGGCTAAGTGCCTGCACCATCAATCCTTTTCAAAGTTACCACAAATAAAATCCACTAGAGAACAGTGCAGCAGTGGAGAGGTAGCCAGAGGAGTGCTCACTTTATTTGTTCGGAATATTTCTGTACACAGTGCTCACATCATGTCCTGGTCACACCACCCCTTTCTTCCAGTGGCCATCCAGGTCACTAACCTCAACCATCTATTCCAGGGAAATGAGCTGGTGGTTTGGTCACCTGCCAAGGAGAGCAGCAACCAGAGGATTGCCCCCTGAGGAAGGGGCATGGTGCCCAAGAGATCCACTGGGTGAGCTGATGGCAAACAAGGAGAGGCCTGCAGCTCTTGTCCCTCTTGTGTCCCTACCACCCCCGTGGGCAGGCAAAGGGACATTGCTCACGTGCCCAGGGTGTGGGCTGGAGAGCACACCTGGCTGCTATCTCCTGCACTCATTCAGGATTTCAGAAAGATAAATTGCTGCAGCATGAAGCAAAGGAGTTTCACATGAAGTCTGGTAAAGTCTGACATGTTTTACAGCAGCTGTTTCTTCCTGATGGTGATTTATCCTCTTACTTCATCACTTTGTTTTAGGCTTTTCCTTAGAGTGCAGCCTGCAGCACCTGCTGCACTGGCAGCAAAGTCCATGTGGGTTTTCCTGCTGGGAAATGCAGGTTTGAGTTAGAGCAGGTGGTCCTGGTTCCCCCCAGCTGCCGTGTTTCACCCTTTTGTGGTACCATGCAGCCACAGCACAGGAATAGCCCAAATCCCACAGCTCCAAGGCACATCTTGAGTTCTTAACATTCAGCATTCAAACATCTGGATTCTTATCTTATTTGTAATACCAAAGGAAACAACAAATGAGGAAAATCTTGAAATCCATACTTGAAGGAAATAGGTGCAAACTGTTTTGATCCTTTGATCCTTTATAGGATTTACAGGTATTTTGGAAGTCTTGGTCTATTGGGTTGCCAATCCCCTTCTCTTCTGACCTATGAAAGGCCCAGAGATTGACATGTTTTATCTTTTTAAAAAGAGAGAATTAACATCTCACAGGGATTCTGAAGGTACTAGAGTATTTTTAATAGATAAACACAACTCAGTGCACTCTAGGCTTTTTTTTGTTTGGTTGGTTTTGGGTTTTTTTTTTTGGTTGGTTTGTTTTTTTGTTTTTTTTTTTTTTTTTTTTTTTTTTTTTGGTGGGTTTTTTTTTAACATCTTAGATTGATTTCCCTTATTCCTATAGTCATTATACACCTTTTTCAGGTTCATTCAGCCTGTAGCATCCCTCGGTGCCTGCGTGTTTTGGAGGTGTGGCACTCAGGGGTCTGACTGGGGCCCCTTCCTGATTTGGCTTCATACAGGTTTTCCCTTCAACCCAGCCAGCCATCCTTCCCCTGGGTGTGCAGGACCCAGGATCCCACCCACCCTCCTGTGCTGGGGTGGACATTGGCACCCTGTGCCTTCCACGTCGAGCCAACCACCCACAGGATGGATGGGTGGGTCCGTGTGTCCGTGGGTGTGTGGGTCCGTGTGTCCGTGGGTCTGTGGGTCCGTGGATCTGTGGGTCCGTGGGTCTGTGGGTCAGTGTGTCCGTGGGTCTGTGGGTCCGTGGGTCTGTGCCCTGGGCTGAGCTGGGGGACATGCCAGCACCTCCCTGTTTTGTGGGTCAGGGTGCCCCATCACCTGTGGGCAGACACTGTGTATGACTCACTGCATTCTGGTGACTTCTGTGAGCTGTTCCACCTGTCTAGTCCAGGATATCAGTTTAGAGTATGGAGATCAGGGAGTACCACCCTCTCTGGAGGGCCCTCTGGCTGCAGGGCAGGCTGGCTGGGGTGCCACAGCACTGCAGGGGCAGAGTGGAGGCAGCAGTGTGCTCAGCCCTCTGCAACATGCAGCACCTCACCAGCATTCCGTGGCAAGTACTGAGGCTGGTTATTACTGCTGGTATTTGCATGCTCCTAAATTTTCCCCACCATCAACAGTGGAAAGAGATTCAACCAAGCACAGAGAAAATTAAATCAGGAGCAGAAATTTACTCTTGAGGGGACTGTCCCAGCAGCACCTGTGGTCTGATAGCCACCCTGAATGCAGTGATGGAGAAAAATCTATCCAGCACTTGGAAGCAGCAAACACCAGCCTGTAGAGGAGCAGTACTGAGCATGAAGTGAACCAGCCTGCAAGAGCTGTGGCTGTCACAGAGGGTCTGCAAGCTGCTGAGCCCATGGTGAATATCTATAGCAAAGCCTCCTGTCAACATCAAAAACCCTCTCCCACTCACTATGGCCACAAATTCTTACCCCTCTCCATTTTGCTTTAAAAGCACAAAGATCTAAATTAATCTGATAGGCACACAAAAGGAATAATTCAAATATCCCTAATCAGTCAGTTAATTGACTAATTAGTTAACTGACTAATTAGTCAGTTTTACTAAGTTCAACAATTACTTGAGCACATGGTCAAGAAGAGGAACTTCAGTCACACAATTAATTTCATAATTAATTCTTCATTTTCCAAAGCATGCAGTTTTGGGAGCCTCAATATAAGGTGACACCAGAGAGTGTCCAGGGGCATGAAGATGGTGAAGGGCCTGGAGGGAGCCGTGTGAGGAGCCATGGTCTGCTCAGCCTGGAGAAGGCTGAGGGGAGACCTCATTGCAATCACAGCTTCCTGGGAGGGCAAGAGGAGGGGCAGGCAGTGATCTCTTACCTCTGGTGAGCAGTGACAGCACCCAAGGAAATGGTCTGAAGTTGAAGGGGAGGTTCAGGTTGGATATTAGGAAAAGGTTTTTCACCCAGAGGGTGATTGGGCACTGGAACAGCTTCCAGTGAAGTGTTCACAGCACTAAGTCTGTCATGGTTCAAGAGGCATTTGGGCAACACTGAGCATGGTGTGATCCTTGGGACTGGCCACGACCCTTGTGCATCACTTTTCATACAGGTTGTTCTCTGATTCTATGAAATTGGCTTAAGCCCTAGAACTCATTATTTGTGTAATAAATCTTCATATTTTCTCAACAGTATCACTCCACCCCACCTCAAAAAAACAAAACAAAACCACAACATACTAAAACCAAAAATATCTCAGGAGTTACTCCTGCTTTCTTATATGATACCTAAGTTCCATGATGCATAATAGGCTTCACTGCACTGCAGAATGAAACAGGATTAGCTTTGGCTGATGCCCTTCTTGATTCAGAGAACTTTTCTTATAGAATATCTCATTCATTTTAAATTTGAGGGGTTTGGTATGGATGGTCTGAGCAAGTATCTGTGCCACCAGGGCTCAAAGTCTGCAAAAAAATAGGTCATGGTGTGCAAGTCCAAGGTGCTTCACCCCACGCACCACAGGGATCACAGCAGGGTGTAGAGGTTTGACCCAGGCTGGATTCCAGGCACCCATCACTCCCTCTATCACTTCCCTTCACAGCTTGACAAGGGAGAGAAAATATAACAAAGGTTCATGAGCTGACATAAGGACAAGAGAGATCACTCAGCAAATACAATTACAGCCTAAATAGACTGAACATGGGGATATTAAGTAAATTTATTACCAACTAAATCAGAGCGGGATAATGAGAAGTAAAATAAATCTTAAAAACATCTTCCCCCACCACTCTCTCCTTCTCAGACTCAGTTTCCTCCCCCTCAGTGGCACAGGGAGTGAGGGTTATGGTCAGTTCATCACAGATTGTTCTTGCAGCTACTCAGGGAGGGAAGTCCTTCCCTTGCTCCAGCATGGGATTCCTCCCATGGGAGACAGTTCTTCCTTAGCTTCTCCAACTAATCCAGCCCACAGACACAGTCCTTCATGAGCTGCTGCAACGTGGGTCACTCTTCCATGGGGTGCAGTCCTTCAGACACACCCTGCTCCAGCATGGATCTCCCACGGGTCACAAGTGCCACCAGGAAACCTGCTCCACTGTGGGCTCTTCTCTGCAAGGGTCTGCGGGTCCCTGCCAGGACTCTGTTCCAGCCCAGGCCTCCCATGAATTCACAGCCTCCTCTCAGGCATCCCCCTGCTCCAGCAGGGTCTCCTCCAGGGGCTGCAGGTGGATCTCTGCATCCCCGTGTTCCTCCATGGGCTGCAGGGGCACAGCTGCCTCACCATGGGCACCTCAGCTCTGCCCCTGGAGCACCTCCTGTCCCTCCTTCACCAACCTTGGTGTATGCAGGGCTGTTCCTCTCACACATTGCTGCTCTGCTCTTCTCTGGCTGCAAATAACTTTTTCCTCTTAAATCTGTGATCACAGAGGCATTAGCATAATTTCTAACTGGCTCAACCTAGGGGAGAGGCACTTCCATCCTGGAGCCTCCTGGCACTGGATCTGCTGGGCATGAAGGAAGCTTCCAGCAGCTTCTGATGGAAGCCATCCCTGTAGCACCCCCACTGCCAAAACCCATTGCAAATCCAATACAAGGGGACACAACATCCCTAGCTTTTGAGTGTTAACATGGAAAATGGCAGGTAAACAAGGAGCAAACATGCCAATCAAATTATTCAGAACTTTTTGTGACCAACTGCAGGGCAAGCAGGATTTCCAGCAAGCACAGAACTGTGTGGGGGAGAGGCAGAGCTGTTAGCTGAATGTGGGGTCAGCTTTTCAGCTTGTCATTAAGATAAGTTATTTTCTCTTGTACGGTACACATTAAAGAGGAGAGGAAAACTCCAGCCAGTGGGGTCAGCACAGAAGCATCCTGGTAGCAGACAAACACAGCAGCAGGGCATAGTTTCTGCAGAAAGTTTTCCTCATGCCTTTTTATCCCAGGTGTTGAAGAAACAGTGCCACTTAAGGCAACAAAGCTGTCAAGCTATTAACTCAGTCATTTAAGAAAGGGAAGAAAAAGGCAGGTGGAGCTATTTGAAGTCAGTGCTGGGCAGTCAGGACCTGACTGACTGGGTGGCACAGGGTCCCCTCCTGCAGCTGCTGCACACACTCGTCTTAGGGATGGGTAGAAATATTGTCTGATTCAAAACAGGGATAATTCTCTGTAACCTAAATACAAGAGGAAGACTGTTAATTTTCAGATAGAAGTATTGCTTTCTAGCTTTACTGTTTGTACTGCAGTAGTTGTGCATCAGCAGCACAATCCTTGTGCAGAAGTGTAGGCAGATCTTAAGAGTTGTAGAATGGGTTAGGCTGGAAAAAAAACTGTAAGATTGAGTCTACTGTAAAACCAATGCTGCCAAGTCCACCACTGCCACCAGCCCCCAAAGAAGGGCTCTGGCTGTCAGCTGATTGACAAGATTTTGTGCTTTTCTTAAGTGAGGAATCAAATTTTGTCCGACTCAAATTTCCCATTACATTATATTCCCTTTTGGTAGTGTGCTCCAGTCTCAATCTGCACTATCCTGTATTTAGCACAGACATACCAGTCCACATGAACATGAAGACAAATTTTCCTGTTTCTGCTTTTAAAAAACCTGTTCTGCCTCAGAAAAGCATCAGTGCACGGTAACCTGATTATATTTAAAATAGGCAAGTTCCTGTTTCACTCTGAAACTGCTCACACTGAGTTCAGCATGTTTTCCTTGCAGCCTGCTTTCCAGCCAGCTCCCCCCGTTTGTTTGCGCTCTCTGCTCAGCCCCACATCCATTCAGAGAAGGCAGCACAAGCTCATCCAGTGCAGAACCCTGCCTCTCTCCACCCTGGCCTGTGATTTGCATCTCCTGTTTTTCACAGTGCTCACCTGTGCCAGCTCAGGGCACCCAGCACTGCAGGGATGGTGTGTGGAGCAGAGTGACAGCCATTGCCCCTCTCCATGTGCAGGAGCTGGGACACCTGGTGAAAACCCTGCTGATGATGTCTGAGTGTTTACAGCTCCCACTGGACTTATCCTAGGGGGATCTGAACACCTTTATCAGAGGAATAAGACAGGTGTCTCAGTATATACTTAGGGACATCAGCCACTGTCTCTACTCCTCCTCACACCTGTGCACCCTCACACCCTCTCCCACCACTGATGGCAACTTTGGGAGCCCATCAAACCAGCACTGTGCTTCACCCCACAGAGAGCCTGAAGGATGGTAAAACTTCCCAGGGGTGTTTAACAAGTATGAGAGATAGACAAAGGACAGGCATAAGAATTTTACCTCTTGTACTGTGCTCTTCATACAGGAATTTGTACACAGTGGGGGTATGACAATATCTCTCTTTGCTATTTGGTTGGCGTACCACATGAGAATAGTAGGAAAGTACCAGTGCTTTTTCAGGGCCAGGAGAAAAGACTGACCCAATAAGCTTTCTCTTTAATACTTTCTTTTATCTTGGCTTTTCTTCTCTTTTTTCCTTTTATCTATTTTTTTTCTATTCCAAGTGGGAGACAACAGGAAAAAAAAAAAAAAAAGAAAAAAATAGCAAGGTATTTGATTCAGGGAAGAAGCACAATGGAAAAACAGCCCTATGAAATGGGGGCTAATAGCAAATTCCTCTTTGAATTAAATCTACAAATCTCCGAGCACTCAGATTCCCCTAGGGACAGTTACTTCTCAGTTCACTCCACACCCGGAAGCATCTGGAGAGAGCTTACTTACTTACTGTTTTATTTGAATGGCAGAACATGAGCACTCTTATTTACAGTGAGTTAAATTATTTTTGTCTGAACTACGCATGGCAGAGGTTAGCTCCACAGGTTCTCCTTTGCTTATACTTATTGAAACTTTGACTTTTCTAGGTGCATATTTTGTCATTTTTGTAGATACTGACACTGTGTCAGTGCTTCTGTGCTGGGCCCTGTGCCATCACTAGTGTTCCCACACACGGTGCTGGGCTGGCTTTCTGCCCCCAGGTCATGCCAAGCACCCACATGTGGGGCTCAGCCATGGGCACTCTGGGTCATCCCTCCCTGCTGATGCTTCCCTGGGTGCATCTGCCTGGGCTGAGCTCCAGCTGAGCTCCAGCATGGCAGAGGGAGCGGGACAGTCCAGGAGCTGTGCTCCCCCCAGCATGGGGAATTCTCCCCTGGATGGGGAATTCTGTGGTGACAGCCCCTCTCCAGTTCCTCCCACACTGCTGCTGGCATCTCTCTGCCCTGTCTGCCAGGCCCATGTTGCTTCCCTTACATTCCCTGGCACCTTCAGCTGTGGGATTTATGCTTAAAGGAAGGGTAGGAAATGTTCACCAAACCCAGACTGTGGTTTGCAACAAGCACTACTTCTCTTTCCCTTCTCCTGAGGCTACTGAGTGCAGACACAGCCCACCTGCCTCCTTTAAGCCAGAGACAGGCAGAGATGTGGTTTAGCCTCAAGTGCTCACAGCTGTGTCAGCAGCAAGAACCGAGTCCCCAGTGCTCCCCAGGCGCACACAAGTGCACTGGACAAACCCCACAGTCCATGTGCTCCCAGCACAGGGCACTCACCTGCACCGTCCTCGACAGCTCCAGGGCATTCTTCTCTGCACACACACCGCCCTGCTTTCATCCACTAGCACAACAGCTCTGTGTCAGGTTGAAGTGCTCATGTTGGCCAGCTGTGCCAGACGTGCATTTTCTTCCCCACAAGATCAACATCCCAAGGATACAGGGCAGGGAAATGCCGGAGCTGCAGTTCCTGCTCAGCCCTGAGTATCCCATGCTCCTAGGCTGGCCCTGGACGGCTCAGGACAGGACATTCTCTGTGCTTTGGGAGGGGAGGTGGTGTGAAGGAGGCTGGTGCTGCACTGGCTGTGCCTGTGCTCCCCACTGCAGCTGGGACAAGGTGACACTGTGACATCCCCACACCTCAACAGCACAGCAGGCTGCTGCAGGGTGGCAGAAACCTGGGTCTGGTTGACTTCCATGAAATCAGCAGGAAAAGGCAGGTCAAGCATGCTCAATGATTTCCATGGTGTCCACAGAGTTGACATCTCTATGTTGTAAATGGATTTATTTTCACTTCAAATTGAAAAGCCTTTGCAGACATTTTAAAGGCTTATCAGGCATGATCTTTGTCTAGTCTGAGATAAACATTCCTGCTGTCTCCTGACTGCAGTGTGTAGCTGAATTCATATCCATTTAATTTGGCCACATTCCTTCTAGAAGTGTTTTCCAGACCTGCTCTTTCTTACTTTTTCTCTCTAAGGTTTACTTAAGACTTCTCTTAGAGTAAGTTTTGTTACATGACTCATGACATTCACAATTTAAAAATACTTTGTGAGGATCCTTTCTTAAGGATTAATAAGTCATCCAGAAGAGTAATCAATCCTCATATGTGCTAACTTTGATAAGAATGCACTGCAGGTGAGACACTTGAAATTAATAGAAGAGAGATTCAAAGCATTCATTTTAAAACACACTTTCCAAAACCCCAGGGCTATGCATTGCAAGCCTGTGTTGAGGCTTCCTAGGGGTTTGGCTGCTACATTTTAAATAATTCAAAATTCTCATTGGGTTATTCTATAGGTTGTGTTAGTTTGGTGGGGGGGGGACAGATTTTCCAGGTGCCTTGTTTTCCTATTTATATTCACAGTGCATAACTATTTCAGTTTCACTGTGTATTTTCCATAGACTACAGGAAATAAAAGCTAGAGCTGGGAAGGTTTAGGACTGAGAGAGGCTCCTGTGACTATTTGTCATGACAGAAATCCTCAGTTTCAGTTTCCATGGGCTCCCTTTCCTCCAGAATTCAATCTTCTCTGACCTGAATTCTCCTCCCTACCTGGTCTTAACAAGGTGTGGAAGGAGCATTCTCACTTGTGCTCATCACAGTCATGAGCCCCTCTGTCCCTGTCTGAGACAGAGACTTCTGGAGCACACCAGAGCAGCATCTTCCTGCCTTCACAAGGAAGCCAGCACCTCTCAGCACCTTCAGACAGCTGATGAATATTTTTGCTAAGCAGAGACTGATCCACTTGGGCAATATCTCAGCTTCTCATCTAGGGACAATTGTTTACAGTTCATTGGGTGAAATATGCATTTCTAGATACTACCACCCCTAAGGCAGTAGTGACAGCAAATTTTTATTAATTTTCAATATTGTTCTCTAAAAACTGGAGAAAGACATATCTGGCCCTTGGAAGTTGCTGGCTTTTTTATAGGAACAGAGACTTTCCTATTAAGTTAGACATTAAATACATCACGTCTCCTGACTCCCACGAATGCCTCCTCACACCCATCATTTCAGGACAGGTTTTTCTTCTCAGCAGAGCCCTGTAATTAAATGTGAACTTAAAAGTACCAGGCAGGCATCACTGAAAAAGACAGACACTTTTACCCTAGTGACAATGACAGATCTTGGATTTTTACAGATATGAGGTGCTGTTTGTGTAATCACATTACCAGGAGAGTTTGTGAGACAGGCCACTGATGCAGTTTTCTGTTGTTTTCTCAAGGTGTCAGATCAGCTGGGTGTATGATGGTGTCTTTCACAGCAAGAGGCAGCTGCAGCCAGTCATGCTGACCAGAAACCTGCTCATGTTTCTGTCTGACACAGCATTTGCTGGCCCACATTCCCTGGAGCATGTTGACACAGACAGGAATAACAGGTATCTTCTCTATTCCAGTGTCAAATCTTGACAGCTTAGGTATCTTCATCTTGGGCAGCAACCACATCCCTGCACTGCAGCTTCCTCCCAACTTCAAATGAACAACATACAAGCAACCACAGCAGAAGATGCCCAAGCTCTGCAGAAGAGCAGTGATGTGACTCTCATCCTAAAAGGCAGTGACATTACACACAGTGACCCTGGTTCTTTTCAGTCCGATTTCCACAGTTTGGGCTTGGCGGGCTGTGCTGACATCTCTGGGGTCCAGGTGGGGATGCAGAACTCCACAGCCCAGCCCCTTTGGCTGGGAACATTTTATGGTGTGGAAAAGGAGCCCTACATATACCCTGATGTTTTACAAGGCCTCTGTCTTATCTCTGCCAAGGGTCTCTACCTGCAGTTACAGCACCCCAAAAATCTAAATGCTGACACATTTCAGAGCTTAACCAGGCTCTGAAAGCTCGACCTAACCCAAACCCACATCCATGCACTGCCCCTGGCACCAGTGGCACGAGCTTGCTGTAGGAGATGGCTCTCAATGCAAACAGCTTTGGTACCTCTGCAACACCAGCTCTGCTGCCTTCCCCCCCCTCACCTGCCTCCACATCAAGGGTAACTCACAGGTTCTGCAGCCAGGCTCTGGCTGTTTGGAGAAACTGGCAAAGCTTGAACATCTAGAGTTAAGTCAGTCACATTGAGTATGTATTCTGACAGCTCTAGCAAGCACTGAGAGCTTTGAGCAGACTTTGTTACCCGAATCTGAGCCACAACACACACCTCCATCTCCAGGACATGCTCATTTACTGCAGTGCCAGCCTACAGCTGCTGGACTTACCCTTCACTCCTCTCCATATCAACACCTTACAGAGCCCTTTCCAAAATCTGCATGTCTAGCAAGTGCTGAATCTTTCTTCATCCCACATTACTGCTGACATTCAGAATTTCTTTCAAGGCTTGAAAAACCTCATGGTCTTGGAGATTAGTCAAAATAACTTTGAGCTGGGAGATCATGCCAAAGGACAAACTGTTCCAACAAAGATCCAGTTTAGAGGTGCTAATATTATCATCCTGTGAACTGACAGCAATAGGTAACCAAGTATTTCACAACCTCAGGAAGTTACAGCATGTTGATCTGAGTTACAACAAATTGACTGCATTCAGCACAGATCCGTTTTCTAATCTTAAGTGTGTATCTCTCCTAACTGTGCCCATAAAGGATCCATATTGTACCAGGTGATCAACTAGTACCCCCAGATGGTCACTGCATAACCAATTTAAGCTACAACCTCCTGGGCTGCACCTGCTCTAAGACTGATTTAATCACCTGGTACAAGCATCATCTGGATAAAATTGAAGACCTTGAAGGAACAAGGTGTTCTGAACCCAAATTGCTAGCTGGGTTAAGCTGGCCTCCATCTCTCTCTCTTGTGGGAGGGACATGCCAGGAATCATTGCAATTGTCCTGGCTGTTTTATCCTGTAGTGACATCTTCATTTGGGGTACTCACTGTTTCAAGCAAAATTACCAGCAACTCTAAGTCCAGGATGGGGACACAGAAAATATTACAGCAAGTGTATGAAGCTAAAAGACATCCCACTGTTCTAATTTGTGACATGTATTTTCTTAACTTTTTAATATCCTCTCTATCTATATTAAAACTTTTAGAAAAATAATGAAAAAAACCTATAAAATGAAAATTATAAAATAAAAAAAAATTATTACACGAATCTTGAAAATAAATATCTTATAGAGAAATCCCAGTTCAACTCAATGGTAGCCCTGTTGTACCAATACTGTGGCTAATGCACTTGGAAAACCCAACAGCAAAAATAAAAACTTACTTCTCTTTAAAAAAAAGAAAATGTAACCACCACGACTCCCAAAAAGGAAAAAAAAACCCAAACCCAAAACCAAACCAAACAACCCAATCAAAACTCAGCCAAATAAAAAAAAACAACTAAAACTCCCAACCAAATTCTGCTCTCTATCAAATACCCTTGAAAAGCAATGTTTTGTAAGAGCTGGCAGTAGTGTGCCCTCCTCTGCTAAAAAACAAACAAACAAACAAAAAAAACCAAAAAACCAAACCAACCAAAAAAACCCACTACCTGTAAAGGACAGATTTCTAGTCACATGCCTGCAGGGCTGGTAGTATCACCTCTGTGATTTTTTAAAAAATATTTCTTTAAAATGCTTTTGATCCTTTGAGAATACCTGGACACTGAAATTCTGCTCTCAGTCTTTCAGACTAGGGCAGGCCCTGCTCCTGAGCTCTCTACAGAACTCCGCAGTAAGTAAAGACAGAATGATTTTTAACCATAGAATTGTGGATTTGTGGGTCCAATACTCTGCTTGCTGGCACAGGGCAAAACCCCTCAGTGCTGAGAGACATGAGCCATTCCTCTGGAGCCTGGAGCTCCGTCCAGCCCCGGTGAGGAGAGCAGAGGCTGCCAAGGGCAGGGCAGCCCCATCCCGCAGGCGCTCCTGGCGTCAGCTGCCTCTCCCTGCTGCTCCTGGTGTGTGTCCCTGGAGTGAGTTCAGGGACAGAGATCCCTGCTTCAATTGGATATGCAACAGCTAGGCAGGAATAATGTAAATATATATTATTTATATAAACCCAAATTGTCTTCTCAGAGCAAGGCGGAGTGTGTCCATCACACCAAGGATCTAATGGCAGCTTGTCAGGCCTACTCATGTGCCCTGAATCACCTTAAAGCCATTTATGCTTACCTCAGGAACAGGCTTCCCCTGATGGATAGAGAAACCTTCCTGGTGGTAGGAGCCTCCTGGAGCACACACCAGGGCAGGCTCAGCCTGACCTCTCCCTCTGGGTGAGGCTGGAGTGTGGCTGCTCTCTGAGGTGAGCAAGGCCAGCTCAACACTGCCCATGCAGGACTCCACATTCAGCTTCAGCTGCTGTGCAAAGGCATTTCCTCAAGATTTGCCTCTCTTACATGCTGACTAGCTAAAATTTCAGACTCCCCCTGAGCAGTGGGCAGGAGCTGTGCCCCAGCTGCCCCACACTGAAGCTGCAGGGGCTCCTGCCCTCCACAAGGGCTCAGCTGCAGAACTGTCCCTGAGCAAGCCCTGCTGCCTGGGCTGAGCACACCCTGACTCCACCATGGGAGCAGGCAGGGACCAAGGCTCAAGGTGCATTTTCCTCACTCTGCAAATCCAATTGGTTAAATGAGTAACCTCCAGTGTTGTAAAAATCCAGCATGATTGCCAGTGTGTGTTCCACCCAAGAAAGACTTGTTTCTTCCATTGTTTCCCTCTTGAAATGGTGGGTTCAGGAAGGTGTTAGACAAATACTGATATCAAAAGGGAGCACAGCACACTCCAAGGGCACCAAAAAAATTTGCAAACATCAGGTAGTAACTGTGGGAGATCCAGCTATAGTAATGACTGGAGGGAAAATTGCATATTGGGCTGAAAAATATTCTGAAATGCCCTTTGGTTTGGAGAGAGCACCACAGGATTTAACCACCACCGATTTCTGAAATGCTATCTTGTGTCACAGTGTAGACTCAGGTGTAGACTTCAGTTAAAATTCAGGTGTACCTCAGAAGGTAACATGTTTTTCCTGTGCCATACATACTTGCACAGAGTATTAAGGCTTTCTTGCAATCTATCCCTTGCCCCCCTCACAATTAGTTTTAGATGACCGTATCTTCAGGTGCTCTGATTTCACTCATTTCTTTACATTGTCATCTTTGGTCTATTTGCCTGCAAAACCACCATTCATAAGACACTGTGCAAACAATGCTGGACAGCATACGCTGTATATTTCAGGATACACAACCTCTAAATACAGGGCCTTTCCTTTTCCTGAAGGAAAATTTATCTCTGGGTATTATACACTAAACTATGTACACTAGACTATGTATGAAGACAAGAATTCAAAGACAGTCTTCTGGGATTACTTAGTAAAGATGTACATAGAAAGAGGCAATAGATTTTTTCTTCAAGAATTGTGTACCTACTCAAGCTCTGATGTGATGCACTCTTTTGGCTTCCAGTCATGCCTTTTAGCTCTCATTTTTTTCAAATATGGCTATGAAGCCAGCACAGAGAGAGAACTGTCTGAGGTGAACAGTGCCTAACAAGATTTTGCTCACCACCACCCTAGCTCCTGGACTACATCCCTGAAAGTCACAGTACAGCTCAACACCATAACACAGAATTTACCAGTTTTTACAAAAGAGAAGGAACTTCAGTATATCTTCATTATTTCACAGACTGCTAAGCACTTAGCTTTATTTCACCAGGACAAACCAAAACTCAGAGCCAAGCTCTTATTTCCTTAACTATGCTTAAACAAGGTTTCTCAATAAGATGCAAGTCAATTTTTTAACAAGATAGTTGAGTAGGCCAATTTCTACTATGTTGACTTCAAAAAACACATCCTGATGTCAATGGAACATCTTCAAAGAACTCTCTCATTCACTGGTCTTGTCTGTACCTGGAAAAACAACAGGTGAGGTTCCTTCTCAAACAATCTATACTATACCTCCCTGATCAGACAAAAACAATGGAAATTCTTCTCCCACAGTAGCAGACATCTTTCCCTACCTGTCGCAGTGGGGTATTGGCAACCTACCAAATCCCTTGGACATCCTCTTCCCCTTCAGATCTGCATTCCTTAAGGCTTGATGTGAACAAGAACACAACTACACTGATACTGTCTTACTCTGTAATCTTCAGTTCCCCCTGATGCTCCCAAATTTTGCCTCTTGAACCTTCAGCATCACTTCCTACCTGTGGTGGCTGGAACTTCAAGGTTCCTTCCAGCCCAAACCATTCTGTGATTCCTACACTCAGTTCATTCAAATGCAACCTTGGAAGGTACCTGGAAGATTGATTTGGTCAGTTCTAATCAATTATTGTACTGCAGATACAGTCAATGGAAAGAAAAACTGTTGCTACCTCAAGGTGTGCAGTGGGACATGCATCCATACACCCTCCAGTTTCTTCCCGTGATCTTTTCCTTCTGATCTGCCCTCAGTTTTGATCCAAATCAAGCTGGATGACCTGAGAAGTCCTGCAGGCTAGGTAAGCCTACACAGAGTAAGGTGCCTAAGGATGTTTAGCAAACTGAGTTCAGGGCTGAGGAAGGGAGCTCGCACTCCCATCCCAGGTAAAGAGAGGAAGTGAATCTGACAGGCCATGCCAGACATAACACTGATAACCCATCTGTCCCAACTTCCCCCTTTGCACAAACTCCACACACCATTCCTTTCCTGTAGCCCACAGAATCTGGGGCTCACTCCGGGCATGCAGGTTCCTATGCCTCCCCTGGCAGAGACAGCTGTGCTGCCCACAGCCAGGGACAGCACAGCCAGCAGAGGCATGAGACAGTCAGCATACAACTCTTCAAACTTTCCATGCCTCAGCTGCTGGATCCTGCTCTTCTCTCCTCAACCCATCACCCCCCATCAGTACACTGGATTTCCAAGACTATCTGCATTCTGGTGAGCTGCAGCAAACTGGAAAACTTGGGGGTGAGCTGCAGCTTCTCCTCACCTCTATGTGTCAAACAAACAGAAAAGCAGCAAATGTGATGCTGTCACACTGCTGCACTTAGTTCTGTACAGAGGAACAATATAGACAAAACAAAGCAATAAAAAAATGTGAACACAAATTCCCAACTGCTGGACAGCTCTGCAGAGTTAGGAGCAGTGGAACAGTAGAGGTGTGCACTTTAATATATGCTGCTCCTATAGTAACGAATGATGATATGTCTTCTGCAGAAAGAAATTAAACGTCGCATTACAGGCTGCTGCCCATTGAAGTCAGCAGTCAGGCTATGTCATCCAGCACCACACCACACTCACCTATCCAACAGCTGAGCAGAGGATCCAGACATAGTCTGAGACATGGAGATACTCAGCCATGCACACTCCCTCTGCTCCCAGACCAAACTGCATGCAAAACCCTCCACCAGCACCTGCCTTAAAGGGTGCACTGAGCTGGTCCCAAAAACCACCAAAAATTCCAGCCTCCAAGTACAGCAGAGATATGTCTTACATTACAGCAGTGAAAGCAGTTCAAGAAAAAATGCTAACACAACAGTTTCATGCTGAATTTTTATTTCAATGTTATGCAACTGCATAAGTATAAATAATTGTGTTCAATATATAACAATTATGACATCCATAAGGAGTTTCTCAGAGAAAATAAGACTGCAAACACTTTATTGCACAGACCCTAACAATTTTTTTTAACTTTTTGAATATTTTTTTGTAAGCTGAGAAATCTACTGCAGGAAGTCTACAAAAGAACACATCAGATCTATAATCACATTAAGACTGACCAAGAAGAACACAGGCAGGAGGATCTCTAACAGCTCACTTATAAGGTAAACACCAACAAACAGTTACTACATAAACACAAGCTTATGCACTATTACACTTCCAAAATGCAAAGAACTTATTTGTCAGAAGTGATAATGCAAAATATTCATAAAGATATACTGTAAACAAAAGCTAGATGTGTTTTAAAAGAAACAAGAGGATAGTTGCAAAAAACGCAGAGACTGTAAACTAAGAAATATCTCCCAGACAGAAATGTTATTTTGAAGTGCATTAGCATTCACTTGTATTAACTGCCAAAGCACAGATGAACTGTAAATGTTGAGACCATTTTGTTTTTAAGACTTCTCAAAAATTATTATCCACTGCTTACTAGCTCCTTTCTGAATGCATCAATGGCAGTATGAATGTTCTAGTGCCACATGAAAAATCAGGAGTTTTATGTGTTACTGCATTTTCCTTACAGGTTTGCTGTAATCCAACTCAACAAATCAGTATAATAAAGTTTTCAGCAGAGGGAAACAAATTTTGCACACTGTCTGTTGTCACGTAAGTCTCCAAGTCAAGATCACACACTGTGCTTTTATGAAAAGTTTTCTAGCTTCTGAGACAGAAAGACAAACCATAAGCATTGGTGAAAAAGG
The DNA here is from genome assembly GCF_903797595.1 of Erithacus rubecula. NCBI lineage: Eukaryota > Metazoa > Chordata > Aves > Passeriformes > Muscicapidae > Erithacus > Erithacus rubecula. The sequence goes on from NC_136661.1 coordinate 12,079,357, forward strand.
TAGGGGCTTAGCTCTACTGTGGTTACAGAAAACAGAAATAAGCAAAAACGACCATTCTATTGATCCCCAATTATTAAAACCCATGCGCCTGCAAGGGTATTTCGTAGTGCTTCTGTACATGTTTCAAATTTTACCTTTCATCCCTCAAAACAAGCTAAATACTCCACACAAAAATGATCAAAGTCTACATGTTCCACTGTATATAAAATTTAAATAAGGCTTAGCAAAAGTAAAAAGACAGTAACATTCTAGCACCAAATAGCTCCAACAAGTTCCTTTGTTAAAAAATGCTTCTTTTGTAATTACAGTATTGAATTTTTTTGCATACAAATAAAAAGATTATGTTATGAAATGTATGGAGCTACTCAATGCATTTCAAAATGAATATGAAACCCAGGATTACTTGCTAAAAACAGCAAGTTAGATCTACAACATAAGGCCCCAGCTATGTATTAAAATGTGTCAGATAGCCTAAACTTTTTAAAGGATATGATACTGAAGTGTATTTTTCCTTTTTACCTTACTTGTCTTGAAATAGAAAACAGCTACCAGCTATATGACACTAATTAAATAGACCTATATGCAACAAAATGTATTTTCTAAATGTATTAAGAACAGGGATGAACTTCATAGTACTACCAGTCATGTGCTTATACTTGTGCCTCACACTGTAAGGGTCTGAATTTAAAAAAGCTCAAGGAACTCGAGAGGATTGCAGCAAAAACTAAGCACATGGCCCGTGCTTCAGAATTCCAGCCTTGTCTGAGGTGAAAGCCACACAATACACTCCCAAGAGATATGACAAGAACCATCATTTCACCAGAGAACACAACTCTTGCTGGGATGCCCGGATAATTACATCATCTTCCCATAGCTTTAAGGACATCTACTCTAGTCAGACTTTGTGCAGCAGGGAGATACAGTTATTTCTCGTGTTAGATCTGGTGAAGCAGCCAGCCAAGTACAGTACTATCAAAATCTGATTATTAAAAATACACATAGAAACTCACAATAGGTCACTGTATTATTCTGTACTAGTATTTTTAGCCTCTATCTAGGATTTGTAATAAGTAAAAACGTGGCCTGTTTTTTTTCTGCTTTTTTTTTTTTTTTCCCAGTCAGACCAGTGCCTGTGCATATCCATGCCAGGTCTGAATTTTAGTAATTTGGTTTCATATTCGAGTATGGCAAATACGTGGCAAAGCAACTATCTTAAAAAGGGAAAGAGTAAACAACGCAACCAGCAGCAAAGTATATATGCTACATTCAAACCCCAAACACGTTGTTAAGTATTTACAGAAGAAGTATTTTCAAGAGCTCTAGGCTGTAAAGGTATTTTTGTACAAATACTATGTGGTAACAGTTTTACCGGTTACAATTAGAAAGGCATTTTGAAAAAAAGTCCTCTCTTTACATATCCCCTTGTATTGTTTCTTCAGTGACATGAAAGCTTTGCCGCACAAAGACACGACACAGTGCTGGTTTAAAGGCAGTACAACGTATTGAAACTGTTTCCGCTAGTGTTGAATTCACACTTGCCACGCCTTGGAGTTAACACGTTTTTTTGTGAGCACTGCTCCGGGAAACTTCCTTTCCGCGACGCTGCCGAGCTGAGTCTTTGTCATCTGAAAGTGCGTTAGGGCGGTCAGGTGTGGCTGCTGACCGAGGTAAATCCTTACCTACATTCTGTTTTCTTGAAGCAGACTGCTGAGTGAGAACAGCATCTTTTCCCTTTACATCCACAGTGTTAACGAAAAGAGGCTTGTCTTGATTTCCAGGTTTCCCCCCAAGGTTTGAAGCAGGGTGGTGGGGTTCTGCTACAACAGCGGCACTGTGCAAGGCCATCAGTGAAACACTCTTAGTCATTTCTGCCTTACTGCTCCCTGTGGAAGAGGTGCTTTTCTTATTCAGTTCCTTGCAAGCTGCGGGAAGCTCTGATGAGCCTGGTTTCACCTTTGCTGAAGATACATCACTTTTGGCTGAAGACAAAACAGATACTTCCTGTCTACATTCAGAGAAATTGGATGAACAAGTCATTGGCTTTCCTGGTGCTGCAGCCACACGACAAGAGCTTTGCCCACTGGCAGGCGGTAGATGTTTTATTGCAGTCTGCTTGTTTGCATCCTCTGGCTGTTTCTGATGAATTTGTCCCTTCCCTTTTATATCTTGAGAGATTTTGCTACTTGTGGTTGCTTTTTCTCCTCCTTTCCCTCTGATATCACAGGTTGTGAGACAAAGGGCAGGCTCCACTTTCCCACTGTCTAGCTGGACGTAAAGTGCGTCAGTGCATATTTTTCCTTCAGGTCTTTTGTCTGCAGTGATCATCTCATTACTAGGACTTCTGTCTGCCTCTTTGTTCAGCGAGAGACAGTCTTTCACAGTGGAAAGCTTTGGAGCAGTGGTTTGTTTTTCACTGAAACGAAGTTGCTTTTGATCAGCAGATTCCCCCAAGCTGGCTGGGTCTTGCCTCTTAGGATTCTCTGGACCTGCTGGCAGCGGGCCCACAGCAGAGCATTTGGGTTTGGTGTCAGGGGCTGTGCTGCTCATTTGGAGGGTGGTCACTGAGCCATGGTCCAAGCCCACAGGCCTTTCAGCCTGCACATGTTCATTGTTCATTCTTCTTGATGAGCATGTAACAGGAGAAGGGTGATCTGGGACACTTTTACTGGCATGTTTTCCATCCTTCCTCGAGACCACAGACAACTGAGTAACAGTTTCTTTTTCTTTCACGGTTGGAGCACATGGCTTTTGTGACAAAGCCTGTTTATCCAAGGACTTAGACTTGGAGGAACTTGTATCAGAGGCTGGCCTGGGTTTATTACTGCTGTTTTCCACACAGGTGGCAGCAGGCTTCACATGCTCTTGAACCCCTGCATGAACTTCGACAGTGCTGTGTCTGCTTACTGCCTCCTTCACTGCAGGGGAGCCTGAAGTGTTAAGCTGCTGCCGAGGAACTTGGCTGGACTGCTCTCTCTCACTAGTCTGAAGTCGTGTATCAGGGAGAGTTTTCTGATCTTTCTTTCCCGTATCTCTAGCACTGTCCTTCTGCACAGAGGAAACCAGTGCAGACTTGTCGGTTTTATGATCACAATCTCTTGAGGGTTGCACGGGCCATTTGGATGGAAGAACATCGCTCTTTGCCTCTGTGATAACTTTCTTAGACTCAGCTTTCTGCTTGGTTATATCCCTTTCCACAAAACTTTTAGAAACACTGCTGTCATCTTTTCCAAGCTGTTTCTGCGATTCTCTGCCATCCTTAGGCTGTGCCTTGGGGCCAGCTGGCTGCATTTTCCCTTGCATCTCAGGTGGAATGGCAAGGTCAGCATGATTTTTTTCACTGCTCTTGGAGCAGGTTGTTATCAGGACGTCTGAGACAGAAACTTTCAGAGATGACTCCCTGATCACTTCCACCTTTGCGGGGATAGGCTCACAACCTCTCTGGACTACTGGCTGTTTGACAGGCAACTCTTTCTGTATTTGCTTCTCTTTTCCTACAGCTTTTTCAGGAGTGCTTTGGGCAGCAGAAGGTTTAGAATATGTTTGAGTAGTTTTAAAACTCTGAATAACACAAGACTTTACCTCCATTGAATGCTCCTGTTGTTTTGAAGGGGAGGTATCTTTTTTCTGGACAGCTTCAACAACAGAAATACTGCCTTTAGTGGCTGGACTGCAAACCTTTTTCTCTGTCACTGCTTCTGTAGCCACAGGGATGAGCGTTGGATTTGGAGAACTCTTGCCTACTTGTGGAACTTGAGGCTCTGCTATGTTGACTTTGACAGATTTTGGGTAGCTTAACAACTGCTCTTTCTGAGAGACCATTTCTGCTTTCCCACCACTCCCTTGTGGCACTGGGGGTTTAGGAGATCCCCCATCACTGCTGGTGCTCTGTCCTTCTGGCAGCACACACAAAGGCAGTTCAGCCTTTGAAGCCTGTGGCCCAGAAAGTAATGCAATATCTAGTGTGCCTTCTATTGGCTTCAGACAGGAAACAGACCTCCCATCAAGTTTATATTCTGAAGGACTTTTTCTGACAGGAGCTTCAGTGGAAATAAGGGCTGATTTTTCCACACTCATGTCTGCTCTGCCACTCAAGGTCTTGAGAGGAACAAAAGAAACTGAGTTAATCTGAGTAGCATGTGCACTGCCAATAAATGCTCTACCATCTGCAACTGCAGTGGAGTCCTGCTGTATGTTTACAGCTCTGCTTGTACTAAGTTGAAGGCATTCATGAACATTAGATGTCATCTTAGGTTTTAGCACTGGACAGACACTGTCATCTTTTTCTTCAATAGACATTTTCTTTCTGAGATAATCAATATTTGCAAGTTTACCATCTAATCTTTCAAATTTGACAAATTCTTTTGTTGGTAGAATTTTATCTGTGTTTTCTCCCTTTCCATTCAACATCTTGTCAGAGGATTGAGGTAGCACATCTTGCAGGGTACATGAAGGGGAAATTCTTTTGAAGTCGTAGGAAATATGACTGAGTTCAGTAGGGGGAGGTCCATGACACAACAGCTGTGATTCTAAAGCAACACCATCATTTGATCTCAAGTTTGCATTCTTTTGAAGGGTGTCTTTGAGTATGCCACCAGCTGACTGGGTCTCCATAGTAACAATTTTCGTTTCCAACTGGTTTGATCTTTCTAATACCTTCTGGAATGCTTTTTTGTCTCTTTCTTCCAGTCTTAAGGTATTGGTATTTTCTGTTTCACTGCTAGGTTCATGTATAGCAGCATTCGCTTTTTCAGCAAAATCTTGCTTTTTCATAACCACTTTGACCTTCAGCTTCTCTCTGTCTAGCTCATCAATGGATTCTTGTCTACCCAATTTTCGGGAGATAGGTCGTTTCAAGCAGCCCTGCTCTGCAGGCCTGACTCGTGTCAGCGATGGCACATCACATACATTCTCCTCCAAGCTCTGAAGAGTTACTTCTCTTTGAGATAATTCTCTATTCACTTCTTCCTGGGTCACTTCCAGACTGTGTTTTCGTGAACATAAGTGTTTTTTATCACTGCCATAGGAGGGTGCAAGTTTCTCTTCAGACTGGACTCTCTTCAACAGTGGAGATCTTGGTGGCTCTGCACTCTTTGGCCTGACAATATGCCTCACAATAGTTGGAGGTGAGTGCATTTTGCTAGGAAAAGACTGAGCTAGTTTTGTATTTCCAATTGAATGTCCCAGCAGTGGTGATGGAGACCGCTGAGGAGATGTTGGCTGGGGTGTTGGAGAAGGTGTCCGTGCGAGAGGAGACAGGGGAATGCTGCCAGCTGATTTGCGCCTTCCTGATCTGTATCTTTGCCCACCAAGCTTTGGACCCAAGCCATGAAGAGTGCTGGGTCTTATGTGCCCTGAACCAGCTGGAGAATTGGGAGCACTGGAACTAGGGGAGCTACTCTGGGAAGAGTTAGTACCTACAAAAAGAACAAAAAAACCAAGCAAACAAACATAAGATTAGCAAGACTTTTTCCATCTTGTCTAAATGTTCAGTAAGGAACAGAACAAAAGTCCTGTGCTATCTCCCGCCACAGTGTTCCAAAATCTGGAAGGCTTTAAATGCAAAAGGTTTTAGACTGCAAAACCTGCATCATTCCAGTAACATTTGCTGTTTCTCCCTTTCTCTCTCTTCCATCATCCCCTTTAAGTTATCTCTTGCTTCTGCTTAAATAGAATAACTAATGCTTTCTGACACTTCAAAGCAATGATCAAGGCTTTCAAGATATTTACCTTTGCCAAGGGATTGAACAATAGCAGTCAATTCTAGTGCACACTACAATTGTGACAGAAGTAAAAGAGGAAAAAGGGGCAGGCATTAAGGAGTCTGAGAGATGCATATTTCAGCACTCAGTTAATCTTTTCAGCAATAAATCTGCATTCCTGAGTGCTATCCTAATTCCATTATGTAGCAACTTTTAGCCCAGTTTCACTGTTTTATCACATAGCCTCTCTTAGGCAAAATTCTCTCTTTTGTTTGAAACTGGGTCTCAACTTGCAGCCACTGGACTGAGATCTAAACACTAGGACAAACTTTAGAGAAATTTCTTTTTAGGTACTTCTGTATCATAAAAACACCTTTTGTTTTGCATCAGGAATTTGCTTCCCTTTTCTAGACAGAAAACAGTTGTTCTATGATTATGTCTGTCAGAGCTGACTGCTCTTAGGAGAGTATATCAGATCTGTGAGGGCACACAAAATGTACAGTACCCTTCTGGTCCTTTTCCTTTGCTCTTCACTGCTTCACACTCACCTGATGGAAAATCAGGAGTGGAACGGTAGCTTGGGGTAGGAGATCTAGGAGATAAGCTGTGGGTTGGAGACCCAGGCAAGCTTTCCCCTGAAGAAAGGGATCGGTTCAGGCAGGAAAAACTTCTGCTTGTATGAAGGAGAGGTGAGGGTTGCTTTGCCAGCTTTTTAAAGAGAGATCTTCTCCTTTTGTGAGAAAAGCACAGCATTAGTCCTAAGTTAACATGCACAGAAGATACTATTACACAGCAAAAGTTCATGCAAGCTGACACTATGAGAAGAGTAAACCTATCTTCATATGAAAGCAAACCACACTGCAGACTGTGAAGTTTAGAAAACATCCTGATACGTTAACAGGTGGGACAGACACAGTAATTAATTTTATTCACTTTAAAATTTACTCACTATATTTCATAAGAACAATTACTTCGTTATCAGTAAAAATCTTTGCTTTCTTAATTTAGCAATCTATCAAAACTGAAGAAATATGTATAAAGTACTAGCAACATATTTATAAAATACACATGAACGTATCAAATTAAAAACTCTCATAGGCATTAGCACTAGAAAGTTTAATTAAATAAGTGCAAAATTATATAGTTAAGCCAAATTAAGATGCAACCTCAGTTATTCACTACTTTAGTGGTTGTTCTAGCACATCTAGTTTAGGAAAAACAAAACTTGAAAGGTCACATAATCTCAGAGAAGAAGAAAGAAATACAGAAGATGAGAGAAAACTCTATTAACATAGCATTTTAAATTTGGTGTTATGTACACCACACAAGCAAACAAAGACATGCCTTCACTGTGAAAGCCAAGGATTACTCACCTCTCTAAACTCTCCTTCTTCTTGGTCTTCTTACTGCGCCTAACCATTCGGCTCCTGTAGCTGTTCCGCCTGGCAGGTCCTGTCTTGATGGAAGTGTTTTCAAAAGGAGTTGTCATTACTGAGACTTTGTTGCCACTCTGCCAAAATGAAGGAAGATGCTTTAAGTGCAATACAAATAATACAAGATGACTTTGCCTTAAACTGAATCTACACCATACAAATGCAATTAAAATGAACTCCAGAATAAGAAGTGTTTCTGCAGACACTGCCAGCCACAGTTAGTAAAATGAGGATCAGGAAGCTCTCCAACTCTGCTGTATTTCCTAACTTCCTCCATTCAAGCTCCAAGACAAGGAGTAATTCCAGTAATTGTACACAGACAGGAGGACACCAAGGATTAACCAAGACTGCAAAATTCAAGACAGAAGCTTCTATAGAAATGGCTGATTTTCCCACAAAGAACAGCTGTAACTGCACAGTGGTCCATTCACATCTCATGATGCCAACTTTACAATGATGAAACAGAGGAGAAAAATGAAATCTACATTGTCAATCCCAAAACACATTCTTATCTTGTTCAAAAGGGTTAACAAGTATAATTAACTAAAGCTTTTTAGCACTGATTACACAAAGAGATGACTCAATAAAAAATATAGGTACTTCCTCCTGATTTTATGTTTTAAAAATCTGTACTTCCTACTCACCACTTTATACCCCTATTGTTAACTTCCTTTCAAAGAAATCCCAATAGCCCAAATTAATTTACGATACAGCCCAACAAGTTAAGTTATGGATAAACAATGACCTCTTGTTTTGAGTTTACTCTTGTAAGTAGTGAGCAGGGTTGTCATGTTTCTTTTTCTGCTGTTTCTAGCCTAGAGAATGAGCGCACATTAAGTCACAGAATTTTCTCTTACGTATTTCTTGCAAAATTGGAAAACTTGGAAGTTCCTCCTGGTTTCAGAGAAATAAAGACTGAAGAAAAAGCGTATTTTGCATCTTTGTTTAGGTTTTTTATATTTTCCCATCACCTTACTGCTTCCCAGTGCTTTTTTTCTTTACTACTTTTATACATGACTACGCACTGTGACAAGCAGAGCTCTGCATGTAACTCCATTAATTGTTAAAAATATAGGAAGAAATATACACCTTTCTAAAGTAATTCTGATCTGCACTAGCTTACACTGAAAAGATTACATGAAAAATGGGATATGATGAGCTACAGAGAAAATAAAAGTTGTTTTGTTTGTTTGTTACCATGGAAAAACTGTGATTTTCTAATAAGACAGACTTCGGAAATCTCCACCAAAGAAAAATGTGACAAATTATTAATGAAATAAGGTGCATGATGAGAATTACATTAATTGAAGAAGCTCTGTCAGACATGCCAGGGTATACATGAGACAAAAACCTTTCAGGTCTTAATATGACAGCAATCTCCTGTATAGAGGCAAGAAAATATTTCATATTCTTTGTTTTTACTTTTCCTCACTGATTCCACTTTTAAAGAAGAAAAATGAGAAGTATCATGATCATCAAAAGCCTGAAGTATCTGATGAAGATGCAGGCATTAGAGAATACGCTTGAAAAGGTCAGTTTTTTTGAGAGACAGAGACATCTCTCTTTGTGTCACTGCCTCAAATTTATTTCAGCTACCTCTGCATCAGTGCCAGTCTATGACAGAGAAACTAAAATCATAGCACCATATAGTCACTGGCCCTCTCCCAATCTGCAATAGCATCTTAGAGTGTGTACTTCCAAGAACAATAAAATCTAGTAACTAATCCCAAGAAAACAAATATAACCCCACCATCGTAGATGAAAACAGAAATCATTTTAGTATCCCAGCTGTCCAAGAGTTACCTTTAACAACAATTCAATGACTTCTGTATGAACAAGACCATGCACTGGCTCTCCATTGATATGAGTAATCAGGTCTCCAGCTTTTAAACCTGCTTGGTAAGCTGCACCTCCTTCTTCTACATTCTGAAAATGAGAGGAAGAGAATATACAGAAGATGAACTCCAAACCAGTTGGCAGTGAAGAAATTTAGATACTCATTTATATAAAGGAAGAAGAAAAATACTTTCAGCTCTTTCACCATCCCCTACTAGCTCAAACTTTATATTTAGGTGGGGCCTGGAATGGTTTCAAAGCTCACTGAAACACTGCTGTATTATGTAAGCTCTGTAAAACAAGGTGTTTTCATGCATGATAAGAAGGGGTAGTTCACTACCCACTGTAAATTTTCAGAACTGAGACCATTTTTAGCATCTGATAGTGAGAAACACTAATGTAATTAAGGTCACATGCAGTATTTGAATCACAATAAAAATTGTGACAAAGGATCAACACAAACTGAATTGAAAAATATTTTGAAGATGGTTTAAATAATTGATTATATTTTTAAATGAGTTTTGAAAATCATGTAGACACTACTGAAGACTACAGTGCTAACAGAGCTTAACAACATGATACTTTAGAAACACTCCAAGGCTTAACTTTTACTTCAATGTACCATTTTTCCCCTTCCTTTCACTTCTGTGATGTTACACTAGTGGCAAGAAATCTTTTTTATAAATATATTCCATTATCCACCAAAAGTACCCAGTTCTCCAGATTCAATATTTTTGATGGATTAATAGGTCTAAGGGGTAAACAATATGAATAAAAAAATGAGTACACTACATCAGCACTGCTACTTCAAAATCCAGAATACATATTTAAAACTAAGCAGTGTACAAAAAAGTCTTTTGATAAATTTGTAATAATTTTTTAGGGTAGCTGAAATAATTTACATACACACACTATTTATATAAGAGTAATTTATACAATATATAAAATAATAATTCATTACAACATAAATTATAAAATTAATGCATATATATGTACATAAATATGCAATTATTTTACAGTTAAGGAGGCTGACAACCAAAGAGCTGCTTTAGCCTCTTTCTCACTGTGTAGTGAAGAGAGGATAAAAAATACATTATCTATTCAAGGCAGTTAATCTTTTTCCTATGCCATCCAAATCTCAACAGTGTTCAGAGTTCCAAACAATCTGTACATTTCTACATAACAGAAAATCAGTGCTTGAGATCAGCTTACTTTGTGCCTAGTAAAATACTCCTGACTTTCATGAATCCTTTAATTTATGCAGATTAACAAACTCCACCTATTTTTCCACAATTTCTCTTTACAACCTCCTACATTTGCAGATCCTGTCCCCAATCAAAGAGGGTTTTCACCAATCCTTTGGTTTCCTAAAACACAGTACTCTGAACTCAAGGCACTATTTTTTATAACTGACAAACTTGCCAAAAGTTAAAGTGAAGTTGCAGAAGTTCATCATCACATGGAGATAATGCTTCTGCCAAGGATGGCTTGCTGTCTTCCCTACAGGCAACACTACTCTTGTGTACAGGCAGAATTTAATTTTAAGAAAAACTGCTTGCACATCATTGAAATTTGTCATGCGTCAGCAAGGAAACATGTACTATCTTACCCAAACGATGTGGTGCACAGTGTAGATATCACTGTCACCCACGTAAACCCTGATTGCTCGGATGGTAAAGCCATACTTCTTTCCTGAACTGTGAATTACAATCGGCTGATGAGGACTTGCAGCAGCAATTGATGAATCACGGCTGGGAGAAGAATCTCGGGATGATGAAAGGTCGGATGATAAGGAATGAGGAGACATAGGACTTCCCAAAGGAGAAACACCGAACACATCTGGGAAAAAAAAAAAAATCTGTCTATTACACTCTGACCACACCAATTTTTGTTCAGCCTAATGACATCTTTGTATTAGAATCACAGAATAATGAGATTGGAAGAGACCTCTAAGATCATCAAGTCCAACCTATGTCCTAACACCTCAACTCAGAGTCTAGATTATAGCACCAACTGCCATGTCCAACCTTTTCTTAAACGCATACAGAGATGGTGATTCCACCACCTCTCTGGGAAGAGCATTCCAGTACGTTATTATTCTTTTGGTGAAATTTTTTTTCCTAACATCCAGCCTATACCTTCCCTGACGTAGCTTCAGACTGTGTCCTCTGGTTCTGTCATCTGCTGCCCGGTGGAAGAGACTGACCCCCACCTGTCCACAGCCTCCCTTCAGGAAGTTTTAGAGAGCAATAAGGTCACCTCTAAGACTCCTCTTCTCCAGGCTAAACAATCCCAGCTCCTTCAAATGTTCCTCACAAGGCTTGTGTTCCAAGCCCTTCACCAGCCTTGTTGCCTTCCTCTGGACATATTCAACCATCTCAACATCCTTCCTAAACTGAGGGCCCCAAAACTGGACTCAGTACTCAAAATGTCTCACCAGTGCCAAGTACAGGGGAAGAACAACCTCCCTGCTCCTGCTGGCCACAAAATTCCTAATGCAAGCCAGGATGCTGTTGGCCTTCTTGGCCACCAAGGAACATTGCAGGCTCATATTCAGCCGGCTGTCAACCAGCACCCCAGGTCCCTTTCTGCCTGTACACTATCCAGCCACACTGTACCCAGCTTGTAGGGGATTTTTATGGCCAAAATGTAGAACATTCAGACTTATTAAACTTCATGCTCTTGGACTCTGCCCATCTATCTAACTGATCTAAGTCTCTCTGCAGAGCCCTTCTTCCTTCCAATAGATCAACACAAGCTCCCAGCTTAGTGTCGTCTGCAAATCTGCTAATGAAGGACTCAATGCCCTCATCCATATCGTGTATAAAAATATTGAACAGAACTGGCCCCAGCACAGAGCCCTGAGGGACACCGCTGGTGACTGATCCCCAGCTGGATGCAGCACTGTTCACCACCACTCTCTGGGTCATCCAGCCAGTTCCTAACCCAGCAGAGTGCTCCTGTCCAAGCCATGCACTGCCAGCTTCTCCAGGAATGTGCTGTGGGAGACAGTGTCAAAGGCCTTGGTGAAGTCTAAATAGACAACATCCACAGCCTTTCCTGCATCCACCAGGTGTGTCACCTGGTCATAGAAGGAGACCAGGTTGGTCAGACATGACCTACCCTTTGTAAACCCCTGCTTGCTGGATCTGAACCCCTGGTCATCCATTAAGTGCTGTGTGATAACACTCATTATGAATTGCTCCATTATCTTAGCTGGTACTGAGGTAAGGTTAACTGGCCTGTAGTTACCAGGTCCCTCCTTCTTACCTTTTATTGTAAATGGGTGTCACATTGGCCAGTTTCCAATCATCTGGAACCTCCCCAGTGAGCCACAACTCATGATAAATGATGGAGAGTGGCTTCCCAAGCTCATTTGCCAGCTTCCTTATCACCCTGGGATGGATCCCATCTGGTCCCATTGATTTATAAATATCCAAGCAGGGACCAAGCATCCCAGCAGTTCTCTGACTGCCTCTTCTTGGATAAAAAGAGGACCATTCTGCTCCCTGACACCACTTACCAACCCCTGAGGACAGTGGTCTTGAGGACAAGCTGTCTTACCATTAAAGACTGAGGCAAAGAAGGCATTAAGCATTTCTGCCTTTTCCTTGTCTTCAGTTACTAGGTTGCCTGTAAAGAATACATCACTGTCTTTTGTCTAAATAACCTCTCCTCCTCCTCCTCACCTGATATGCATGTTAGTGAATGAGAAGTTCAAAAACCAGATATTAGAACTTAATTCTTTTCCCTGGAGTATAAACTATTGTTTAACGCAAGGGTTAATTTGCTAGATGTAGACTGCTTTTTCCTTTTGCACAGGAAACACACTTATTGTTAACTCTCCAAGAGCAATTCTCAGCCTTTTCCTAGCAAACACAGATGAAAAGAATATCAGAGTAGGGTAGGAAATGAGTACACCCAAAATAATTCCCCAAGTAATCCAGAAATGCTTGACAAATTGCTAGCTGTTTTCTTGGTTTCAGTTACATATAAAAACAGATAAAGACTACTGCAACCGAACCACAATGTCTACTGGGTACCTAGGGCAGTAGCTCAATTACTACAACTCCACTGCTACATTCTACTACATCACATAAAGACCACAAGAGTTTACTGCAACAATACCAATTCCACCTTTGTTTTACTTTACTGTCTTGAATGCACTATGTACTCATGGTTGTGCAAATGTGAATACAATTAAAGCAGTTTGGACTTCAGTTCTGAGCAACAAGACAACAAACTACCAATCCTTCATGTATAAACACTCAATACTACTGTTATACCTCCACTTACTGCATTATTTCTGGCTCCAAATTTTGAGCACTTGATCTAAGTCAGTGTAGTACAAGTAGGAGGCTACATGCCATCTATATTTTTGTGACACTGCTCTCCTGTTTATCAGCTTTTCTTATGGGGGATGAGAGAGAACTAGTTGAGTGCTGCTATAACAAGCATCTGTTTTTGTAAGCTCAGTAAAACTTAATCTACAACCCTACTGTGAGATGGGTCAATGACTGAAGTCACATCGTGCTGTGCACATTGAAGGTCAAACAAGGCAATCATCATAAAGTTGCATTTTTGCCTGTCAGAGAAGGCCCCTAGGCTGTAAGTGTGAGCTCCACAACTTGCTGACAAGATTGCACTGACCAGTTATGCAAATGAACAAGAAGAGAAAGAAAATAAGAGTGACATAGAATCAATTCTGGACTATACAGAATCTTGAATTTGCATCACGACATTAATCATTAACATTTCAACTCATAGCATAATCATTCATAGCATAAATCATTAACATTTCAACCAGAAGCATTTATCTCTACCTCCTGGGATCATGAGGGACAAAGCACTTGCAGAAAGGGACTTTGTGACTTTTCCAGAGATCTTTTTCTCTGTGCTTTCCAATCGCTGTCGAGCCATGTGAGATGCAACGTCACCAGGTGGCTTTGAAGGGTTATCTGCACTGTCCACACTCTCACTTCTTCCATTTATTTGATCCAAGTGTTCTGAGAAACTGCCAACTGTACAAAGAAGAACGGATAAAGACAATGAGGGAAAATTGAATATTCTTTTGCTAATGGACCACAGAAAAAACAAACTACTCTTAAGTTTAACTGGTTAAGTGTAAGAAGAGGATCACACAGTCTGAGTTATCACTGCAACTGCTGTGTTAATGCTCACACCACTACATGGGACCTGGAGGACAGCAAGCGAATCTTGTGATATACCACAATCAACATCAAGGTTTTAGACACAGGAACAAGATGGATGACCCTGAGGAATTTTTTTTTCTCCAGAACAGAAAGAAGGGAGGGGGAAGAAGATATGGACTGTATGGGAAATCAAGGGCTTGGGAACAGAAGGGTGTATCTTGAAAAAACTCCATGAGGCATGTAAGAGAAATAAGCTGAAAACTGGTAGATGTGTAGACAAGAAACTAAGGCCTTAAGAGTTTATTGGAATGCAACAAGAATCTGAGCAGGCAGATGAAGCTCAAAATTAATTAAGTAGAGCATGGTTTGCAATACCCTCCTTGATTTGTAATGACCAAAGTGACTTCCACAAGTCAAAGAAAATCCTCTAAATTCTGGAAGATGTACATCAAAGAGAAGTCTTACCTAAAAACACATGTGTAGTACCAAGTGTTAGATCTGACCTGATCCCAAACCAGATCCCTGCTGGGATAGCTGTTTTCAGGAGTGGTTCTGAAATGGATGAGTTCTAAATCTATGAATGCTACTGCCACAAGAGATGGCCTGCAACTGTTTGCAGTGCCATCAAGTCGAGACATCCACTGCGAACTACCTGACAGTGTGGAGCTGCTGATTGTACTTGCTGGAGTGGTTACTTCAGGTTCATCTTGCACTATTTCCTCGCTCACAAATGCAGACTTTTCCTGCTCCTCCCGGGGTGCCCGTGAGCCGGTGGAATCATCCTGTTCTCCTTCAGCTGATACGGACAATTTTGGAAGCAAACCAGAAGTGCGTTGCTGTTGGCTACTGTCAGTCTCAGAGGAGATGGATGTAGATATTTGCTGTCTGCATGAAAAATAAGCAAACTCTCATGCAGTTAATGAAATGAGGAGGCCTGCTCTCTGGCAAGCAGGATGTAGATGACTTGCTGTACGTCCTTCTACTTACATTTCAGAATATTCTGAACTCCAGCTTAAAGATTCCACAGAAGGCAATGCTACACTTTTTGCTTTGTCTCCTGCATCTTCCTTTTCTTCACCTTGTATTTGAATGACTCGATCTATACTACTAAAAACCTATTAAAAAAAAAATAAAAAACACAGAAAATTGAATAATCACCTACACACTTGATATTTAAAAAAACAACGTGCAGGGTCTACAGTTCTATGATTTTAAATGCTTCAGAGTGCAAACTTCAAACTTCTTGTACCTTTTTAAGTTTCCAACAGTTAGTGTTTTTAAAATGCTTTCTTGGTTCCTCATGTATGGGTAAACAAACAGAACCTCTTCCCATTACGAATTTATCAGTTTTCTCCTCATTTTATGAATATGGTGAACCAACACAGTAAAGCCAAAATCCTGAGTGTTCTTTTCCATTATTTCCTCCCAATTCATCCTCCACTGTATTGCCTGAGCATACCCACTCTGCTCCTACAGATCACCGATCAGCAATAATTAGCCCTCATCTCAGTTAATAGAGTATACCACCTTTTGGGCAGTTTCACCTTCAAATCAGAACATTCAGATCAGTCCCTCAAATCTGCATTTCTCCATGACTGGAACACTTGCTAACCATTACCCTGCTTTTTCCTTTGGTCAAATGTTATTAAATAAATACCTAATGCTACTACTACTAATAATACTGTAATATTTGTTACACTGTCATGTACAAAACATCCAGAACAAAACTGCAGCAACATGAAAATTATGTGCAAAGAAACCAATGCAAAGAATGTGCATTAGCATTTAACAGAATGCTTCCTTGCTACTTCCTGTTATGCTATGATTAGTCTTCTACAGAAAATACCATCATATTTATATAATTCTTCATTAGTATCTTAAAGATTCAAGAAGTTACTTTCCTAAATATTTTTCCCATATTTTGATTTAATGGTATTCATTGCATTCTTGCTCAATTTCAGTTAACTTCATAGTTTCTTGAGAAAACAAGGCCCTATATATCTCTTTTATATTTAACACTTCCACAATTTGCAAAAGTAGTAACAAATCATACTAAGATAATAGAAATTTTTACTTACTTTTGAAAATCTGTGTGAACATGAGGAAAATTGTCTTATCTCTAAATTAAAATCTTCATCATTGGTATCATCTTCTTCTTCAGTTTCCATATGATGGTATTTCTCAGAACGAGCTACAAATGAGGGTAATAAAAATATCTGAATTTATTGGGAAGAATGCATACCAAGTTTTAATATTAAATAAAAATCTGGTTTTATTCTTAAGATTATTTCTGCTGAAATTCAATTCACCAGTGAAACTGCAAGCTGCCAGTGATTCTGATAAAGGAGATTTTAAAAGCAGTAAGCAAGAGTCAAAGAACTGATTACTTAAACAAAACATTCATTACTTTTTTTAATACCATAAAACACCTACTGTCAAAATAACTTGTGTCATCTTCAGACTCCAGCTGTGGAATAAATTCTGCTTTCTGCCTCAGAAGACTATTCCAGTCAAGGCTCCTGAAGAACTGATGCTGCTTTACTTCATATGCACCACCTGGAGGAGCCAGAGGAAAACACTGAGGGAAATGTACCAAATCCTCTGAATTAAATGAACTAAACCCTCAGTCAACAATGCAAATAATCTTGGAAAGGCATAGCCATCACTGTACACATGAACATCCACTACCTATTCCCATTAGAATGGAAAAACTTAAACCTGTCACAAATATTCCCTGCCTGTTTTGTTATTGCAATTTCTTTTAACAGTTTATTGCTTTACTTTTTAAGATCTTCATTTTTCTGAAAGCAGTAATCTATTAGTCAGAATCATCAAATGTAATTCTACAAATATAAATATGTGCACTAGGTAAGTACAAGTTATAAAGTAATGCAGAATGATTCTGAATAGTTGGTCAATATAAATAGTATTGCTGACTTAAGAGATCCTTTCAATGTTTTATGACAGTAATACACAATTCCATAGGAAATACCCTATCATCTCTCGTATTTATTACTGCCTGCTCGTTTCATGTGTGTTTAATGATTACACTAGTTTGAAGTCAGAAGACAACTCTAAGAACCCAATGAAACACTGAAAATTTTGTCCTGGGAAGGTGGAAGATGATGTCATTAATAAACATGCATCTAATTCTAAAACCTGAACAAGTAACCTGTAGCAATAAGACCTGCTGCCAGCTTGTTTTGGATTTATGTCTCATGGTTTTGGCAGTGGGGAGGCTACCAGGGTGGCTTCCAGGAGAAGTGGCCCTTCTCTGTATTTTCTGTATGCTGCTTCCTTTTCCTCTATATGTTGCTGCACAACAGCAGCCAGGAAGAAAGGAGCGAGAACAGGTGAGAAGAACACTGCAGACACCAAAGTTGGTGCAGAGGAGCTCCAGGCACTGAAGCTGGGATTCCCCTGCAGCCTGTGGTGCAGATCATGGTGAGACAGCTGCACTCCATGGAGGTCCATGGAGGACGACACAGGAGCAGAGATACACCTGCAGCCCACGAGGGACCTCACGGTGGAGCAGGGTGGATTCCCAAAGTAGACTGTGACCCCGTGCAAAAGCCTGTGCTGGAGCAGTGCCCTGGTAGGACCTGCAGCACAGAGGAGCCCAGGCTGGAGCACAGGTGTTGGCAGAAATTGTGACCCCACGGGGGACCCATGCTGGAGCACTCTGTTCCTGAAGACTGCACCCTGTGGGACCCCCAGTCTGGACCAGGGGAATGGCATGGGGAGGAAGGAGTGGCAGGGGCAGCATGTGATGCACTGACCACAACCCCCATTTCCCCTTTTCCCACGCTGCTTGGAGGGAGGAAGTAAAGCAGTGGTGTTAATTGGTGATAAATTAAATTAACTTCCCTGAGTTTCAGAATGCTTTGCCCATGATGGCAACTTCCTGCCCTCATCTCAGCCCACGAGCCTTTGGCATATTTTTTCCTCCCACCCAGCTGAGGAGTGAGGAGACTTGGTGGATACCTAGTGGCCAGCCAGGGTCAACTCAGGACATTGATACAGAATGTATACTTCTCTATGTCAAGGGGACTGAAAGAAAAAATTATGCCTCCAGGACTGGTTTCCAAGTCAGTGTTAAGATTTCTGGATTGGGCTCTTCACTTTTTATACTGTACCAGGGAAAAATTCAAAAACGCCCAATCTTCCCAAAGCAGACCAAAATCACATCTCATCACAAGTCACTAGCTAGGCAGTAAATGTTTCTCTGACCACAGTAATTGGACATTACATCATAATTGTACAATTTTTGATTAGTATCACACATTTCAAGCCCAAAGAAATCTTTTTACTGCTGTTTTCCTTCTTCAAAATAAGTATAGTATCCATCTCTCTTCTTTCACTTTGCCTTTGCCACTCAGGTATCCTGAGCAAATAAACAACTGCAAATTTCATTAAGTGTTATGCAGCTTGCTAATACATGTTAAACAGACAGGACTTTGAAATGCATGGAGCAGCCTGGCATAAACCATGCTTTTTTTCACTGCCCATGTGGGACCTGTCACACTGCAGCCTCCATTTCTGTGAGCTGAAGGTCCTACAGCTTTGCTGCAGCTTCTGAACCCCCTGCTTCAAAGAAATAGCTGCCTTTTTTTCTTCTTCAGACTGCCAACTCTTAGAGAGACCAGAGGTTTTAAAGATATCAGTTCCTAACTGAGCACCACAGGTGCTTCACATTGTGGCACTGACCATTCAGTATTTAAGTCAGCCTCATTTCACTCAACTCTCTTTCCCTACCAACTGTATAGCAACAGACACAGAATTTGTAATCCACTTGTGATCCAGCCTCTCACAGGGCAACAGTCTTGAATTAACACTGTGTTTACCAGGAAAATCATCCTGGCAATGAAACAATGCCTGCAAAGAGTGTACTTAAAACAAGGGAATAAAACTAGCTGTGGATTTTCATTTTGGCTTTGGCATTAGTGCCCTCTGCAGCAGATGAAGCAGGCAGCAAGTAGAGAAGCTACTGGGGCATCACACCTTCCTCAATCCTAACTTGTTCAACATGAGGCAAGTGACAGCAATAAACTTCACTGGATGCTGCTTAGTCCAGACCATCAGTTACAGTGAAGTCTATGGGCTGTTCACACAGACCCAAGCTTGCAAGGCACATGCAGTTCATTCATACCAGTCATATCATCATGCCTCAAAGGAAGCTGAAGGAAGGAAGACATGTCATTTGGGACTGTGTCAATAGTACTCAGGGTCTGGGTTATAATCATGTTTCCCCTGAGCAGCTGTGATAAGGCCAGTTACAAACTGATTCCTTACATCTCTTTTTAATTAGGACTAAAAATTTGCAGCACAATTGGAGTCAGTTTGCCAAGTACTCTCATGCTGACTCAACCTGTGGCATGGCTTCCTTAGCATCCTATACGTATTTCTGTTCATGGCATACAATGTTCACTGTAAATAAGACTATACCTTTATATTCGGACTCTTTTATGCAGGAGGCTTTTTTTTTTTTTTTTTTTTGCTGTGTTTACCTACAGGGATGGCAGTCAGTGGCTAGGGTTCCTATACATTAACACTTAAAAATGACACACAATATTCATTACTGCTTCTCACAGAAACTCCCAAATAAATCCTGGTCAATCAACCAGCAAATAAACTCTTATTACATAAATGCACATTCATTCATAAGC
This sequence comes from Erithacus rubecula, assembly GCF_903797595.1. Taxonomy (NCBI): domain Eukaryota; kingdom Metazoa; phylum Chordata; class Aves; order Passeriformes; family Muscicapidae; genus Erithacus; species Erithacus rubecula. The sequence goes on from NC_136661.1 coordinate 12,099,144, forward strand.
CTATGGAAGTCTTAATACTTCCTTAACAATCCATTTGATTTCAGTTCCTTTTCATAGAAGGCAGTAGAGCTTGATAAATGAGAATGACAAGACTTCCCACCAGAGAACTCCAGAAAACAATTTCTGAATAAGTTGTTTGAGTACTCATCACCCACCCTAACACCTGGAGGAATTAATCTGCCAGGCTAAGATACTTATGAAAAAGGAAGCTGTGTATTGATTCCCCTCCTAGATTTTTGTATTTAGTCATTTAATACTGTAATAATGAAGAAACCCCATTCACTGACTAACAGGATCTTTGAGAAATTTCTGTTATATTTATCAAATTAGAAGAAGAGTAAATGCAAATGAGCACATGTAAGTCCCACAAAAACCAGGACTGACATCATCACGTTAAGTTCATATTACTGGTCTGAATCTATATATGATCATGGCATGTTGTCATGCTGCATGTCATGACAGATGTTTCCCAAGCAAAACAAGCAGATGAACAAAAAATGGTGAATACAGAAGCTATTTCTAGTACATTAACAATTTAAAATTAGTGCCTCCTAACCTGTTCCCAGTCTTTCCAAAGGATTCTGCCTAAGTAGCAGAGTAATTAGATCCTGTGCATCTGGAGGCGGTGCTTCATCCTTTTCAGGCCAGTTGATTTCATCTGGAACAAAAGAAAGTTGTTTGATATTGCTGAAGTCTGATCCCAGCATAAATTGCATGAATGCTCTCAAAAGTGACCTAACAGCAAAGGAGAGTTAAAGCAACTTTTTCAACTTGCTCTGCTGCATATCAATTATTTCTAATTGTTATACTCTCTATACAGACTACATAAATGTACTATGATCCCATTTCCTTTGGAAGTATCATTTAAAAGAAAACTGTGTTTAGCAGCAGAATACATGAATGCTTGGCTCATGGAAACTTCCAAAATATTAGCATAACTTGTATACTCTCTCCTCCCCCACTAAATCATGATTTAAACTGCAGCAATGTTCATGGAAACTGTTGTTAAGATGGAAACTGCTGACCTGACCTGGCAGTTGCTCTCACATCTGTGTTCCTTCTCTAATGCTAGCAGACTCCCTGAAGTCATTACTCCCATGACTAAGGGTCAAGGTCAGACTGGGTTCTTGGTGACATACATGACAGTGAAGCTTCTTTTCAAGAGTCTCATACTTCCATACCGTATCTCCCTCTACTGACTCTTATACTACTATGGCTTTTGCACTCCATGGCAAGCTTGACTTAAACCATGCAATCCTGACAGGATAGGCTGTATGCGAATGTGAACTTTCTAACAGCCTACGAACAGTAAGTTTTGCCTGATTTTTAGTGGAAGCTGCCTCCACAAATGTTTAGACAAAACTCTGCAGAAGTTTCTTGGTAAGATTTTGGCATCAGAGAGACAGCACACTTGGAGCTCCAGAAAGCTGCTAAGGATTTTTTTGTCATTTTATGACTGAGATTTCTTCTATACAATAATCATAACTGAATAAATAATCATCAGAAGCTACAAGCAGGTTTAACCTTCATATTTCAGAGTTTAAGGAAAGGTACTGATTTAAACAGATGTCAAATGTAACTGTTTCTGGAACAGTATTTTAAATTCTTATAACTTTAGGTATGTAAGTTTAGATTGAGGCTTCCCACAGCTGTACTTGCACAACCTGAGAGCAGGAAAGGCAACCTACCATGAAAAATGGGGCATCAAGATTTTAAAGTAGAATTTTAAACAGAATGTAGATTTTACTCATGGAAACTGGAAGAAAAAAATCTAGGCTACAGTTTGGTTCTTTAAGATGGCTCTTACTGTCAAATAGAAAGGGATAATTTATTTGAGCACAAGAAACATATCCAACTAGAGCTCTTCTAGAGATACTAAGAATTGTTTCAGTTAGTAAGGATATTTCAAATAAAAGAGAAACAACTGACAAATCAACATCAAAACAAGAAACTGAGCCAACCAACAGTCTTGGAAGGTGAGTGGGAATAGATGACCTTTACATATCACTTCTACAAATAAATTCTGTAAGAAAATTGACAAATTCAAACAGATTAAGATATTTACAAAACCAGATATTTACAAAACTATCAGCTAGACTGCAACACATGAGAATGTATTACAAAAGTAAAACTAATGCCTTGCAACACATGAGAATGTTTTACAAAAGGTAAAATTAATGCCACATGCAAAAAAACCCTAAAATACAAATTTGGTCATTTATTTTTAGACTATTCCCTTCCTTTCTCCCAGTCAGGAAGTATAAGGATAAAACCACAGGTACGCATGTCTGGAAAAGCAATAAAAACATGAATTATTTCCACACTTGCCTGCCTACAGCTTCCACTGCAGTTGAAATCTGATTTGAAAAATAAAGCATGAATATGCATTGAAGCCATGGGACACCCAGAAAACAGACAGCATTTACTGGTTGTGTTAATTAAACAGTTGAATCTTCTTGCCACTCAGGCCTCAGCATAGCACATCAGAAAACAACGTGGTTATAAATCCATGAACACATAGAATGTCACATGCATTTTAATAGTTTACAAACAAGTCTGGCTTTCAACTTCAGAGATAGAAGAAAAAAAGATTGGGACAGAATGTCTCCTTAAGTACAAAAGGGGATTTGTTGCATTCTCACAGAATGATGAACCAGAGATACATTCTTGCCTATTGGACTTTTTAAGCAGACCATAAAATAGACTGGGAAATACTTAGTAACAGAGGTGTCATTCTGCTAACCTTGAGTCATAAATAGTAACCCTCAGCATCTATGCATTTGGGAAATTTATGGAAACAACAGGTAGGATAGTAAACAATTCTGTTTAATTATCACTCAGTTTTGTCACAAGGCACATAACAACACTTAGGGTCAGTATGCAGGTTAAGATCTAAAAGATTATTGAATTTTAAATGGAAGAAGAACAGCTGCTACACAAATAACATTACACTCTAGAACTCACCAATGAAATCATTAACAATCTGTGAACTGAATTAGTTTCTTTCTTCTTCTCATTATTTATTATTTGGGAGACATTTGTTTTATAGTTTTATTACATCTTTGTTAATTTCTTTATTGTGCCATGAGGCATTTTCACATTTACACAAATTTATTTTAACTGTTTCTCCTCTGGTATAATTTCTCTACCAAAGACAGAAATCACCAGTGCATAGTGGCACTACTTTTTAGCTAACATAGCTTCTCTCTTCTAAACAGTGCAGCTTAAGCCCTGGAATCTATGTCAACAAATTTCTATACTTAACAACAATATACAGTAAGTTCAGCTTCTAATCTGAATTAATTGTCACTGCTTCGATAGCAAATTGTCAGATTTTGGTTTTTTTAGTGATGATACTCACCACTGATTACTTGTCCAAAGAGCTCTTCTGGTGTATCTCCAAAGAATGGCACACATCCAACAAGAAATTCATAAAGAATAATTCCCATAGCCCACCAATCCACTGGTTTTCCATAACCCTGTCTCAGAATCACTTCAGGAGCTATGTATTCAGGTGTACCACAGACCTAGAAGAAAGGAAACAAGCACGATGGCAAAGCAAGTCTTTATCGAGATGTCACATTATTTGTAATTCCTGAAATGTAAATTAATATGAGAATATGGAAAAAATGGAATTCAGTTGGGTTTAGTCTGCTGAGTTTACAACTTACATTTCCAGAACAACCTACCTACATTAAGAGGCATCATGATCAACATTAGCGTATCTGTCATGCAAAGGACAGTTTGTGCTTCGTACACTGGAGTCCATCATGGCAAGTATCTCATTTAACATAAAACACATTGTTATCCTTATATGAAAGTTGTGATGGCTTTATCTTAAGTAACTTTTACAGTGAACAGATTGTGAGCAACAGTAATGAGGCATGCTTAAAGTGAAATGGGCCATCACACAGATTTTAGCACCCTTGGTTGTACAAGGCATAACGAGCTCCATAAGTGCTCTGCTGAGACTTGTGAGTTCTTTACAAAACAGCTTCCCATCAGTCTCTCTCACAGACACACTTGCACACAATTAGGCTGTTCATCTTGCTAATAGATCTTAATGTAAAAAAGATAAAAGCCTAGGATAATCTTCAGGGCACCAGTTAAAGGACCTGACACAGTCAATCGGAACACCAATACAGAAATAACTACGTTTTTTTCAGTATTACAGTATACTCTACTGGCAAAATTTAACTTCATGTGAATGGAAAGGAAAAAGACCATTTCTTACTTGTTTGTCAAGGAATTCTCTGGCATCCTTCTCAATGTGACCCTCGTACAGATTGGTAGTTAAACTCATTAGCCCCACTTTCGACAGGCCAAAGTCTGTAAGCTTTATGTGGCCCATGGATGTTACCAACAGACTGAAAATAGAAAGTTTTCAAGTCACCGTGATGTAATTCAACATTATGTGTTTCTCATTGTTATTACTATTACAATTTTAAATCTTAGAGGAAAATGCTTCATTAGCACTCCATAAATACAGGTTAAAAAGTACTTCTTCAACTGGTACAGAATCAACAGGTTAAAAGTCTAAATCTTACATTTGTTACTACTGCTATGAGAAGTAAACAAACTTTTTATGTGCAACTGAACAACCTCTTATAGAATTATAGAGGTCTTGAGAGCTGAGCACTTGAAGCTTTGAAGGAACACTTACCATGCAGAAGACCTAAAATAGAATACATGTCATTTTTGAAGTGAGGTGAGTATTTTCCATCTGTAACAAGCCGGGTCAGTCATGCATTTGGAAATAAACCCCAGGGTATTAAGTTAGCAACTAATACTATACTGTCCTAAGGTATCATGCTATGAAGGTACTGTCAATCAACATCCATTACTTCAGTTCTTTTTCTTTTTTTTTTAATTGTGGAACAGGAAGAATATTAACGGAGTTGCAAGGGCCATACTTCGTATTTCAGCTACTTGCTGTGATGTTAACTTATTCGTATAGGAGCAACACTGTAGTTATAAATACTGAAATTGAAAACGCTAATCCCCTCAAAAAACGAAGTAACCCCTAAAACCCAGACAACAGGGGATTTTTCTGCATCTGGTCAATCTTGTCTTCAAAAATGTAAATACCTGCAAGCTGATGATATTTTGTATTAGTGGTTCACGTATACTTGGAAAAAATTTTTTTCTAATGACTAAAAAGTGTTTCCCTCCATTCTAAACAGAATAATAAATACTTTTTTTTCAGGCACTCTGATAGCCTCTTCCATCTTAAACACAGAAAATTCTCAACAGCTCTTTTGGAAAAAAGATAAATTTTCTGTAAGTGCAAGTAATGAGAATTTAAATCTTTGAAGGAATTGTGAATCTACATAACATTTACAATAAAAAAAACAAGTTTAAACCTTCCATGTTTTGTCTAACAATTTCAAGCTCCTCTTTCAGTTATATTCCATATACATACTTGTCAGGTTTCAAATCCCTGTGTACAATTCCATAATTATGAAGGTATTCTAAGGCCAGAACAGTCTCTGCAAAGTACATCCTTGCCATGTCTACAGGTAAGGGACCCATATTCTTCATCAAAGTAGCACAATCTCCACCTGTGGAAATAGTACAAATGCTCCAGATGACTCTATAAATTCTGAGGTATATCAGCATGAATCATACATGATGTGTAAGGAGCACAAACTGCAGTCATAAATTTTTATTTTCTAGTCAGATGTTTCAACCAAACTACTGTACTGGAAGTAGTGTGGAGCTGGGAGACAGCACTACTAGGATTCAGCTGAAAACCAGTAATGTACTGCTACCTAAGGAGAAAACGAACAAATAAACTGGGGGATGACAGGTGGTAGAAGCCTGTAGAACCCCACCTGGGTATCTCTTCAGTACTGCTTCTGCCCAATGTTCTCCTTCAGCATTAGCACCTTTTCAAAATGTCTTCTTTTTCCTCTTTCTTTGTAAAAATAACTACTTCAAATCCCCCAACACTTGCTAATGAAATTTTCAGCTCCAGCATTTCCACATGAACTTTGAATACTAGCACACTTTCCATTTCAATCTATAAGGAATTTACTCTAGGAGCAGTTATTTTCTATTATAGCTGGAACACAAGTGTTTTACAAGCTGTTTACTAGGAGATAATGATAGGTGAAAAAAAGTACAAAACCACCTTGCTGTTGGATCTGGTTCCTAAATCTGAATTGCCTGAGTATGGAGGACACACATGGGGCCCCTTCTAACTCAAGCACCATATGGGTTATTTTTCTTTTGGGGTGTAAGGAAATTCTCCTCTTTCTCTGTAAAACAGAAGAGCAATTTTACCTTCTACATATTCCATGACCATACATAAATGACGTCTTGTTTCAAAGGAGCAATACATGCTGACAACAAATGGATTTTCTGCAAATGTCAGGATATCACGCTCAACAAAGGCCTGTTGGATCTGGTTTCTCAGGATGAGATTTTGCTTATTAATTTTCTTCATGGCAAATCTTTGTCTGGTTTCTTTGTGTCTCACAAAATAAACCGCACTGCAAAGTTCAAATGGGAGAGAAAAAGAAAAAAGTCTGTCAACTACTAAAAATGTATTTGGAAATACATTTTTCACTCAATTTTTTAAAGACTATAGACATAATAAAAAAATCTTGCTTTCAACTCAATGTAGTCTTTCGTATTAAAGAATGTTTACAAATCTTATTTTGTTTAAAAACCAGGATGAATCTCAGTCAACAAAAATTAGCATTCAAACTAAAACAAACAACTCGCCTGCCCTTCCCTCTCCCTCCCAATCACATAACAGCAAATATAACAGCAGATACAACAGCAAATGCTTTTAGCCCAGGCAGATTTCAGTCATTCCCATCAACAAAGGATTACATACAAAATTCAACTATGGCCCAATGTTATAAATCACTGTGACAAATGCTTATTCAGTAGGTGTGCTGAAAGGAAATGATGACTCATACTCAGTCCAGGGGATTTTAAAACGTATCACAGGCCTCTTATGACGGCTGCTCAGAAGTTGCTGGAAGGGTGGCTCCTCATTTTCAGGTGCAAAATCTCCTGCTCTTGTTCAATCTCTGACATCAGCACTGATCGCTATCAGAGGAAGGTCACCAGTAGGCAATCCGAAACAAAAATCACTGTGTTACCTACATGGTGGTGTGGGGCTATGGTGTATCTTGTGTCACAGAATTTCCACTGGGGTGCTGGATACAAGGTTTCCTGTGTATTTGGTTAGGTAAAGTCAATGCAGTGACGGAAGCAAAGCAAAGAAAACCTCACTTGGGCATCTCTTCTGCCTTTCAAGTCTAAGGAGAAGGTATTGCACTGCTGTGAAATACTCAAGGACTTTATTGCTACACTTCTCAAAATCCCTTGAGGCACGTCCTGAACATTTTTCCTTGCTTGAAATCTGCTTTATAGTACTTAATTGCTTATGCCATCTCCAGTATATAATTATCGCAGTGGAATTTTCTTTCTTATGGAAACAAAGCAGACAAAAAGACAAAATCAAAGGGGCAAGGGAGAGGAAATGAGATTAAATTGTGAAGTTTTGAAAATTCAATAAATTATCCCCATGAGGTCCAACTTTAAGCATACAACTATTTACATAAACACAAAAAGTAACACTGGCCCTTACTATATCTGTAAAGATCTTCACACAGCTACCAAAGTTATAGGTACTATAGGTACTAAAAAAATTGGGACTTGTACTTGTGAAGGAAAACTTTATAGACTGCATAGTTTCTCTTACTGATTCCAAAAGCTTTCATTAATTCCTCATTCTTGTCTGAGCATAGGGCACGTAGAAGGCATCACACAATTATGAAAGTAGGTAAAAACTACCTTGGGCAAAACCCATGACAAACCCCACCCTTTGTGCCTCCTACTAAGTCTCACTCCCTTCTGCCCCTCCCAAGCTAGAATAAAGACTGAGTTATTCAGCTCAGTACTCCTCCCTTCTGATTTAATGCCTTGTGCCCTGCAACTTTTCCTACTGCTACCCTCATATTCATGTCTCTCTCCAATTCTTACTTTTAAAGTAATTTTCTTTCCCTTAAATTTTGGTTTTCCTCTCTCATTTGTTGCTTTCTCCTGTCAGTTTCATAAACTCCTGTAATATCTTTTACTTTGTCTGTTTCACTCCCTCTCCACATTCCTGACATGTAGAAAATCATTGCCTGAAGTCTCCATCCTTCAAAAAAACCTAGTTACATGAATGAGCTAAGGACTGACTGAGGACTTGGCATACAAGTATTTCTCTACAGTTTTCAAACAGGACAGTGTGCCAAGATGGATTCTTAAAGGGCAAACCAGAAACCAGAGCATATTATTACAGTATCTTAGTACATCCACCTTTCAGATCATACACACCTGCAAGATCATTACTAACATACTTTAAAATTATTAAAGAATAAGTTTCAAGGACTATCTAGTCCTGTAAATACCTGGGACACACTGCTATATTTTCCCAGCAGCCTAAACTGCCTCTTTAGTCTTACAAGAAGATAACTTCCCAAGAGGATTCTGTTGTTTCTCAGAAAAAAAGCTGTTTAGCTCAAATGTACCAGACTCACAACAGTGTCTCCTGCTTAGATACATGCAAACACTGTTTATGCTATACAAAGTGCTTCTAAATGATCTTCAATGTACAAAAAATGTCCAAAATCCCTCACATCCTCTGATCACATTAACCCCAGCAGACAATATTTATGCCTTATGAAGAAAACTATAATCCACCTAGCAGCATGTTAATCATCAAATGCTGCCCATGATCTTCAGTATATTATGAAGACATTTTCAAATTTAAGGATTCTGTGACACAGAAACAGTGTAGGGAGAGCATCCAGACTGTCCTGACAATCCACTGAATGACACTGGCATGCCCTGTTGCCCCGCAAATCCATAACCAGAGGATACTGTTGCATCTTCCTATTGTTTCAAATGAAGAATTTGATTTCCTATCTTCCCTCAGCTTCCTGTTTTCATAACACAGCAACAAGAGCTTCCAAAGCATCCTCTGATTTCACTGTGGAAATTTCAACAGGTATGCAAGTGCTCTGTAGTTTAATGATGCTGCAGCTCAACGCAGCAAAAAAGCTTAGCTTTCAAGAGAAATAAGAAAATTCATAAAGAATAAAAAAATTCATTTGCAGTGTCCAAATATTACCTTATTTCCCTTTCAACATGAATCTCAGCCTGAAAAATCTGAGTCTATAATAACTCTAGTTAGGCACAACTATAAAACACTGCAAAAGTGTTAAGACAAAAACTAAAATATTTAACTGGGCTCCTGAATTAGGTACTGTACCTACTGCTATTAGGTACTGTACCTACTGCTTAAAAACTATACATGCTGACCAGGAGCTTTGCTTCATTTTCACCAGCCATTTCCTGAGAAGAGACTGCTAAATTCTGCTCAGCCCTGGAATTATGTCTCATGTCACCTCCAGTGAAGAAAAGCTACTTGTGAAGCTGTGATTTATATTACTTGGTAAAGTTTATAGGCAGTTATTTAAGACCAGAATTTAACAGCAGCACTGTACCACCTCGTAACAAAGCAATGCCCATGACCAGACAGAGTTATCTGGGGGCAGGAGGACACACTACCTAAGGTGCTGCAGCTCTGGGACAATGCACCCAGACTCTTGCAATATTTCAGACTTATCCAAGTCTGCCTAAAAGGCAATGAGAAGCTGACTGTATGACACAGAGAACATGACAGTTTTGATCCTTCTCTCACAACTGGTATTAATTCTAGTAGCTCTAATATGCCATCAGTTTCGAGTAATAAAACCACCTTTCCATACCTAACAGTACCAATGCCTTCTATTTTTATGGCAGCTAGAAAACACAGATTCAAGGTAATGAAATTGCAGTCCAAAATTCTGATAGGTAAATGTCCTGTGCTACTTTAGTGAACCTAAAAAGTCACACTCCCACCTGTCCCCTTGCACATTTGAGCTAGTGGCTGCTAGGCTGACGATGAATTAACCTGACTGATCGGCTATTATTCTACAGTTGGTAACTTTCTTAATCCTCTTCCAAATATAACTAGACATAAGCAAATACTATCAACAGAGTGGAGACGGGACAGAAGTACTCACAAACTGCATGCAGCAGCTGCTCCAGACACACTGCTTCCAAGTTTCTAAATTTATCAAGCAACACCATCAGCCAATATGTCTTGTACATACTGACATTACTATTCCAGCAAAACTAAAAGTATTCCAGCAGGAGCAAAAGTGGCATCATGGCTTTAAACTGATACATTTATACATTGAAGAAATACTGATCTAACATCACTTACTTCCCTGAAATCAAATTGTTTCAAGAATTCAGGCTGATGGCAAGTTGAAGAGATAGAACACTAACTGCTACCTCTCACAAGCTGGAATATGGAAAAAATGTGATTGCAGTAAAAATTTAAAAATTAGGAAATATGAGTTTTGTCTGGCTGAAGAAAGTCAGATAAACAGCTTGTGAAACCATTAGTGACTTGGCCAGAATTCTACACATTTACTGATTCACAGCTTGTTTAACTTCTTGTATATTCCAAGTCATTCCCAAAAGCATCATCTACTCATCTTCTACACCTCATGTACTATACAGCCATTTAATTGCACTACAGATGAGTTTACCCAATCAATTAAAAGCAGAGAACTGCTAAGACATTTACTCAAACCTTCACGAAACCAATAGTTTATATTTAAATTCACCAAATTTAATGTATCTGACAAATTTCTGTTACAACATGCCAAGACCAACAATTACTCTGTCAAGTAATTAAAGCTTTCCATTTCACTGAAAAAGGCAAAAACACTACAGCAAAGGAAGATAATGTTACAGGGCTTTCCTTAATTAGCTTAGATTTAAACCTCCCGTTATAGCCTCAAAATAAAATAAAATAAAATAAAATAATAAATAAAAACAGCACACTGCAGTTTTAGTAAGTCAGAGCACGGAATATGCCCGCTGACATATACTAGAGAATGAATCAATGAAGCACAGGCAGAATTCACATACATTTAGATTGTTTCAAAAAATTAATAGCCTGGAAAAACATAGGAGGGAAAATACATGCATTATAGTATAACAGCAGTAACTTTTGTTTCAGCTACTTATACTTGTAAGTAAACTACAATAAATGCCTTCAGGATAGTTTCTTGCTTTATAATCGCAAGAAATAGGTATTACTGGTTTATGACACTCCCTTTCATAAATGACTTACACACCATTTAGATTATCTTGATGTGTTCCCCTTTAAACTTGACCATAACTTTTGACTAAATTAACCATCAACTATATTGGTACCAATACAGCAAAAAGAAAGCCCTACTTCAATAAAGACTAGAAAAATGGTCTGTTGATTTTACAAACCATCTGACAGAGCAGAGATTCAAGCATACAGATAGTTTGGAAAAAGTGATATCCTAGAGAACCTAGAAGCACAAGCCTCCTCAATTTACAGTATTGAACAGATGCTAAAATCACTTTTAAAAATTAGTAAGCACTTTTAGAAGTTTATTCTCTCACATTTCACTGTGTTTGTTCCTTTCCCTCTCCATGTACAGCAAGGTGTTGGTGGGACTACAGGAGCACACAGTGGAGCAGGTTTCCTGGTACAATTTGTGACCCTGGCAGGGCCCACACAGCAACAGGCTGTGCATGAAGAACTGCACCCCATGGAAGAGTGACCCACACTGCAGCACCCTGGGGAGGGCTGTTGAAGAAATTAATGGAGAACAGTCTCCCGTGGGAATGGCCCCAAGCAGAGGAAGGACTCTCCTCCCTGAGCAGCAGCAGGAGCAACATGCCATGAACTCACCACTCTCTGTGTCCCTGCACCGCTCAGGGGAGGAAGCAGAGCTGAGAAGGATGGAGTGATGGGGGTAAGGGTTTTTTTAAGGTCTCATTGTACTTCCCATTATCTGCTCTGACTTTTTTAGCAAAAATTCAATTAATATCCCAAATTAAAGTCTGTTTTGCCCGTGTTGGTATTTAATTGACTCCTAGCTGTCTCCTAGTCTTTACCTCAATCCATGAACCCTTCAATCTATATTCTCTCTCCTGTCCAGTTGTGGAGGACAGTGAAAGAGCAGCTTTGGCAGGTGCCAGGAATCCAGCCAGAGTCAACCCACTACAGGCTTTGTTTTAATTTTTGATTTTTCTTTTAAGAAGCAGTCATTTTAAAGAAAAATAAAAACAAAGTAGATTTATTTTGTTATTACTTCCTTAAGGATGCAAGTCCTATCACTCCACAGAAGTAATGAGCTTTCCAATTTCCACTAGTACTACCATATTATAACCAGGCAGTTTACCCCTGTTTTCACATTTGCTAATGAAAATGATGATTCATGAAGAACCGGGATATAATTATTCTCTAGCGCATTTCTTTTCTTCACATATCTATCATGGTATCCTTCAATTTTTACAGTGTTACACTGTCAATTTTAGTATTATTGGCATTTAAAAGAAAATTAATTAAGTCTTGATTTTCCCTGGCACAAACATGAGGAAAAAAATGTGTGCCATAGAAGGTCACAGCTTTTCATCTGCTCTTTTCCAGCTTTGCTTTCCCTTCTTCTCTCTGGTTTCAGGTGGACAGCTGTTCAGTCCCAATGGGGTTTGTGCTGGAAAGCAGCACCACTCTCTTCCTCTGCCGGGATGTGACATTGGCTCATTTGGCAATGGGCTCCTCCCCTCAAGATGCAAACCTCTTTTTTTTTGACCCAGTTTACATCCCTCTTGTTCCTGCAGGATACACAGAACAACAGCTCCTGTCTTGATATATTTCAGTGCAGAGGAGGAGCCAAACAAGGATCTAACAGATAGCACAGGATCAAAAGAAGAGACTGAAGATAGACACCACCACTGCAAAGTACTTCCAGAAAATATTCTGTGTCCATTTCAAGGCCCAAGTTACCAGAATTTTCTCTTGGTCTTCTAGGATATCTTCAGATTATGACCAGGCAGTAAGTGATATGTATACAAACCAAGAAACAAACTAAAAAATAGCAATACCTTTAAAGCAATTTCGCTAAAATTTGAGAACTAGAAAACTAGAACAGCATACACAAAGTAACAAAACACTGCTTGGCCTACTTCAGGAAATTTGTTTCTATTGCAATGATACTTCTGGGTCAAGCACTCATTTTTATCAATCTGTCTCCCTACAGATGATACAAAATTCTCTCTCACATCTGCATAAACACAGACTTTTTGCAGTGTTATAAAGGTGAGCTTAAATGTGCCCTTTGATTTATTCACATTTCATCTTTGACATGATATGATTCTAAAAAATCCTTCTGATGTAATGCTCAGTACTTTGATTTACCGCAGAACAAAGTAATTCATTACTGCCTAGAAAACTTTACAAAATCTTGTAAACTTAAAATACAAGTAACAAAACAATAATGCAGAATTAAAAAAGCAGGGTGCAAACCCACTCCTTCACACAAAGACCCCTGAAATAAGAAATAAGGGAGAATTAAGCAAAACTAAAATGCAAAAGAGCTATCACAGTCAGGGATTACTCACCCATAAGCTCCATTACTAATCAGTTTAATTGTTTCAAAATCACTTTCCCGAGGTTTCCTCTGCAGCTTCAGCGAGGTATTAGAGCTCTTTGAAGTAAGAGATGAGAATGAACAAAGTTAATACAGTAATTTTTTTCTAAATCAGGGGGAAAACTCAAACAAACATCAGTTATCACCATGCTGTCACACTGATGAACCAGGTAAAAGCCCTGGACAGCCAACCACACAGCCAGCATAGAGAGGGACCAAGGGGCTCCTGAAACAAAGCTGCTTTTTCATCAAACAGGTATCTGGGCACTGCAGAGAACTGTCCACTTGTCTCCATGCACAGGTTACAGCCACAAAAGCTTCGGGTCAAGCAGTTACTGGCAATTCCTATCTGGAGTCATGGACTTCTGTGAATTCCACATGGCACTTGTTGGACAGTGCCTTATCATTTCAGTAAATCTGACTTTCATGTTACGGCCTGGTAGAAACAAACTGTTGATGAGCTCTTGTTCACTTAGATAAACTTCGGCATACTTCAAACTAATGTTAGGATAGGGTGATACAACAAGGAGGATAGTGAAAAGAGACAAAATGGAAGAGAAAAATATGGAAAATAAAAATGCATTAAATTCTACCTCTAAAGAACTCACTTTAATCTACTTCTTTGTCAGAACTTTTTCAAAAACAAGCTGCCCCAAGTACAGCAAGACCTATTTTCTAGTTTGAATTTTTAATTAATCTTGAGGATGTGTGAATTAGAATTGAGATTCAGGGGAAAAAGATGAAGGCACAGGACTCCAAATGCATACTTCCAAACTCACAAGATCTTTTTCAAATGTCTTTTGAATCTCCAAGAAATTCCATGATCCCTACCCAGGCAGTTAAACAACAGTTGGAAGCTGACAGTAGACCTGGCTGAAACATTTTCAATTAAATGCTTCCTAAAGAAAATTCAGTGCAAGTGAAATGTAAAAATGTCAAAACAATGAATTACACAAGAGCTGACAGAGAGGATTTACTAAATTGTTCAGCCCACTTGTTTGCCAGTACAGGATTCTTCCTAATTGCTTTTTATGACTGTGAGCAGTCCTGTACCTCAGAGCTACGCTTCCTGTCACTCCCCATGTGTGTTTGTTCCACAGCTACATTTTGAGATGTTTCCAAATATTCCCTTTACAGTTTTTACTGGCTTCATCATCTCTCTGTTTACATTCCTTTACATCACATTACCCTTTCTGTATTTCTTCAGCATTTGCATAGCACAAGTAACTTCACAATTTCAATTGCTTAGCTAATGCTAAGCCACTTTGCACCTTAGATTCAGTTAAGGACTTTGGAACTTCCCTTAAGCCTTCTAGTTATTCTGTCTTTTCTTCAATTTGTCAGTATACTTCCACTAAATGCTGCTCAGGTCTAATACAGTATTTTAAATGCTGATGAATGAAAACAGCAGAATAAGAAACACTTTTTTTGTCAATTACAGAATCCTTCATAAGTGGCATTTTGCCAAATGTTAGAAAATATCACAACATAGCATCACATACCAGAGAATGTTTTTTTTGTTATGTATTAGAACAGGTCTAACAGATAATCCATGCGTGTCAACATTTGTAAATATTTCTTGAGTACCACTAAATTACCTGGACATCCCCTAAGTTCACTTTCACTATCCACTTGTACTGAAAATCAAGACTAAATTTTAAGAACTTCATCTACTCTGTTGACTGAAATCCAAGCTATAAGAACAAACTTTTAAAAATAAGAATTTCATATAATCGCATTTAAGGCCGTAATCAACATGTCCAACTCACTTTTCTTTTGTCATCCTGAGCAAACATCTAACAAAATATTACTCTAAGATACCCATTGCTGTAGAAAAATGTTTTTGAACAAAGATTCAGAAGGATGATATACAACCTTTCAAATTGTAAACCAACTTTCTGAATCCAGGCTATTTGCCAACATACTCATTTCTGCCTTGTGTCTTCACTAGATCTGTTCAAAATCTCTTAATTCGATCATTAGCTGTCTCTGTGAATGGACTGTTTTAAAATCACTTAAAAATACTTTGCTTTATTAAACAGTTTACCAATAATTCTAAAAGAAAAATAAATACATTGATTGAACAGAAAGAAAAAAGCAGTGGTGGATTTTGTGGTAAAGTTATTGCCACATGGTAAACCCTAACTCTCTGGAAGACGAAGACAGAGATATCTAGGTAGAAAATAGGTACAAAGCTTGGTTACACCTTTTGAAAGCTTTCTGCCTGAAGAGCATCACAGAGTTAGTGTCAGTATTAACCAATATTTATTGTATCTCTTCACACATACCAAGAGAAAACAGAACAAACAGGCAGGGTTGGGGGAACACACCAGATTTTCCATGTTCACATTCAGCAAAAGCGGCAACATAATAGGAAATCTTACATTTCTTGATTCATCCGCTTCCAGAGTTTCTGCTGTCCCACTGTCACAATTAGCTAGCTGAGCTATTTCTGGAAAGAAAAATCAAAAACTTCATTTTAAACTATGGAAAGTACAAAACTAAATGAAGCACAGAAAACATGAGACACCTTTCTGGAATACATAATAGAAGATGGTGTCCTAACAATTGACATATAACTTTCAGGGCATCTCAAAGCTTATATTAAAAAATCCACCCAGATAATGAGGACTTTTATTCAGTGCCTGTGTAATAATCTTCAACTGAAGTAATGAAGATTAGCCATGAAGCAATGAAGAGCAATAGTGTTTTCACTGTTGAGACCTGGGATTTCCAAGAGCTGAGCACAAACTGAGCACTAAGGGAAAGACAGCATTATTTTGCTAAAACTCCTGAGGATCTCAGCCCCTGAAGGGTTAACAGTAGGCCCCATCTTCTTGGGCTTCTTCACAATTAGAACAAAAGCTTCTAAGCTTAGACCTAAGATGGATTCTAAATAGGTTACTAATTCTACAAAGAAATGATGGTAAGCCTAGCAGAATAAGCTAAAGGCCATTTTTGTGGAAGCTTATAATTTATAGTTACTAACACAGATGACTTCTCCTTTAGGAGTCTAAAAGTTGATCAGATTGCCCCTGCCAGGGTCAACCTAGGCTGCAGAGCTCCTAAGCCCAGTTTATTCTTCAGGGTGGGTAGCAACCAAGAATTCATCTAGGTAAAAAAAGCTCAATAGACCAGCAAGTGCTCAGCAAAAGACCTCAGGATCTATATACATATTTAATTAGATATCCTACATAGCCGGAGATGTAGATTTTATCACAATTATGTGCTGTGAAAGAAACAAGACCACCAAAAATTTCCAAGATTCATTTTTATCTCATGACTGATAACTGAATTTATGACTACAAAATATAACTGAATATTTCCACATAAACCTAAACTGGATTTTTCAATATAAAAACAAGTGATTATTACAAGTTAAGTGTTCCACAACACTTACTGCAAATTTTAAAAGCAAATTAACCACATAGACAGTTTTCTGCTGGAGCAGCTAAAGATTTAAGGAATAGTTCTTTTTTGTAGCCACTATACAAACCAAAACATGTGGTAAGTGTAAGGAAACAGAAGAAATCAGAATGTCACTTCAACAGCGAAACACATCCTTCAAGTTAAAAAAGCTAAAAAGCATCTCAAAAATCGAGTCAATAAACAACGACAAATACCCCCACTAGAACCAACAAAATCTTAAAGAAAAACAAATTATATAGGCTGAACCTGAAGTGGATTTTCCAGTTAAAAGTCACAATTTAGAATAGAAAATAGTGTTGATGAAACCCTTATTGTATGGGTGAGAACCAAACTACTGGAATAAAATACTTTGACAGGCTTCTCAACTGAAATTACTTTCATAAATAGCAAATTAAAATAATTCTTTTCGAAACAAAACTTTTGCAAAATAACCACCATCTGAGAAATCCATATTATTGGGAAGTAGTAGTTACTAATGGGATGGAACCAAAAGTCAGCTTTCAAAACAGGAAGCTATGGAACCATTTTGCAATGTCTGAAGAGATTTTTCAAACTCATCTAAAGACCATTAAACATCTGTCCTTTTTCTTTCATTGATTTAAACCATTTCTAAAGACTCGTGATTCAAAAAGGTAAAGATGGTAATTTAAAAAACATGGGGAAAAATTTCTCCCCAGGGAACTCTTCAGAAATGCAGCCACCAGTCTCTGCTAAGAGATGAATCTGTTGTGGTATTGCTTTCAATTTAGTATAAATTTATCTAGCATTATCTCCAAATAATAAAAGCATAATTTCACCCAAAGAAAGTACACTACAGTTACAACTGCAATAAAGGAGACAAGCAGAGAAAAGTCGAAAGTAGGCTGCTTTTCCCTGCAGATGAAATAAAATTCTTTGCATGAACATTTATGAATACTGAAGATAAAAACTAACGTCTTGGTTGAAAACACAATTCTGTGTTACAGGAAAAGTAGTGCTACTGAGGTGCGCTCTTTGGGTTTGGAAAACTTGGTTCTGCTTTTTAAAAATTTTCTATTTTTACATAAAAGGGCTTTAAAGTTCTTGAGGATGATCTTCCCATAACATTTTTACAGAAATGAATACAGTGCTCCCCATAATTCTCTTTGCAAACCACTAATTCCAGGGCATAAACCCATAGTGCCCTTCTTTTATTTTTGCTTAAGTTGCTTCCATAGATATAGAGACACCAATTTACATCAAAACCAGATCACTTAAGAAGTCATTGCAGTGATTTATACTGGTTTTTTTGGAGTGTGGGAGGAAAGCATTAACACAAATCAGATGGCCTAAATTACTTATTACAAACACTTTAATATATTAATCTTTAAAACAGAACACTAAATAATTCAACTGCTCAAATCTCCAACTGAACCAAAATCAGTAATCCACAGATCATACACCCCTCAGTATTTACTGACAAACCACACAATCCATTTTTTCCTTCAGAAAGAAAAGCCCAAACCCAACACTTCAACTATCATTTGAATGCCTCAAAATTTGTTATATTCATTAATATTCAGTTTATGAAATATAGTAAGATGTATCCTAGGTGAAGTATGCTCCCATAGAACAAATACTTAGTTAAAGAAAGCAGTATTCCTTATTTTTATATAGGCATTTGTTTCTAGGCCTTTCTCACAATAAACTGTCCAAAAAAAAATCAAGTTGGGTAGTGACAGATTCTTGATTACTGCTGAGGAACACTTTTAACCAAGTGGCCAAAAAGAGTCAATGGGAAAGGTAATGTTCAACTAGCAGAACGAGATTCAATGACACAAAACTCTCAACCCATCCTCCAAATTAAATATTACATATTTGATCAGTGAGGAATTAAGAATTGTCAGTTTAGGACAGACCAACAGCTCATCAAATCCACATGACAATGCTTTATCTTGCAGAGAATTTCAATACTTCTTGATCTTTTCCAATATCAAAGGGGAAAAAAGTATTTGTATATATTTTCCTGATTTGTCTGACTTCCTTTGTTGCATTCCAAATATAAACAAAAAGCATCAAAGCCGTTAATCTGCATCTCAGGCAAAAAATAATACTAAATTTGGATGAGGAAGTGCTGTGAAGATAGGAAGTGGACTAATAATACTTGACTTTCTTTAGATCTGTTAATATAATACTAATGCCATCCGTAACAATACTCAATCTAACTGAATTAGAACTTACCGAATTCCTGACAACAGGTAGTACTGAACTTCACAAACTCCTTCAGTTCAGCAAATGGGTTTTAACACACAATATACTACGTTTTTGATTTAACAACATGTGATCTTACATCATGAAAGGTAGCAAAACAAAATTAAAAAAAAAGGTTTATCATCTTTTTTGCTATTATTTTGTGTTATCTAGCCCTCTCCTAGTTCTGGCTAACAACATGGTAGACAAGCTAATGGGCACCAGCTAGGCTCTTTTTCCCATGATGCCATTTCTGCTAATTTCCTCCAGATTGCAGAACTAGCACTGAACACAATGAATCAACTTCTATTTGTCACCAGTGACAAAACCTAGTCTCAGGGTGGCAAAGAAGACAATCTGGTTAGGTCAGAGAAGTAATTTTAATTTTCTCAATGCTGTCCTTAAAAGAACCACAGAATGCCTTAGGTTAGAAAGGACCTTGAAGATCATCTTGTTCTAAACCTTCTGCCAGGGGCTGGGACACAGAATCACAGTATCCACTGATACTGTGGAAATGTGGATACATCCATCCTGAAAACAATGAAGTCCAGCTCTTGGCCCTGCACAGGACCACCCACAAGAGTTTCACCATGTGCCTAAGAGCATTGTTCAATGCTTCTTGATCTCTGTCAGGCTAGTGCTGTGACCACTGCCCTGGAAGCTGTTCCAGTGCCCAACCACCCTCTAAGGGAAGAATCTTTTCCTAATATCCAACCTAAACCTCTCCTGGCAATTTCAGGCCATTCCTTCAGATCTCGTCACTGTCAACCAGAGAAGAGATCAGTGTCTGCCGCTCCTCTTCCTCTCATGAGGAAGTTGCAGACATGAGATCTCCCTTCAGTCTCCTCCAGGTTGAAAAAACCAAGTGACTTCAGCCTCTCCTCATATGGCTTCCCCTCAAGGCCCCTCACTATCTCTGTTTTCCTCCTTTGGATGCTTTCCAACAGTTTAAAGTTCTTCTTATAATATTGCTGGAAACTGCCCCCAGCACTGGAGGAGAGGCTGCCCCAGCTCAGAGCAGAGCAGGACAATCCCCTCCCTTGCCTGCCTGTGATGCTGTCCCTGATGCCCCCAGGACAAGCCTGGCCCTCCTGGCTGCCAGGGCACTGCTGGCTCACATTCAACTTGCCATCAACCAGGGCCTCCACGTCCTTTTCATGGCGTTGCTCTCCAGCCTCTCATTCCCATCTGTCTGTACAGCCAGGGTTGTTCCATTCCAGGTGCAGAATCTGGCACTTTCCCTGCTGAATTTCATATGGCTGATGATTGCACAGCCCTCTAATTTGTCAAGGTCTCTCTGTAGAGCCTCCCAGCCTGGAGGAAGTCAACAGCTCCTCCCAGTTTTGTACCATCTGTGAATTTTGTATCCCTCCCAGTCCTGCACCCAATTATTTATGATGTTAAAGAGCACAGGGCCTGAGGTGGAGCCCTGTGAATCCCCCTAGTGACAGATCCCCATCCTGATGTCACCCCATTCACTGTCACCCCTTGTGTCTGACCCACGAGCCAAATGCTTTCTCATCACATGATGTTCTAATCCAGGTGTATGCTGGACATTTTGTCCAGCAGGACACTGTGAGAGACAGTACTGAAAACTTTACTGAAATCCAAAAAGATCACATTAACTGGCTTCCCTTTATCAGCGAGGTGTGTTACCTTATCACCTTCCACTAGACCAGGTTGCTCAGAGCCTCATTCCATCCCATCCTAAAACACTTCAAAGAATGGGGCACCCACCACTTCTTTGGGTAACATGTTCCAGTGCCTCACCACTCTCACAGTAAAGAAAAATTTTGCAGTGACAATACCTCCACTGGAACCTAAGCTCTCTCGACAAAAGCCCCCAACATGGACTCGAATTACACAGAAAATTAATGGGGCAGTCTTCTCAGATACTCCAAGATGAAGAAACTTGGGAGCACTGAGCGACAAACAGCAGCTCAAACAAGAGTCCTTTATAACTATGCTTAGATGACAGTCACTATCAAGTTATCCCAGTAAATTTCAGCTAGAGCTGCATGAGGAAGTTGCATTGCTGGGCTGGGAGAAGATGAGTGGTATCACTGACACAGTGTATAAAAAAATCCTATTCAGAATAAATGGCCTTTTAAATGTGTTTGAGCTTCTGAGAGTACAGTGAAGATCAGCAAACACTTGTTCTGCTACCATCTTTACCTTGACCCTTCTCAGATACACACAGATTTTCAGAATGATAGAACACATTAAGAAGGAAGAACCCAGATTCACTTACCTTCCAGAGGATCTTTATTTAAGCCCAGCTGGCTAATAATATATCGAGGGATGTCTGTTTTAATACCTTGCCCCTCTTTAGCATGACCTTCAGCCGCTTCCAAAAGATAGTAAAACTCTTCAGGATCAAATTCCTAGAGGAAAACCAAACATCATCATTTTCTCTGTTGAAACTGGCTACTTAGGGTCTAGCATAAAAAGAACATAACTTCCTTTGCTTCTTCTATCTCTACATATATGGCATTTTCCTACTTAAAACAATACCCCTTTATTCTATTACTAGCAGTCTATTAATCTGTTCTGATTCTTGTACAGTGTAACATGATGTAAGCAATGGAATCACATGTCATTATTTCAGAGCACAATTTTATATGAACAGTATGTTCTCTGCCCTCAAAAACTCATGTAATACTGAGTGAAATGACATAACTAGCAAAACTAAGGTTTCAAATAAAGAACATCTCCCTGCATGTGCTTGCTTATAAAAATTCGCTCCAGCTACGTAAATATATTGCACTAAACTTTTTACTTCTGACGTATTAATTTCAAATATTTCTAATCAATATATATATATATGCACTGTGTTTTATGGAAAATACGATTAAATAAATCACTAGCTATAGAATGAAGATGAAAGTGAAATTTGATTTTAAAAATCTCAGCTTCATTGATCCAATTGTTTCAAATCCAGAAATGAAACATTCTCCTGTGGGAATTAACTATATTATAACTATCATTTATAATGTACCAAAAAGGCAGGCCTCAATAAGGAACAAAAAGGAATAAAAACAATAGAAACTCAAAACTGTATGCATTCCCAAGCCCCTTGGAAATACATTTATTTTACTACCTTTATAGACTGTAAAAAGAGAAATACATTGAAAGAAGTGAGGAAGATTATTAAAACATTGTGGGTGGTATTTTTAAATGCAATTTAATTTCTCTCTCTACTGGCACGAATGCATACCAAAACATCTGTTCACGATTGTCGCATTCTTCAAGGTGTTTGTGCCTATAGGTACAACCTTTAACAGAGTGACAACCACCAGACATTAAAGTTACAAAATAGACTTTTTCCTGCAGTAGTCAACTCTGTCACAACTACCTGTAGAAGCCAGGCAGACTGCTGAGACAGCTAATTTCCTGACTGTTTTGCAGCCAAATGTAACTCCATGGCATTTTAGACTACATGTTGAGTCACAAGGGTCCTGTCCCAGATCCCCAGGCTACTCAGGACTTGGAAAGTCGACATCCTGACCCAGAAGGCAGATTGAGAAATTTGCTACCATGCTGGGTTTTGGAAGCATCAAAATTGTTGCAGCTAACAGGACAAACTGTAGCATGTCTGAAATAAAGTATCTTTGGAATTTTCAGTCCTAGGGAAACAATCTTAGTTTTACATGTGTCATGAAACACTTTTCACCATGTACAATCTACTGCAAAGGTCTTAACCACAAACCCATGAACTGTCTAAGCTGCCTTACTATAGCCCAAAGTCACATGATGCTGCAAACCTGCCCAAAAATCTGAACCAGTAACTAAACAGTACATGCTATTTCAATCTTGCTCTCCTCATCTTACATGCTGTCTGTCCCCAGCTATCTCTCTTACACGCTACTTCTTGGCACTAAAACAGCCAACAGCATGATGTTGTGTGCTGAGATTTCCATTTCTTTTGTCATGAAAACATTATCATCTCCTGACCTGCTGCAGTGGCAGATATACAGCTTCTTCTCCATTACTAACAAGACAAGGCAATTTCAAACCAGGTAATTTTAATCATATGAGAGTGTGTGTGTATGTGTGTACAACTATCCAAACACACATATATGCATACACAGGTATAATAAGAAGCAATTAATTTATTTTCTGATCTTCACTTTCAACTCTGCATTTCATTTTCCATGTACAAATGGATAAATAATTGGCAGTAGCTCTTACCACATATGAAACCATAAAGCCTTTATTTCCATGATTATCAAGCAAACTGAAATAGGATTTCATATGCTATGAACACCTGAGACAAGATCACCATCAGAAAATGAATAGCTTTAAGTATGGAATCTGAAATGTCTGATGACCACAAAGCCAGTATAATTTCCTACAATTTTATAAACTTTCTTACAGAGGCGGAAGTTTTCCACACCTAGTATCTATTTCAGACAGATATTCTAAAATATCATACAGTAATATCCAAAAGTTTCCAGAGAGATGCTATGGAAAAAGATACTAAAAGTTTACAATTCTGTTTATGATCTAGGCTTCACATCTTCTTGCATGTAAAATGTATTGCTGTATGATTGCATGACTGAACTAGTTCAAGCTACCCGTATCTGGAAACATACGATGTAGGGTTGTTATAACCCAGTTTAAACCTTCTGACAATCCTGTCTTAAGTGAGAACACTTGAAGCAAGCTGGACTGGTTTTCCCTACCACTGCTGCTCTGAAACTCAAGAGTCACATCTGGCCTTTGAACCACTACTCTTACACTCATTTCAGCATGCCCAGCATAAGGAAGGGTGCAGGATGCACATCACTGTACTTGAAGGATAAGGCAGAGCAAACAGCCTAGGATAAAATCCCAGTGGTAGAAAGTGGAAACTAACTGAATAGAGATTTGGACTAGATTCCATTAAAACTTAGGGAGAATAAACTAATAGGCAAATAGAACACCAGGAGAGAACTTGAATTAGAGCCACAGAACTATCATGGTTCAATGAGACCTTTAAGAGTTTTCAGTCCAGCCATCCATCCAGCAGCACCACTGTAACCCCCAAACCACTGAACCATCATTCAGCAAGAGATCCCAACACCTCTTGAACACCTCCGGGTAACTCCATCACATCATCCCTACACAACCTATTCAAATACCTGACCACTCAAACAGGGGAAAATTCCAATTATGCAATCTGAATCTCCCCTGTCTCAATTTAAGTCTATTTGCTGTAGTCCTGCAGGCACCATAGGAGAGACCAGCTCCCACCTGGCACCTTCCTTTCAGGGAGCTGTAAGAGCAATAAGGTGCCCATGAGCCTCTCTTCTTGAGACTGAACAAACCCAGCACCCTCAGTCCCTCCTGGATACATTGTCTAGACCCTTCAGGAGTCTTGCTGCCCTTCACTGGACACACTCCAGCACCCCAATTAGAAACCTAAGAGAATGATGATGCTGGGAGCAAGGATTGATGGGAGAAAGCTAGAAAGCCTGTATTGGAAGGATGTAAACTATTACTAACAAATCTTGGTCTGACTGCCTACAAGATGCATTAAAGAGCATTTCCGGATGTGTGATACTAGAGAAGGATGTAAACCACAGAGGGAAAAAACAAATTCTTGTTTTAGTAAGAAACTGGATGATGTGGAGAAACAAAATTTACAATAGAACAGGGAACAGCACACTAGATATGGAACAACTTCTCGGGGAGAAGGAGTAAAACAAGTTTGGATTCAACAGCAAAAGTGGGACATGTTAAGGCGCTCTTCTCTTTAAAGCCTCCAAGCCTCCCTTTTAGTTTTGTTCTTTTTTTTTTTTTTTTTAAACATCTCTTTCATGCTGATTCAAAGCACATATCTTATTTTTAGATTCCTTCTGAACTGCAAATCACAAACAAAAAAGCAACTGGGAACATTGAGACTCGATGTTTCCAAAACAAAATAGAGGCAGCTCTCAAAACACCCATGGCTGAACATGCCAGGGTGTGGATTAACTGTGCCACAGATGAAGGGACACAGCACAGAGCCAAAATCAGGTTGGAAAAACTTACTAGCTCAGATTCAGTGCAACACGAATACAGTTATGACAATTTCAGGCATAACTTGAGTCTAGCTGCAGGCTGGCTTCCACACAGGCCCTGCCAGCTTCAATACTGATCTTAGTATTGGCAAGCAGAGGGGCTCAAAGTCAGCTCAGGCTGCCTGCCAGGCCTTTTGGACTCAGGCTGGCTCTGGCATGGTATTTGGGTGTCTACACCATCCTCCTGTGTACACTGTGTTCTGCTAGTGTTTATTAGCTCAACTGAACAACTGAAGCACACTGGCTCTGCGTGTAGGAGCAACTTTCTGCACCTGAGCCATCCCAGCACCCACAGCATGGGCAAGGAAAAAAAAAAAAAAAAAAAGAGAAAAAGAAAAGGCTCAAACTAACCCAGTCTGGCAACACTGCTGCTATGCTCACACATAAATAAATCAACTATTCTGCTTCTTCTGGTCCCCAGTATAATACTAACTACCTGTGTATCCAGACAACCTAATCCCCCTTCTGCTCTTATCGCCAGACCAGGTACTACAGAGCTGACCTCAAGCTATTTATAGTTCTGGATCTGTTGAGTGCAACTAAATTACAAAACTGTTAAGACAAACCACCAAGCAATTACAATTCTGGAACAGTCTTCCCAAGAAATGAAGAAGTCTGACAAAACAACAGAAAAAGCCAGCTGGTTTTAAACAGCAGCTTCCTCAGTTGATGAAAAGAATTCCATACCATAGTATCTGCAATGACAGGGAACCAAACAAAACTGCAGGAGGGTGCTGCCAGGAAACTATATCCAATAACAGAAGTGGAAAAGATCCCACTAACAATGAAGCCCTACACTGTTTGACATGTTCCAAAAATCAGTTGTAAAGAGCCTTGAATATCAAATCAGAGAACTGCCTACACTACTAAGTGAAAAACACTACTCAGAGTAAACATGACCTCACCAGGCATTCCAGTAAGCGAGCAGGACGAGCAATAACTATCAGGATTTTTCGAACAAGTTGTTTAATAAACGCCATTTCTCCACTCTCTGACCGCTTTTGTGCCTAAAAGATAAAAATAAAGTCATATTAAAGCAAATCACATTCAATGCACTGCTCAGGAAAGCATATATGATATTTAGGACACCGGGAGGGTTTGAAGCATGTAGCTGATACAAAGAGTGCATCAATTTCAAGATGCCAGAAGAGATAACAAATATCTGAGCAACACTATAACTTCTGTTCAAATAATCCCAGCTCTAAAACTCTAACACTGTAACAACAAAAGTGTGCCTTCAGCAGATAAATCCCTACTTTTTTCTTTTTCCTTGTTTCTTAAGCTATAACCACCAGTTTTACAAGCAGATACAGTGTAATAATACAGATCAACACAGATGTATGTATAGAGCTTGTGCCTCAATTGCTATCAATGTTAGGCCAAAGTGAAAACTAACATAACTCATAGCAAGAGATAAAAGTAACATCCATTCCAAATTCATACTGCCTTTTGGTCAGTCATAGGAAAATGACAATTCATATGTTGATAAACATATAAAAAAATATATACTTGCAGAGAGGCTTCATGTAAAGATACATGTATAGAGAGGATGACAATGAAAAATTGAGTTGTACAAAGATTCCAAAAGAGAGGGGGAAGTGCTGTAGAAGAAAACATACAGGAAAAATACTTCCAGAAGGTTTGACGACATCTGCACAATGGTCTGAGCTGCATTTCAAGTTTCTTTAAAATGTTCTCCTCTAATAACAAATTACATTATTTAAATATGCTAGTCAATGCGAAGAAACTTATAATTCTCCTTCCAATTAGTATGTACTAATAGTCCTTGTCTCAAATATCAAAGTATTTCCTTGCTCTCAACAGTAGAACTCACAAACTTAAGTTTCTCAGCATCTCTTGCTTATTCAAAACCACAAGGAAATAAGGAAAAGGAAAATTATTGCTGTGGACCAATAAGCACTTCTCCTATAACACATTTTTGAAAAAAACTCCATGAAAATAGGAAGTTATGCATATTGCTCTAAATGCTCTTAAGTACCAAAACTTTAAAAATCACCAAATATATGAGATTCATTAATTTGTGTAGTTTAAAAAAACAAAAAAGAAAACAGCACAAATGTCATCTAGCAGTCTGCAACAAGCTTTAGAAAAACCTTTACTGGACAGAAGCGTAATTCTGAACATTATCAACTTAGTCCAAATAAAACTGTTCTGTAAACGTACACCTGACTATTTCAACCACCAACAAAATTCAAAGCATCTTTGTGGAGTTTTATGAACACTTAGGTGCCTAAGTGAACAAAATATTTAATACGTATTATATTTAAGGGAGGTGAAGCAGGAAAGCATTCAGGTCCACTTGACCTTAAAATTCTAAGAATTTTGGCTGAACCAAGCAGCTTCAACCTTGAGGGGAGTCTTCACCAGGTTAAAGCAACTGCACAGTGCCAAGCAGCAGTAGGAAATGCAGCTGCCCACTGAAGACTGCAGCTGGGAATTGACAACAGATGAATCATGCGATACCACAGCACAACTAAGTGCCCACAACAAAGTTTACAAACAAAATGTTTTCATAGTGTCATATTGTGCTACAAGGAAACAGTGGAGTAAAAAGTTAAGTCTGAATTTTTTAAGGTATAATGTTTTTGCAGAACAGGAATCTTTTTCATAATAAAGAATTAGCATCATAGAATATGACAAAATTAGTGGCTTTGTGATTTTTAAACAATGCATTTCTTTATACACAGATAGAAGAATAATGTGCTGGCATGTTTTTTTAGCAGGTTTTCAGAGAGGTGTTAGTGAACATATTCTAAACTCCATGTGCAGCCATTTTAAGGTACATTACATGTTACACTCATTCTTTTGAAAATGATACACTATAAACTACAGCGACTTATGTAACAGAACATTTGTCAAGCTTCAAGTTCATAATTAATTTAGCTGATTATCCTATGAAAGTTTCAACACATTTAGAAAAGACACTATTTCTGTTAATAAACATTTCAGCTATGATACAAATGTTACAAATCAATAAATAATAAAAAATCTCTCACAAATGGAAAGCTAAGGGTTGCTGTCTGCTTTCTCAACACAGTAGGGTTGATAAAAGGTAGGTGTGCATGTTACCTCATTTATTCAAAATTAATTAAATAGCCAGCTCTGTCTGGGGCTTATGCACACACTTCTTAAGCAATCTACAACTTGCACTGCAGGACATAATGCTGTTGTTTCCAGAAACTTTACAGCCCCCTATTCCAGACCAATATGCTAGGGTGCCTTACAGTTTTTGTAGGAGTCATTATGTGTACTAAGGCATCTTATAAACACCACTTTGACAATTGGTTGAGTAAACAGTCATAATCTAAGACAACATTCAAGAAAACTCTTAGGCAAACAGATTTAAACAATTTTTCAGGCAAACACAGAGCAGTCTCATGGCTCATACCTCCTGTAGCAATTTGTCTAATTTCTGCTGTAATTCAAGGAAGTATCGTGATGTGATGAGGCCCTGGTGAGATTTATCCAAACAATCTCGAGCCAGTTCTGTGATCTGATGGTGGGTAAAACTCAGCACTCCATCTGCCAGAGGAAGGATGTTCTCTGGAGAATGATTTGTTATAATCTCCTGAAGCCTCTCTTCCATCTGAGCGGTGGCCTATAGAAAAGTAGTTGTTCAGCACATTACATCAGCTCTACATGAAATTAACAGCCTTGAAGTTATTTCTGACTCTAGAACATTTCTGTACTGCCTAAGAATTCACCTAGCTGGAATGCATGAAAGGACTGAAGCCAAAAGGCAAATATGCAAAGGCAAAGTGACAAATGACATTTCCCCACATTACCAGTCCAGAAAAGCAACAGCCTTATTGTTCTACTATGCAGCTTCCCCACTTTGCCTGCCACTGGTGATTAACTGTGCACTAATCCTGTGATAATCACTAACAGAACTAAAAAGCTTTTAAGTCAAAGCCAAAGTGGAAATACATAAAAAGAAAAAAGAGAACTCACAGGGGTCTACTTTGTTCTGCTGAAACTGCAGACACTAGAAGCAGAATATAGTCATTACTTTCACAAAGGTTATTCCATAAAAATACTTCACTGAACAGAGCTTGAATGAGGCTCATTTAACTAATTAGAAGCACCACAGGCTCACAGGTCCTGCCAAACGTGTCTGCAGGTTCCCAGATGCATCTGTTTTACAGAATCAACTGTCTGGTTCTCACAGAACTGCAGATGTTTTAAAAAACCCCTTGAAGATATTTATATTATTAAACAGTAATCCCACATCTCAGTTCATATCTTAACACTAAGTGTGAGTTCTTCACACTTCATGCTGTTACTCGATTAGTCTGCAAATCTTGACAAATCTTTCATATTTATATGAACAAACACAAAAAAAGTTCTCCCTTTTTAATTTACGCTTTAGGAACAGTACCTTGTTTTATTTTCCAGGGGTAATCAAAATCCTAGGAGTAATCAAGAACATACAAGCTGTGCACACACACCTGCACCTAGGAAGTCATCTGTGTCTCAAGATCTCTGCACAGGAGAGTAAAATGTCCTCCTATCTCATAGTCAAACCCCCACATCTGTGTACTGATCTAAAACCCCCACATCTGTGTACTGATCTAATTAAGTGCATTAAATCAGTACATATAATACATATACATGTATGTAAAGTATACAGAAGTGTTTGGGAAAACGAAGAAATGGCACTAACTGAAGGAATCTGCTGGTATATCACTCAAGACTGTTGGTATATTCTCAAGACTTAGCACTGGAAACTGGTTTTGATTAACTAATGCAGTATGCATTTGCCCCATGTACACACCACCTATTGAAATGCAATATATCATCAGATTTCAATCAGCAGAGTGTATTACCAGCATGATTCATTTCTAAACCAGTTTGGCAGCGTTACCAAATGAAAGTCCAGTTCTCAGCCAGTCTTCTTCATTGTGATTTTATCACTGCAGTAAGAGCTCAGTGATGCTTTATGGAAGCCATTACTAGGCAGGTTCATTACTTCCCATAACAAAAGCATCACTTACTTAGAACCTATGTTGCCTATCAATTTAGATACCCAGTATCTTAAATACAATTCATTACCTTTGGGAACCTTTCTTTGTAGACATGGTTCATCATAATTATTTCATTGTCACAGCAAGCAGGAGAACGTCCAGGGCTGCAAGCAAAGCAAATTATCCCTTTATATTTGTCCCAGAATGAACTATATACAGTTAGTTCTTATATTTTTGTATGATTTATTTGCAACAAAAAGTCAGAACAGACTTCACTGGAAAGGTACAGTCTGCAATCAATGGTACACTTGGTCCCTTTCTGCTATTTCTATTCAAGTCCTCAAGATCATTTAATATACTTGACATATAAGTGCTAACCATGATATTCTCCTAGTTTGCACCTGTATTTCAAGGCACATGAAGCCTTGAGAACATTATCCTTTTTCTCAAAAGGGCAACAGAGATCTATTTGACTGGTCTTATACCTGTACCTTTGAAGATTAGATACAATCAGAATAGTAAGATCTGACTAAGAACTCTGGTAGCTGCAAGTGAAAAAGTACAAAATGAGTTGGTTGGAGTTTTGTTTTTCTAAAAAGATAATTTGAAAAAAAAAAAATCTTTGGAAAAAAGCAAATCTGCTTTTTTGAAAAAAAAAAAACCAACAAAAAACCAACAAAAAACAAATCTGTTTTCAATCTGACCAGCAGATAAAGGCAGTAACTTCCTACAAAT
This sequence comes from Erithacus rubecula, assembly GCF_903797595.1. Lineage (NCBI taxonomy): Eukaryota > Metazoa > Chordata > Aves > Passeriformes > Muscicapidae > Erithacus > Erithacus rubecula. Next base: position 12,130,080 of record NC_136661.1, read on the forward strand.
AATGTCATATATATGCACACATCAAACAAATCTGGAGCATTGTGCCTGGAAAAAAAAGCACAAGACTTCAAGGAAAAGAATTCATAAAAGGATGTATCCACAGACCTCACAAACCTACAAAATACTTTTTGCTATCATGAGCCTCACTGTCCACTACAAAGCCCTTGAAAAAAAATCTCAACACAGATTTCCTCTATTGGTGATTCTGGCCCATTCAATCTGTCTAGAAGGTCTGGTTTAGTGGAAATGTCCCTGTCCACACTACAGGAGTTGAAAAGAGATGATCTTCAAGGTCCCTTCCAACAACTTAAATAATTCTGTGAATCTAAATCTGGCTTCTGGTATTATTAAAGGTCAAAACTGAACACTAAACTTTGACACAAGGTATCACAATTGAGAGTCTTCAGAACTGATACAGGCAGTCTGTTACAGACATTCAGAGGCTACTACTAAGGACAGAGTAGGTATATATTCAGAAAGGGAATACTGCAATTGGGTCATTAATGACTAGGTCATGAAGACAGTCTCTGCAGGTTAGTTGTCTTTACACTAAGACCTATCTTAACAATTATTACCCCTGAAGTAAGTCATGACCAAAACCAGAACAAGTCTTTAAAGGAATATTCTTCACTCAGCCTTAGTTACATATATATTTCAGCCATTTCAAAGCCAGTACACATCCCCAGTGTAAAACATTGATGGTCCCCACAACATGTGAATTTAGATCCAAGCCCTGTTTTCAGATACACAAACTCACCTGAGACTTCGGGACCGAGGGCGCATCGCAGTTGTCCTGCACCTGCTGTCACTGGCAATGCTCTCAGTGGTACAGAAATGTTTAGACAAAAAATGTAGCTCATCAGGTGTTGGTTGGTATGGTAACTGGTGCAGCTTCTCTTGGGATGAGCAGGATGACTGCAGAAGCACAAGAAAACACAAACTTCCATCAGAGTGAAAAAAACATTTTCAAGACCATATTTGGTGCTCATGAAATTTAAGTTAAAAATTTTAATTACTGTTTCTCATGCCTATTAAAAAAATAAAGAAGAATTTAAATAATTTTAGAAATAAAATTAAATAATTTTAAATTTAAAGAAAATAAATAATCACTCTCAAACTCATGAGCTAAGTATAGAGTAAATATTAAAAAAAAGAAACACTTCAGTTCCAAAAGACACATTGCATTTCAAAAATTTATATTTTTTAAGGCAAAGGTGATTATCTGATGCCTGTTGTCAATGATTACAAGAATAGCTAAAATGGAGTATGTTGAAAATTAATTACTGGAATAGGACACCCTAAATATGGTAACTGTAAAGTACAACTTATTGTCACAATGCCAATTGTACATCTTCACAATAAAGGTACTTCATTATCCATATTCAAGACATTATCAATGCTCTTAAAAATAAAACTAAATACTATCAAAAATCTTGCTGAAAAAATTAATACGCTAATATGTTGTAAAATACTCTACATTTAAAATAAGTGAGAAAATTCAATACATTTATCAAGATCAGTTATATGGCTGGCAAAAAGTAAAAGGAATTACACTAAAACCACCCACTTACCATAAAACTGGAAGACATAAATATGAAAATGGAAGTGCTACCACAATAACACCCTTGCAACATTTTATGTATAAAGCTGCATTACATAAGCAGTGCAAATGACATATTACCCTACTTTTCCAGATTTTTATGAGCCATGTCAGATGCTTGGAGGTAGAACTTTTGAACTTTTTCATGAATCTGGGGCTGGTATTCTGGTACTCTTTTTAAAGAACACATACACACTTCAAAACATTAACCACCCTTGCAACAGTTGGATGTGAAGTGACAAACTTAGAGAAATGCCCTACTGTTTCTGGTACCAAAGCCAGTCACTCAAGTTGGTTCCTAAATATTCATGTGTGACTGCACAAAGCTGCTTAGTACCATGCAGACATTCCCTATATTTTACCTGCCAAAGGGAAGAAGGTGAAAAACTTGGATATCTTTCTGGAGCTCTTCAATCTCCAGCTGGATTTCTCAATAAAATTAATTTGTTCTGGGTATCAATTTACATGTGCCCATTACCATTATGTGACTTGTCATATTGAACACCAAGGTCCCTGCCTGGGTGCTCTTTTAATGGAGGCAAACATTGTAAAGAGCTTCTTTGTTACATCATTTCTAGTGATGGAAATCAACAAACTTTTGTACTGCGCAAATATTGCCCTTGCATTGCTAAGGTCAACAGACAATAACCAGGCTGGTAAGCACAGAAACTAGGAAGTCTTTCTAATCTCCTGTCAACTTGAGTGATAAAGGCTAATATCCCAACTCTTAGAAGCAAAAGAAAAGCTTTTTTGTCACACCAACTCTCATGAAGTCGCCTTCTAAAAATGAAAAAGAAAACCCACTGGCAGTGAAGGCTAAGAAGGACTGGTCAACATGGGAATGCTGCACCACATCAGAACACGCTGAAGTTTGCAAGACTGTCTTACCTTGCTTTGCTGCGGGCTAAGAGGCATGCATCAAGAATTTACCACAGCTCATATGATAGGTAGTAACTTGTTCAGTTACAGTACCTCATGCATGGAATTCTTCCTTAGCACACTACCACGCATAAATCAGCATATGGCACAAACGTAAATTCTTTCTTATCACATACTAGCTGCAGTTTACCTCACAGCATATTTTCTAGAGCAATGCTCTGGAAAATAAAAGGTACTCTAGCACAGGAGAACTTCCCAATACAGAGCATCACAGCTGGCTATTCCTCTAAAATCATTCTCTACCTTTTTGGTTTCAGGGGATTATGGGAAGATCAGTGGGAAAATAACTCATATTACACTTCTCCTCATATAAGGTGTCACAGAGTTTAGATCCTACACAACTAAAGCAAGTATCTTCTCAATACTAACCATTCTCAGTTGTATCAGGACCATCACAGGCATAAAGTACATTTTTTTGGAGATCTAAATTCTGGTCTCAGTACAAATCCAAATTCTTACAGCAAAATTAAACAAAATATTTCTCCTGGCGTTCTAAAATTAATGCTCCAAAAGTCACACTAGAGTTAAAATCCTTTTAAGATGTTCAGTCATACTGCAGTATGGAAACTCAAATGTTCTGACACAGAAATGCAGATCAGAAAAATATGCAGTGGTGTATTTTCTCACTTCATCACTTTTACAAGGCTTGCTCTCCTACAACACACAGTATCTCAACTGTATCTTCTAACTGCCAAGAATTGATTCAAGTGTACTAGAATAAAACAAGCCAAGAACTTCCTTTCAACTGAGCAATCAAGCAGAAGGTATTTTAATTTTGATTTTATTGTAATAAATGCTATATGTGGTACTGGCACCACTTCTAAACCCACAAGCTTCCATTAAATAGAGAATTCTATCCCTCTCATCACTTTCAGTATTTAAAAAAAACAAAAACAAAAAGCCAGGGTAACAAGAAATGGTGAGCTACACTTACCTCAGCATAACTGTGGTAACTACAGACACTTTGGCCCAAGTGTTGACAAGTTTTAACTTTCAGTTGCTTGTGAAGACCAAAGTTGTGCTCTACTGAAATGTGAAAAAACTCTTTCTGCTCACTGGTTGATACAGGTCTAGATTAATGTAAATTTTACTTATTCATCACTGAAAAGGGAGTGCTCCATATGTACATTTAGGGTGTTGTATGAATTGGTCTCATTTCCTCTAAGAATTAGTAATAATGTGAAGGAAAAGACTGAACTGCGCTAGCTCTTTCAGATTCTGAAAAAGTGTATGAAACCAATCAGATGGATGCACTTCTAGTTTTGGTTTTGTGATTCATATATATCATCCAGGGGATAAAAGAAGAAAGTGACAAACACCTCTAAGAAGTGAAAAAATAGTGGCTAGATTTAGAATTCAAAGGCTGTCCAAGTGCTTTTGCAGGGCTTATCAACAGTGTAGAGAATTCTTGGGCAAAACAGACAAAACTAGCCATGAGATAGTGCAGAAGCCAATACATTGACTACAAATGTGTTTGTCTCAAACACCAATAGCAGGGTGGCCATGGCACCAGCCAAGGACTGCAGATAGTAACAGCCAAGGACTGTTGGCAATAACACTGTGAGAAAGAACAAGATGTGACTGGACAAGCGGCCATAGGGAGGTAGGACAGCACTGTTCTGGGACAAAGGTCTTTGATCTACCTCCTGGAGATCAGCACAATCAGAAGAGCACAGAGAAATGAGGTGGAGAAGCAGACATGGACTGTAGAGCAGGGGGGAATCAAGACTGCCAAAGACCCCTGAAGCCCTCTGATCGATTTCCACAAGGACCCAGAAGAATGGACTTAGGGGCCATTTGCATTTCCATTAATTTTCATTTCCACTAACTTGCATGGAAAGTGTGAAACTCACCCTCAGGATGGCAACAGCTTCTCTATAAAATGGTACCCCGCTCACAAGCCTTGGGCACTCCCAGATACCCCAATATATCTCAGCAGCTGGACTAATGCTGGAACCAGGATTGGTGATCTCTTCCTCCCCCCTCTCCCCATTTCCTTTTTCCTTTTTCCTTCTCATCCTACCTCTTTATACAAAACTCATTGATATGGGCTTATACAGCAGGTCAGAGAATATACCAACATCTATGCCAAGTGTGCAATTTACAAATAAAACTGAGTGAGTTTTTGTGGATCATCTGACTTCTGTCATTTCTTTCAACCACAAGTATTTACCAATCTTGGATGCTCCCTTACCCTTTAGGGTGGAATATCATAGATACTTATGGCATGAATTCTCTACTGCTGCTTTCTTCAACCAAATTAAAAAGTATTTATTGGAAAAACAGTTTTATTTCCACAAGTAATGGTGGAAATATTTCCTTAATGGTAGGGAAGACATATAAGTATTTTATTATTTATACATTCGAGTCAGAAATAATAATGGAATAAGTCAACAATGATCTATTACAGAAGTTAAGAAATCCAACTCCATAAATCCACAGTCCATCTAAATCCATAAATAAGGGACAGCATATGCAAAGAGCACATAAAACTTCTCCACATTCCAGGATACCTACAGCAGCTAGTGAATTTAAGTGGGAAAAAAGTATATTAATTAGAATTATAATTTTAAAATTGAAGATGTCAAAGAAATTAATATGGACAGAAAATTAGAACTGTGTTTTAATCTAGTTTTGACACAGCTTTTAATCCCTTTCTAGCATAAGCCTGTTTCTTGCAATAATGATGGTGTTTCTATGGCAATTACTTTTATCTGATATACACTCCTTTATGTCAATACATTTTAGGTGAAAAGCACAGCATATCTGATCTAGTTCCAGTAAGAGGCATACAAACATGCCCAAACAAAAACTGCTTATGGGATTAATGTTAAACTAAGGAATTTACTTGGCAAAAGCAACATCTACACAGAAAAGAAAGCAGGAGTCAAAATTAGTGCTTTAGAAGAAAAGCTCTTAAGATACATGAATTTACCCAACATAGTTTAAGACATGTAGGGCTGTCCTTTTATTTTATGGATAAAAATCATAACACAAAATAGTAATATTTCATAATTTTACAGAACACGGAACTCAACTGTTTCACAAGAGAAACTGAACAAACCCACTGGAAGTGAGAAGAGAAAGCCTACTCCATTGCCAAAGAAGTAGCTTTAAAAAATCAGTTATCACCCATTCAGTAAAATGTGTCATTCATAAAAGGTAAAACACCTTTTATAGGCATATAAGGCATAAAACATTGAAGAGCCATAGCTGGATCTACACAGACCAAGCCTTTCTCTGCAATGATGTGCTCTAAGTGTCAAAATGTCAACCATCTGCTATTTCGAGAGCAGGTTTTCTCTACAATTCTATCTCCACAGCCTCTCAGGTGTGACTATCACAACCAAGAGCTTTGCCCCAGGCTGTACCATGAGGCAGTCATTCCCCTCCAGTACAGAGACTACAGATGTACAAAGTAGAGGCTGGTACTTCTCCCATGGCCAGATCCAAGGCACTGCTGTGGCATGTGGGATGTGCATGTATGGTGGGGGCTGACACAAGAGTGGCAGAAGCAAGCCTGAGAAGAGCCAAGCTGAGCACAGCCAAATACTGACAACTACAGCTGAGCCCAGCGCTCTGGCAGCAGACAGCATGACATGGACAATCCAGCTCTATGGGGAATTTGTCCCTCGCTGTTTCTTTTTCCTGGTCCAGGGACAGGGAACACAAGCTGCATAGAGCAAATGCCATCTTGCCTTTGTCTAAGCAGCCACACAGAAGTGAGCTGAAGTGCCTAACACCTTTTGTGTGTAAAGCACCTTCTCTTTTGTAATTTTTTTGTATCAATATTGTTGCCATTACTGTGTATTTCTTATTCCTTAGCTGTTGCTTTTCCACTGTTATCTCAACCCATAGTCTCTGCCTTTATTCCCCTCTCACTGGAGGGCCAGAGGAAAAATGGGGATGGCTTATTTGGAGTTTAATTCCCAACTTTGTTTTTAAACCACCACAATCACACTGAAACAACTGGTCCAAAAGGTAAAAATTAGTAAGTTATACTTATTCTATTATGTATTCCAAATCTATTCTGACTACAGCCATCTAAAAGCCTGGGTATCCGACCTATTATCATGCACTAACATCTCACAATGCCAAAGGAAAAGAAAGGTAAATGTGTGATTCATCCCATCCTAAGACAGCAGTCTAATCCAGGACAGATGAATCATACCTTAGACAGTTTCTCTTCCTTCTTGTTATCAAGACAGCCTCATTAAAGACTTGATACCTAACTACTATATGGTTAAAATAAAGCAGATTATAAAGAACACCATTCACTACCAGAAAGTATCTCCAAGCAAAGTACACATTGCGTAAAGTTTTCTTTCACATATTCTATCAAACATAACACAACCTACATTGTCTTCTCCTGAGAGAAGCATGCTACATTTGAGAAGCTAAATCTTGTGAAAGATCTATCAGGACAGCAAAATGGATACTTACAGAAACAGTTGAGCTGGGTGTATTTGTACCATAGCCAGAAGAAGGGAGAGAAGCCAAAGACCAGCGGCGACCATCAGTCCTGAAAGTTATGAAATGGAGGTTAGTCAATTGAACACAGCAGTATTCTGTTGAAGTGTTACTGTGTGCAACTGCATCCCAAAAGCATGATACAAATAGGGATTTTAACAAATAGCATACTTTCACAAGGGACCACAGTAAACGAGCATTCACCAAGGATGAAATATTTTCACTGCACTTTTCTTTACAGTTAAAAATCTGTGAGATGAAACAACCACAAAGCAAATGAACAGCTCCACAGAACTGGTATCTAATACAAACAGAAATGGACAAGAAGTTCACCACTTTTAGGTCCATCACACGAAAATTGATGAGAAGCAAATTAAAAAACTTGTGAATAAATGCAGACCACAGTGCTCTGAGCCACGAAATAACCATCACAGTATGATTGATACAAAAGGGTAGTAGTGCATTCTTCAGTGACATCAGCAGAGGATAACAGCAAACTAGCAGGCTAATGATTAGGTAAAACCAAACCTAAATGTTAAATGCTACATACATAAATCAGGAAAAATAAATCTTCAGAAAAAAAATCATGCTTGATCAGAAAAAAAAATAAAATAAATACAAAAAATTATAACCAGACTCCTATTAATGTTCTTCATCGCCCAAGGTGATGTACACAAAAACAACATGGATCTTCAACATTCAAAGTGGCAAACTAAAAATCAGCTATGAGAAAAGCACTTGGATTTTCAAGAAAGTAGAATTTACCTGTCATTTCGATGCCCATGACTGCAAAACAATTGAATCAAATTTGTTAAAATAAAAGGCAAAATAATATATAAATAACAAAACAGGCCAAGGTTTTATTAACAAGCGGTATTAGAGTACAGAAGGGAACTAAATACCTGTGTTACAAAGATCATCTCCCAAGTCTGATGGACACAAAAGATGAAATTCTGAAGAAGTGAAGATTAATGGAAGTGTAATTTTGAAGAATTGAAGTCATGTCTAATCAGGAATTCTAAACCTATTGATGAAGAGGTTTAAGAGGCCCCTTTCTTCAAGCTAATTGTCTAAAAAGCCCCTTGCTTGCTTCCAATATATCCACTTATTTATCCATAAACTACAATCACAAACAAACTCTGGGACTTTATGTACATAAAGCATAAGAAAAGGAATTACAGTACATCATTAGTATTAAAGGATGAAGAGCACAGGTGCTAGAGACTGCTAATTGTGTCAAATACTGAACACTGGAAAAAACTTTCACCTCAATCTTGCTCTTAATTATTTCTTTATTTCTCATTCTCTTCTTCACCCAGGTATGTAAGAGACATCTCCAGATAAAAACACCATTCTAAAAGTAGTTTTATCCTCATATGGCTTAGCTGTTCACAATTGAAGCAAGAACTTAGGCAGTATTTAAGCATGGGTGAGACCAATGTATTCTGCATCTGTGAGAAAGTGTTTCTCAGTTGCATAACTCACAGTGAACAGGGTACTTGAACCACTCAGAAAGGCTGAGGCCAAGGGTGCAGCTAGACTACCACAGAAAGTTACCTGGGAGACAAAGGCGGGAGGACAGAAGGCATTCCTACAAGAGTACGGGAAAAAAGGGGACCAAGGTCCAACTGCATTTTCCCCTGGACTCTTGACACACCACTTGCCTCTGTCCTAAAGTGTGGTTTTATTCACTTTCCAGCAGCTCTACAAAGTGCAGTCTGTCACCCACCCGTGGGTTCGTAGAGCTGGACTGGTACATACAGCAGAAGCGCTGAGTTCCAGAGGCACAGGCTGCTCCTGGGCACTGATCACCCCAGCAGGCACGGCAGAGGAGGGAGACCCTCCAGCCTGGTGCTCAGGGCTGGGGAAGGCACCTCCAGCCCTGCCCAGGGCCACCCCCAGAGGCAGCTCCCTTGCCTCTGGCTGCTGCATGGCATGGCCAGCACCGGATGAGAAGTGGCTACACCAAGGGGACAGCTCCACAGGAGGCTTCAAATAATTTCTTTTGCCTCTCTCCCTTCCTCACACTGTCTCAGTCTGCTCTGTCACCCTTGTCCTTCCTCTCCTTTGTATATCCAGTAAATTTACAAAGTATAACAGAAAAGGCATAAAGACAGAAGTCTGCTCTCATTAACCACAGTGCATTTTACCATGTAAATTCATCCTACTACAGCCTACATGAAAACCACAACAGACACACCAAATTTTATGAAGAAGTTGTAATAATGTTCTCAACTTTGTTTCCATCGAGCATTTTCAATATAAACACAGAATAAAATCAGTTTCCACAGAAAATTGCTCTAAATGTTTCTTGAATCCCACTGAAGTGGTGAGATATTTTTAAATCAGAGGAATTTCCTTCAGTTAAAAAAATCTATTTAAAGCTCATTACAAGGCTCTAGAGAGGTCAAAATCCAAATGAAACACTGGAAAATAAAATCTTTTTTTTTTTTTTTCATTAATTCTGAATTTTAAGGTTTACAAAAGCATAATGTTTTAAAGTTTCTGTTGATTATGGGTGGGGAAAGAAAACTATTTCCTGACTGCTGTATTTCTAAGCAATGCTAGATCTTTCACATCTGCTTTTTCCGTTATAACCTATTTCCGGACTTAATGAATCTTTCTAAAAATATGTTCACAAACAAATGTATTCTCTAAAGAGATGGTATCTCTGACAAAAGGAAGATTATCAAGAGGAAGTAAATTCAAAAGAAGTATTCAACTTTATTAAGTTAATTTTAAAAAAAGCATCACAACCAATTAGAAAAATTGACAAGATCCACTGTCACAAATGAGTTAGATTCAGATTAAAAAATTATGCAAATTTTCATCCCTTCACAACTTTAAACAAAAGGTAAGCCACTTTCTTGCACTCACTTTTGAGAATTTGTGTGTGCTACTTTACTCGTCTCCCAAAATCAAGTAACTAAAAATTTACAGGCAAGCTACAGTTCAGTGCAGACCCAAAAGTTACATGCCTAACATTGCTTAAGCATTCCAATTTCATTATATGTATATATATATACACACACACACACTCCTGGATAAACTGATAAACTCGGCTTACCTTCACAGACTTAAGAGTTAATGAACATACTATATGAAGTAGGGTGACAATGTGTTAAGTGATGGGGAACACTGGCACAAACAATCCCATGTCCCATGACATGCTATCAACCTTGGTCATGGTTCATTTAATAATAATTTACTTCATAGACCACTTCAAATTCACTTTAGCTCTTCAAAAATTTTACTAACGTTAATTAATCCTCATAACACTCCTATGACAATGCTGCTTGTCTCACAGACAGTGGCACAGACACTGGAACAGGTCAGTGAGAGGTTTTCAAGCTATAATGACATTGCTGCTGTCAGTAAAATGAGGACCTGTATTAGACTGACATGATAAGCAATGCACTTCTTACATCGTTAATACAGGAAGAAACCTTCAAGTAGTTAAAAATTTCCCCATATTTCAGTAGGTAAGATGATAATGGCTGAAACAGATTCATTACAATGAAGTCACTCATCTGTTTTTTTTAAATTCAGTAACATATGCCTGCATTGCACTGCACATTCAATAATTTGTTGCTGCTGAGGTTTAAAAGGGTTGACGTAACTGAGCTAATACTTACTGTTCCAAGTGACAGACCTGACAGATGTATTTGCAATCACCGTTTTTAATCTGCAGCCAACAACATTTCCTCTATGCAAAATGCATGTTGAATTCTACAACCTCTTACCTTCGTGCAAAAGAAAAGTGGGATGAGGCACTGGGAGAGAAATTCCTAGGGCTATCTTGAGGACTGTTTCCTGTTGGAAATGACAAACAAAAAAAATATTATTAGATGATGGGGTGAAAGGAAGCCATTAAAACATTCACACATATTAATGCATGCATTTCCAGCAGTTTAGAAATGAACTTCAGAATTTCTTCTCTCATAGTCTCTCTGAAAATAAATTCTGAAACATTTTGACTCATATTTCATTTATACTGGATTTTAGTGACTGTATTTTGTAACTTGTAGTCAACTGTTCATTCAGCTTTTTAATTTGAAAATTCTCAAAACAATTTGATAATTAATGTTTAAAGAAACCAGTACATTAGCTTGAAAAAATATGTTTTAAATGTCAGAAAAAAGACTTTAAAAAAAATTATACAAATATTGAAAGATAAAAAAACATTATTAGATAGATTTAGCCCATACACAAAGTCTCTACAGCATTTTCACAGGCTTTACTGCAATTTTTTTTCACTGCTTTTTTTTTTTAATCTTCAAAACAAACAAGAAGACAAAAAACACACTGAACTGAACTTTCTCACCCTTAACTGCATTTTGTGAACAGGTTCCAACTTTGGGGTTTTACTCCATCTTAGAACACCTGAGCTCCTGTGGACCAGCACAAGTACAGAAAGGCAGCAGCTGCTGAGAGCTGATTCTGCCACCTCCCCCCTTCAGCCTGCACACTTGGAGGAAAAACTGTATTCCTTCCCTTAGAAGGAAAAAAATTACCTCTAAACCCAAAAAACCTACAAAATAACCCCCTCCCCAAACAACCAGACACACACAAAAAAAACCTCAAACCCCAAATAAAAAACCAACCTACCTCTCCACCAAAAAAACCCAATACACCCCCCAAAAAAGCCAAAAGGATCCAACTTAAGTAGCACTGGCATACATCTAACAATCAATCATTCCTTAAACTTTTCTTTAAAATTACTGAAGCAGCAATACATGAAAATAGATAACAAGTAATGCAATTGTTGTAGCATTTTATTTTTGGACATAAACGAGACCACAACAAAAGCAATTGATAAAAAAATAGAGGGTAAAATTTCTACCTATGCATGAAAAGACCAACACAATAGATTGAGTCCTTAAAGGGCTTGAAGTGGCCTTGACTGCTATTCAAATGTTTGAATTAACATCACATTTATCACAGTGATGCCCATAACAGATCACATTAATTCTATATGAGAAAGCATCATCACTGAGCAATTAGGTAGGCAACGCAGAGATCAACACACCATCCCCCTCCTTTTCCATCTAGAAGCAGATGCAAGGTGCTTTTGGAGCTGTGCTTAAATCACATCCTTGCAGCTGCTCTTCCCACAGCCCCAAGAGACACAGATTCCACTTGCACTGGCCAATACCCCCCAGGTTTTTTTTGCTCATTAATCTATCATGGCAGAATTATGTCCTCCCCACATTTTCTGCATCCCCTCATGATCCCAGATTCTTCATTATCCTTCAGACACTTCTGAGGGCCTCAATAATTTCAAGGTGGCAAGGATTTTCATACTCTGAATGGCCTGGAACAGAAGGAATCTGAAGCCACAGATTCCAATCTCTACCTGGGGACTAACAAAATTTTTTATTATTCTGCATCAACTGTAAACACCAAATTACTGAGAGCAACAGTTCATTCGATTTAGCAGCTAACTGGATTTTTTTTTTTTTTTTTTTTGCTACCAAAGCTTATTTAACAAAACTAAGCTAAAAATTTTAAAAAATGTGACACTGTGCAGATAAAACATGGCCACAAACTTTAACAGCTGCACTAGAAAAAAAATGAGCTGCAATTTGGAGTGTGTTGTGGACTTACATAAGTAAAAAAGACAAAGAAGTTACTTTGAACTCTGGCAGAAGAGCAAAGAATTAGTCCTAACATTGTGAGAGAGAAACAGCTTTTGACAGGAAACAGTTTTACCAATCAGAATATGGGACTTTGCGAACCAATTTGGTTTTTTTTTTGCTAGTTGAAGTTATATATGGATATGAACATGTTTAAACAAACATCAAGGAAATGTCTTACTGTCCCTGAGTTAAAATATACACAAAAACTTCATAAGAAAGAAAAAAATATGATTAAATAATGCAACAATTTGATAGCTGTTGGTGTGAATTTGGATTTGTGGAGACACAATGCTGCAAACTATGTTGCTAGAATCAACATTGATCACTTCCTTACAGACAAAAACTGAAGAAGTCAAAGTCTTAGTCAGGAAGAGCATCAGATCCTGTTATTAGGAAAATCAACTTGCACGCATTACTTTCAATAGCAAATCAGCTTTTAAAATAACAAGACCAGTGACGCCATATGCATAATACCTGGAGATACCAAATCCTGAAGGTTTATCTAGAAGTCCTAAGAACTCAAACAAACCTGGAAATAAATGAAAATGCACACCCCTAATGACTGAAGCTAGTGCTATTAGAGGTTTAAGGTGTAGTATTCCAGAGAAGCAAGACAGGTTGGAAGCAGAATCCTACATGTGACCTCCATCCAACACAGCATTCATCCACCCAGCAAGTGGACACCTGGGAGACTTTTGAATAAAACCCAGTGCCAGTTACCTCTCAGTCCATAAGCAAAGCACTCAATGAGGAGTCAAAGCCCCCTGGTTTTGGAATCTGCCTGCATTGTATGTTTTAGTCCTACAGTATCTCTGTGTAACTGAGGTTGCTGCCCAAGTGTCTGATCTGGTAAACTGGACTAGTGCTCAGATATTAGATAATTAACTCCAGCATCCTCTGGGAGACACAATGAATAGGCAATCAACGCACCAAAACAATACTCTGCTTCATAACAACACACAAGGCAGCTCATTCTGCAAGAGCCTATTGTTAAGAAAACTGTATCAAGACAATTAAACTGTGATTGTTTTGCAAGTAGCTTCAAGAAATCTTGTGCCATGCCACTGAGGGAGGATGTTTCAAATCTTTATAAAAAATCTTATTACAGTCACTGTATATTATTAATGCATTTTTAATAGCTGAAAATTTAGAATTTAGAAAATAAATTTAGAATTTAGAAAACAAAGAGTTTCAGATGCAACGACTTTCCCTTAGTGTGGAGGGAATACCAGATTAATGGTAATTGTTATCCCAAATTCCTGAGGGATCAAAGACAACTCCAGTTCGAATTTTTCTTAAAATGTACCACAGTACATCAGTGCCCCATTAATACAATAAAACAATGGGTCCTAAATTCCCCTGTCAGCTGACATGGTGATGAATCCAGACTGCAAACTGAACAATATTATACAAGCCATCATCCACCTGCAGTTAAAAGTCTGGCTTTCTTCCCATAACAAACCCTATCAGTCAGCAGAGCATACTGCTGGGCAGTAGAGCCATTCTGAATACTTCTGCAGGTGCCTTCCAGAAAGGTTTGCTCATGTAAGGAGTTCAGGCTATTTAAAAACCTGGATTAACTATACCTGAAATTAGCAAACAACCTCCCCCAGCTATGGCAAGGAAGGCCATATGATTGTTAAATCCATCTGCAAGAAAGCTCTGTATGTTCTAACCACTACTTAAAAACTGAGAGTGCCATTGCTACAGAATTTAATTTCTATCTGCATGTAACTTACCACTTAGATTTTCTTCCCTTACCCTTAAACTAGAAGATGTTTTGAAATTTCCACAACCATTTACTGCACCCAAAAGCAAGACTAAATACAAAGTTTTGTTTTAGCAGATCTGTTTTTGTAATTCTATGTGTGACAGTAATCAGAGGAATTGATATACTATATTCTTTAACTTTTAGTTTTCTTTGAAAATATGGCATTCAAAACCCTGCTTTATATCCCAGATTTTAGCATGTCCATACTTCACAACAAAAACACACTATTGGGCCTCATTTATTTACAAGCATAGTATTTCCTTCCTTTAAAATGTATGGTGCAAACAGCTTCATCGATTACTATGCTTCAATGTTGCTAACTAAAGTACATCTCTCCAACTGAATTATGTGATGCAAGCAGTGAGCCCTGGCACAATGAGAGCAGAGCATGAACAGCCAGCACTCTACCAGTGTCCACCTAGAAAGCCCTACACAAGCCTGAAAAATCCTAGAAACAGCATTACAAGTGGAGATAAAACCTACCTGAACTTTAATTTTGCTTTAGGGAATTGCACAATGTAATCCCATTGTGAGAGATGGATGTCTTGAGGCATTTTGGGGTGGATGTGTGCTGAGGAAATGGGCAGGTCAGACCCCACCCTGACAAGGCAGTGCCCTGCTCTGTCTGCCCCCCGCTCCCTACAGCTGCATCCCAACCCAACAGAGATGCTGCCCACTGGCCCAGGGGAGGCAATGCCCCACACGCCCTAACCCAGCTCCTGAGTGGCCAAATGAGCAGAAATCCCTGTGGAAAGGGCTCAGAAAGGCCAGGAATATTTAAGGCAGAGCACAAGGACATCACATCATCTAGACCCCACCTCCTCAGGGAAGTTCTGTCTGAACACTGCTGGAACCCAGAGCATGTGGGCTCTCTGTATCCCTTCTGCCTTTCCCTCCTTCTCCTTCTTCTCATTCCCTCTTCTCAGAATTTCTGAGTAACTTAAAATCAAACATCCTTAGTATTTGCTAAGTTAAATGGGCCAAGTCAATACACTGAGAAGTGTTCTATGCTGACAGAATGTTGCACTAAACCTTTTTCCCAAGTTCTTTGATTTTCTAAAGTTTCCAGTGACATTTTTTTGTTGTTTTGACCTCCTGAGAGTATCTTGTCGGCATTTCTCCTATGCCTGCAACTCAGGGTACATGAACAACCATATGGTCACTTTAAAGCTTCATTGAGCGAGTTGTTTGGGGTCTTATACCCATTCACAGATTTATCCAAACTCATAGAAAAAGTCAGGTTTGTCCCTGCCATACTTGGGTAGACAGTTCTTTAAGACCCCTCATGTTGCAGTATATATGGCCAGCACGTGTTTCTCTTCCTACTCTATGAAGGGGAAAAAACACGCAGCTCTGACTAGTTTAGATGACAATATCATCTTCCAGTCTTCTGTTGCTAGGGAAAGCAGGTTATAGCTTTCAGTCTTAATCACAAATCTCACACATTCTACCCCATCAGCCCTTGCCCCTACATGATCCCACCTGAACAGATATGACAATAAACGTATGCAATATTCCAGATTAAATCTAAGCAGGACTCTAAACAGTGGCATGAAATCTTCCCAAATTAAATTGAAAATTACTTCCTTTATGCATCTTCTGAGATTTCAATTTCTAAGCTGCCCTAGACTGATCCTTGAAAGCAACACGTTATCCAGAAAATGCAGTCAGATCCTTACCTAAATTCCTTATAATAGGTGAGTTCACAGTTTATCAGAGACATTTCTATTACAGGTCCTCCAGTACAAAACGTTGCATATTGCAATTTCATGCTTTTTTATTACAGTCATTCAGTCACTTCAATACAGCTCTTCAATACTATTTGATACTGGATGCCTTCCAAATTTGTATAAACTACAGTAATTTTATGCCGATAAGAATAAAGAGAAAACTAAAATGTTTGGCCACAAAAACAAAACCTGGTGACTCGATTGATAACCTCCACTCCCACTTTATAATATTACTCATTTTTGCACAAACTTCTTTTTACCCTAAAACAATTTCCTACTTATCTTACAATTCTTGTCCTAGTCATCTCAGTGGCATCACACGGCATATTCTTAAAATACAAACAAATAAAATTTACAGCATTGCTCCTAACAGCTAAAACTTGCTCCTTCAGCAGATACAATTAAAAAGCACCACACGTGACTATTAATCATTAGGGGTTAGTATCATCCATATGAAGAAGCTCCTGTGACTACTGAGGTGGGTACACCTTAATGCCCTGAGTTGCTGAGATTATAATCACTCACTGTGCAGGTTGCATGGCGCAGATGACTTGTCTACAAAGCATTAGACAGGCAGGGAGAAAACCCCATTAATGACATGGGCACCAGGTACCATCCAAGCTAATGCTGCAACTCTGAGTTTCCCACAATTCTCAATGTATTCAACAGCTCATGGAAAAATCAGAAATGCTTTTCAGCAGGTTTAACACCTTCCAGCATAAATTCTAAAGGCAAAGGATGTCCAGACAACTGATCTAAGACAGTTGCTAAAAATTATGAGTCTAAAGATATTACCTACAATGTTTTCTATTTCTGCAAGAAACAGAAACACTTTATGTAGTGAAAGCTGATACTGTGTGATGTATGCATAAGGCATAGCAAGAGACTTCAGCTGCAAATTAAAGTCTGACTTTCCAGACACAAATTATCTCTGCAAGCAGCTACAGGTCCTGCAATAGAGGAAAATGGACTTGCATATATTGTATTAGCAATTAACACAAAGAACAGACATATGTAAGATCTGTTGTACACACAGTCTTTCTCCTATCCTGTTTATTATCCTCAGTCTCAGGACCTCTCTGTATGCTCCCAAGCCTTGGACTACATAATGCTCTAATATCTTTTTAGAGTAGCCCAGGAGCTTTTATGGTCACTGTTGCTTACACTCAGATCTGCCCCCTCCCTGACAAGTGCCACTCATGCACTACTTGCACTCTGCACAATCTGCTTACTTCATCAGTGTGATGCTGTCTCACTGCTTCTCCCTCCCATCTGACATGAATCTGGGTATGGCTGGGATGGTAAGGCTAACAGCTAAAATATTCCATGTTAAGTATTCAGTGTTTGTCCAAATTAGGTTGCATCTGCAAAGATTAACAATGAACCAACTCTCTTGTAGGAAAAATCTTCTATTATCTCCAGAGCAAACAATCAAAACTGTGGAGGGGGGAAAGGGTAATTTGCTTGAGATATCTATATTAGACTTTCTCAAATGGGTCAATTATTATTGCCCTAAACTTGGGCCACTGCTCCTCCTAAAATAACATCTATCTATATTAGATAATAGCTGATACCTCCAGTTCAGACTACACCTGGATGAAAAACACAACTACAAGGAAGAACATGGGTATAAAATGCACTTTGAAGAAAAATGCTTACATTCAAGATGCTTGTCCTCTAAAACAGAACAATCCTATTCACATCCAATCTGTTCTGGCTAACTCAAACCCAGTTTCTGATCAAAGAGTAGCTACCTGAGCTCTTTAGCAGATCTGAAGTAATGGCACATTGCTTCTAAAGGCACAGCCAGACCTCTAAATGATTGCTCTGCAGATATCAAAGATGAAAATAATCTTGAGCAAAGCCTGGTACTGGCAGGAGTGCTTACACAGTGCACCCTAAGACAGCTCCACCTTGAGATTCTGGAACACACCTTCACTCATTTTGCTACATTTGACACAGAGGACTCATAGCACTTTTCTATCCTCAGAGATGGGAGGTCTTGGGGGAAAAAAGCCAAGTAGCTTAAACTAGTGGTCCAAATAAAATCTCAAGTATACCATGCAAACAGAGGTAACCGAGTACGTATTTGGCTTGCTCTCAACAACCAATGAATTAATGTTGAAGGGAAAAGGTTATTAGGGAATCCAAGGGTGTCCTCACAAAGAATAAAAATACTCAGTTCTGATGCCTCTGGGGCAATGAATCCTAAGTAATGCCAACAATCTCATTATCACTATGCACAAAGCCAAGGATAACACTAAAGACTATTAAGATGATAACTAAAATAAGTTGATTCTGGGTGGAGTTTCAGGAGTGTGACAATTTTGAATGCATTCAACTTCAACAGTCTAGAGTAAAGGACAAACTGATTTCAGCTGGGACGGAATTTTCTTCTTAGTCACTGGTACAGTGCTGTGTTTTGGAGTAATGAGAGTAATGCTGGTAGCACACTGATGTTTTAGCTGCTGCTGAGCAGGGCTTGCCCTCAGCCAAGGACTTTCCAGTGTCCCATTCCCCACCAGTGAACACGTGCACAAAACACTGGGAGGGAGCTTGGCCAGGACAGCTGATCTGAACAGGCCAAGGGATGTTCCACACCACAGAACATCATGTCCAGGATGTAAACTGTGGGGAGCTGACTGCCAGGAGGGGCTGACTGCTGCTGGGGGGTGGGCTGGGCATTGGGCAGCAGCTGGTGAGACCCTGCATATTGTGCATCACTTGTTTCTCTTGGGTATTACACATTACTCTCTCATTTACAATAAAATTATTATTGTTGTTATTATCTTCAGTAGTAATATTGTATTTTTTTTTCTGTTTCAATTACTAAACTGTTCTAATCTCAACTCACAAGTTTTATTTTCAATTTTTTTTCTACTTTTTCTACCTGCTGCAGGGGGATGGTGTGAGTGGGTGAGCAACTGCATGGTATTAGTTGTTATTGCAGGGTACTAATTTATCCCTTTGTTGTGTTTTAACCCTAGCTGGCAACAAAGACGGTACAAACATTAAGAATTCAGTCCACTTAAGTAAGAGCAATGAATGTAACTCTTAGAAGGCCAACAGCAGGCTCTCCCCAGAGATGGATGGAGCACCTTGAGAGTAGCGAGTACAGGAGTGGGATCCAGTAGAAGAAAAAACCTAACATGCAACATGAGGAAGCTAAAAGTTTCTAGGATAGGTGATACTGAAAGAGGCCTCAATGGCTGAAGTTCCTAGCTTTCTCATCAGTTAGACTGAATCCCTTAAAAGGCAGATGCAAGAATGAGTATTTTCCTCTGACAACCAAGTGACAAGAAATTGTGCAATGGTCTCACGAATGTTATCATCCATGTTAGCATCAAATGTTACATCAAATATTAGCATCCATGCAGCCTGATCCTCAGTGCCCACACTCACCTGGGCAGACTGCTTGAAGGAAACAGAACTCCCAACAACACATATTAAAAACTTCTCTAGAGCACATGCTCTCCAATGCCCTCCAAATTCTGCACAATCTCACTAGAACATGGGTGTCAAAAATGCATGTTATCACACCAGCCAAGTCTGATGAATAAACCTGCTTTCAGTAAATGCAAGCACGGACACTTGGCTGCATATTCAGCTTGCTACATGCTTAGAAACTCTTCTGTTTGCCTCTCCTTCTATTGTTTCCTCTTCCAACAGCAAACATTAGGAAGAAATACGTGAAGATTTAGAGAATCATCTTCAGTCTCTCTGAAACTTAAAGCTTGAGGTACATGCTCCAGGCATATGACTTGGCCATAAAGTAACAGGCTATAAAGTAAAAACTTTCAATTTAAAGAACTTTTCTAACAGAACCTCAGATCCAAAAAAGACCCTAAAATCATCTATAGCTGGACAGGAGATATACCAGGTACTCTCAGGCGAGTCAAGGTGGCCTCTCTGACTTAAAGTAACTCCTGTCAGCCAAGGATGGCCAAGAAGAATACACCTAGCACACACAGTCTCTGGTCATGCCACCACGGAGAGCAGGGAGGCAGTTTACACAAGGATTAGTGTGGTGCTTTCATTTTGGCCTATAGTTACAGCCAATGCATCCTCAAAAATAAAAAGGCAATAAACCTCTGTGGAAATGTGAGGTTGTATGCTAAAAATGTTCCATTTTGAGAATTAAGGCAATTGTTATTTAAAAAAAAAAACATTTATGGACATTCATTCAAGTTTTAAGCGTATTGGATGTTTTAGAAGATAAGTAAAATTATGAACAATTTATTGCCATGCAAAGTGAAGCACAGCAACTACCAGCAAAGTGCCTGACATTACAGATCCTGGGGAGCAGAAGTACCAGAAACATAATGTAATGCAGACTCTGCTACCTTCTTTATGTGGTGCAAGCTACAGGAAGAGCAATGGAGGCACAGCGAGAGAAAATCTATCAGAATGCAAGGTAGGAAAATAAAAAATAACTACAGGGTATTTTTGGACTGCTCCTGATCATAACATAGGATTTATGTATCTAAATTTAAAACAGAAATTTGAACGGAATGACATGCAACTTTTTGCTATTACAACCGAGAAAATAATAGTAGAGTATGTTTTCCTTCAGTTATAGAGACACTCTAAGAATTTCATAATAGCAGTAGTATTAAAAAATCACCTGTATGAGCTGAGAGTGGTGAATGAGGCCGAGGCAGAGCTGGCGCCTGGCTACTGCCCATCAAACTCTTCCTGTTACTTGTTCTACAGCTGTGGGCAAAAAGAGAGGAAAGAAGACATTAGCATCAGAAATACAGTATGTACCACATATGGGCGTTTTAAGATTCTGCTACTGAATTCCTTGACTTGCCAGCTTCCTATTAAAAATTAGAGCTATTGTTGTTTTTGTAGGCATGTCCAGGAAGTCTACAATCATAATGGATAATGGCAAAACCAGAAGTTTTCAAAGAAATACACCATGGATACTTTGCAGTCTTGCACGTTTGTTGTTCTGTGCAATGACCACATTTCCCAGTAGAGTCATTTACAAAATACTCTTGTCTGACTACAGCTTATTTCTCTGCCATACACCTTTTATAAAATATAAATATAACGTGAAACACAGCCTTGAGTTTTACCATTCAGTGACTACACATATTTCTGTTGCACCAACTGTAGCTTGAAATCACATGATAGAGAGCAATGTTATCAATCTGAGAATGATATAATAATTATAAATCTAATTATTGAGATAAATGTCACATCTGTGCCTTTTGTCAATGGAACAGATGATAACTTACAAGATGAATGAATTTTTTTTTACTTGTACATTTTTCATCTGCAAAGCCATTAATTTCCCATATCACAAGATCATTAAACAAGATAAAAAGTAAATTAACACATCCATTGAACTTGGAAAAGTAGATATTTTTCTTAAATACATCATAGAGTTTTTATATATTTGTTGGCAGAAGCAGTTTTCTTTTTCCCCTCATTCTACTATAAAGAATAGTCTCATAAACATAAATCTCTAACACTCCAAATATTCATGCAGAAGGAAAATATTATCCTGAACTAAGAGGCCTTAGCTGTGTATAAACTGAAGTGCATATGCTAATGTTTACAGCACTGCAATCAGTATTTTTCTGCAAAGGTTTAGAAAACTCCAAACTACTAAAATGGGGAAAATTTATACACAAAAATATTTCATTATCAAAGCAGATTACAAGAGAAGCAGATTCAGATCTGATTTGTAGACATCTCAAAAAAAAATTAATTTTGTAACACTATGATGATTTCTCATTATGTAAAAGCCAGAAAGGAAGATTCATTCATCCTGATATGGTTAAACTGAATAAAGGGCAAAAGAATGGATGGAGTGGATGCAGTTTATAGCATAAGGAAAAACAGATGCGTAAGTACTCCAAAGTAATACAGAAGACATGGAAAATAAAGGGAAAAAAAGGCTGAGGAAAAGTTGAGTATGAAATCAGAACAGATAGTATCTGCAATATGCAAAAGATGTCAAATACTACAACCACTCTCTCCTTGAAAAGTGCTTCGTGAAGCAGCAAGAGTGCCACTCCCAAATCTCTAATAGGTTAATGCAAAGTCCATTTGCACACTGCACAAAGTTTTGCCATATTACTTAATTGTGATTTAACCCCTAAGTGTATCATTACTGCTGACCATTCTAAGAAAAGGATGCATACAAAATTGTTTCAAGTTTCACATGTAGAGTACTGGAAAAGTCAGAAGTTATTCAAAACATATACTGCCATTTTTAAGCCAAACGAGAAGGAAGAACTTTCAAAAAGTGAAATTACACACGTATATTTTTCCTAATCTGTCTAGGTGAATTTCTACTTTTCCAATCGTAAAACTGAGCAAATATTCTATATTCCATTAGACAACGAATTTTTAATTGTTTGCTCCCTTCTATACATTTTTTCCACCTAAAGAATCATTGAATTCCTCTCTTATTGAAGAATGGTCCAAAATTTTCTTTCTGGCTTCATGCAATGTCACCATATTTTTTGCTAGCTTTCCTTTCTTTATCTCCTAGTCTTGTTTTAAAAGCTTGAATAACTGTCTCTTTGCAATTCCCCAACCTAATACTGAACCCAGGAAAAACTTCTGGTACTCATTAGACATTCATTAAAAGACACAGAGATTGCATCTATCCATGATGATGTGATGGTATCACTACCAACATCTGTGGTGCAGGCTGGGGCTCAGAGCACCCATTATGTGACTTGAAAGCAATTTTGCACGTCTGGGACTTAAAGGACTGCACAACTTCTGGCAAAAGTAATACATTTGAAGCACAATAATTTTAGATACCCTTCTGAGATTTTGCAGTAAGGATGATTCCTTGCACTTACTTATCACTTGCCCTTACTTGTAGAAGTTAAGACTTTTATCACTTTTGTGACAATTTCCTATGCAATAAACAAATGTCTTGTTTTCACTTTTACACTAATATCCAAACTCTACATTTCTCAGCGGAATGTGCAATGTCTTTCACAAATAATTATCAAAGACATCTAATTAAACTTATCTTTTGGAGTCTTTTTTGCAGGCTGTGCATTTTTATTACTCCGTGGATTATGATGGCATTACCCTCAATATCAAGATTTTACATAACGAGAAATCTTCCCCCTCCACTGCCATTTCAAAAACATCTTTGCTACGTGGTCAAATGTGGCTGCAGAGAGAATTTATCTTCTATCATACTTAAATGCAATGTTCTATTGAGAAATAATAGATACAAAGTGTCCTCTATTTGCTTTACCAGTAAGGTAACATGCAACTCACTGCATGAAGGACAAATCCATCTTAGAGCTCTCACTGTAAGCTTTGTCTTTCAGCTGTGCTTCACAAAGATTTTGAAACAATGTAATCCATCCTGTATAATCTGTGAAACATAATTCCTTCCCCAAAATAATGCTATTATAAAGAAGGCATTTTGTGAATGGAAAAAAAAGAAACTTCAGGGAACCTTGAAAGATGATCTAAGCTGCCAGAACGCCACAAATGGGAAGCAGGGTGGCACAAAGGAAGTATCAAAGCATTACTTACTGAACTGTATTTAGCCTTGAAACAGCAATCTTCCTCACACAAAAGAATCTCAGAAGTTAAAACCCTTCTGCAGACAAAATAGTTTTTCTAGATCTCTGAAAACATCAAGTAACTTTCCCCTTCTATTGTTTTCATAAAACTATTCTCCCATTCAAATCTGACAAGATAAACCAACTGATAAGAGGCAGCTCTGAAATAAAGCCTCTTTGTCTGCAGTAAAGTTATAGCCATGCAAGAACACTCCACAGGGATTGTAACTTAGGGAAACATAAACCTTGGTAAACCACAGAGCACTAACCCTCAAAATGCAATTCTCCAAGCCTTGAATTTCATGCTGCGATCAGGTTGCATGCCAAGAAGAGACTAGCAAGCCAGACAGCAGGTATGATGAAAAGCTTAAAATACTAAAAAAAAAAAAAAAAAAAAAAAAAGAAAAAAAAAGAAAAAAAAAAAAGAAAAAAAAAAAGAGGAGAAAACCTTTTTACAAGATGAAAAGAGCAGGAGAGTACACGGAAAATAAAATCAGTCACGTTTAACAACAACTAAACTTTGGGGCATGCAGACAACTTGAACAAACAGAAAGTTTACACTTGTCCTTCGCCTTCCTTTCTGCCACTTCCTGGACTTTATATTCCTCCTGGGTGACTACCTATCTGGAAGTCACTGACCTTACACTGTATCAGGAGTGCCCTGGACAAATGGCACTGCTTCTTATCTCAGCATCCGATTCACCATTTCCTAATGGTTTCCCAAATCCACCCCCCAGACAGGTTCTCTCATACCTCCAGCTCTCTGTCACTGACACTCCTACCCATTCACTCTTCTCCTCCCTGTCCTGACTTCTCACCATGTCTCACTGTGGGGGAATTCCTCCTTCACCCCAGCTCCAGTATCATTCCCAATGCACAAACTCCAAGTTCACCTCTCCAGCTGCTACAGACAATCAGTGTTTCTGATGAGAAGCACTCATGCTAAAACAAACAGAAGACACTACAAGGTGCTTTTGCTGAACTTCTTGTGACAAAGGCAGGCCGAACAGCAGCTGCTGAAAGATCAATGCAGTTGCATAAAGCTTGATTATTTTGCTCCTTAAATAGCCACAATTCTTCCTGTATCAGACAGAAGATATTTGGGTAGAAATGAGAGAACCTGTTAGACTGAAATCGGCAAAGTACAAGACTCAGCTATGAGTATGACTGTTAAAATAGAGTTACATTCCACGCTAAAGAGAATAAAAAGCTGAAGCAGAATTACAGATTCTAGACAATACTTTATCCAGGGCTGAAATGCAGGTTTCCCAGTACAGTAATCAAGAAATGGCACTGAAATAGAAATTTCTTTCCTCTGAATGAGGGCTAATAAATTAAGAAATTTCTGGCAGTGAAGGTTAATCACTTTTATTTATTTGAAAAAAGTAGGGAAAAGTGGGCTATTTTGTTAGAGATTACCACTTGCCAGACTCTTCATGGGAAATATGACATTGGCCTTTATAATTTATAAATTTCATTTCACCATCCTCAATTATCACTATTTACACTTGTAATGAAGATGGATTTGGACTGTAAACTATTATGACAGTTCACCACCTCGCAGACTACGCAGAGCACAGCACTACTCTACACCATCCTAATTCTGGTATTAGTGTAATAGATATAGTGGTTTAGCTGGAGGCAAAGATTAAAAGGCGATTTCGTCCATTCTAAGAAGAGGCTGCAAACAAATAGTTTCAGTTGCCAATACAAGCACAAATAAATTAAGCTACTCCCATACCCAGAATGCAAAGCCTAACCATGTGCACATGAGACACTAATAATGCAAGACCAGCCCTCCTATAGAGGCTCCAGGTATAGAAAAAGTGGTTATAATTTCTCTGGTGTTAAAGTTGCAGAGTTGGAAGTTACCCCAGCAGGAACATGCTGTCCCCAGCAAGATGTAAGATATTGTGACTCTGGCTATACAAGAAAGTAAATTTTAAGTTCTATTTCAGTTAAATATAACTTGTTATGAAGGTAGATAAGGTATGATTTCACAGTTATCTTCAGCAACATCAACACTGAGGAGTCATTAAACAGCACCGCACACAGCACTTACAAAAACCCAGAACAGAAGTGAGGAATTTAATTTATTTTGTCTTGGCTATTTTGTCTGGTTGGTTTGTTTTGTTTTTAAAGAAGAGGCCTCCTGCATAAAAAGCAGTTCAGTGAGTACTTCCATGTGCTCCAGAACCCAGACAAGTTCTGTGGGATATTAACTGGAACAAATGCAAAAACCAGCTGCCCTGAAGTGATGACGCACACTGATACTGCAAGCAGCTTCCTTGTCAAAAGTAGCCTTAAAGCTTGTATTTGATGAAGCATCTCCAGAACTAGAAAGTCAAAGTAACACAGGGTCCACACTTAGCGCCAGTTCACACCTGAATTGCTTTATGCAATAGATTACTTTATGCAAGGAAACACACTGGCTCCTCACTGAACACTGCAGAATTATTTACACTGGGACAATAAGACTCCATCCAGAGGTAATGATGGTAATCTGTTCTAACTTACAGCTAGGAATGACAAGAAGAGTAAGGAAGAAAAGGTTTAAAATTTTGAGAGATATTTCGTGAGTTAAAATTTCAAGTTAATACAGAAATTGAGAAAGTGTGAAACCATCTGAATGCAAGTAAAGTACATCAGTAACACACAGAATTTTCATTTTATTATTTTAAAGGCTGTCAGTGTTTCACATTCATATCAATTTATTACCATCTAGCACTACTTTCTAATATATTTTACCGAGACTATACATCTGCATATACACTCCACATCTGATACGTGTATATAGATGTGTACATAAATGTATACATATATACACATGCATAAAATACATGCATATATTTATATAAATATCTACCTAACATCCTACCTTTACAACATTGCACAAATAGTCATACCTTCTACATACTATCCCGTCTCTGTGAGGAATTTTTCTACATCAGTATGTAATGAGCTGGGAAGAACAGGCTATTGGGATTTAAATTTTAATTGCTATAATCTAGGGAGGGGTTCAGATTTTCCTCTTTTGTCTATAAGGTTTAGTCAAATTAAGTAAGGTGAGCTTTAGTCTGACAAAAGGAGAGCTGTCAAAACACAGTGAACACAGCACACCAAGATGAGGCCTGCAGCCCCAGCTTGGTGATCTGTCTCAAACCTTTGCAACACTACACGGAGAGCTTCAGCTTTGGCGATTGGCCAGCTAAACAGGTAGGAAGCTACAAGTCCTCTCTAAGGACAGAAAATGTGTATGGAACACCCTTCTCCCTATCATTAATACCAATTACCAGCATGACACCATGCCATCAGAACTTCACCTTTCCTCAATCATACAAAAGAAGAGACTTCAGGATTTTTCTTCGTATTTCTAAAAAACAGAAATCTAAAGGGAAAATAAAACATAAAATGCAATCAACTAGATGTATGATCACCCTTTCCATGGACTGCCTAAAGGATTCAAACGCACACACAAGACAGCATCACTGCAAAAATAGACATCAGGAAAAATCACAGAATTGCAAAAGTATCTGCCAAATCTCTAATGCTCAGACCTGAGGGAGACTGACACAAAGACTTCTTACGCTGTAGAGGGCTTTTCAATCTTCTTTAATCCAGAGTATTACAATACAAACAAGGTGATCATTATGCCTTCCCAACTCAACTTGCTACTTGGATGTGTTCAATGTATTAAGCTTCACTGACTGCTCTCACTTTTACTCTAGTCACTACTCACTTTTTTACTCATTTTGATCCATGATTTTTCTTCTCACACAGGAGAATAATCAATAGTTACAAGAAATCAGAATTTTTTCTAGAGAATTAAAGTGCCACACTTCTATTTGTCCTGAACCTTTCTAAACCCACTGATTCACATTTAACTCACATAATGAAATATTCACCTCTGCAGTAACAAAAAAAAAAGTATATAAGCTAACTACTAATGCCATACTTGTACAATATTCACAAATTAGCTGCACAAAAGTTAAAGTCTGTACTACAACCAAAGTAAGTATGTAATCAAAGTAAGTAAGAGAAGTGCATACAAAAAGAATGTTCAGGATCACAAACTACTGGGCTGCCGAGCAATTCTGCTTTATAATACACAAAATTACTTTTTTGCATCTTCATAACACACAACTCATTGAGAATATGATGATAGGATCATTTAAATCCCACTGTTTCATGAATTTATAGTTTATTTTATATTCTGAGAAGGAAAATAAAAAAAAAAAGCACCATATCTCCTATCATACTGAGAAATTTAACTAAATTCCTTGATATAGAAATGCTATTCATTCAAAATAGAAAGGTAATTAGGAAGCTAGCACCAAATGTAGAGGAAAAACATGCAAGGCTGGCCTAAATTACTGCTAAGTATGATTATCTGTATGCTACACAATTCAGAACATGTAAAAAAAAAACTTGCAAACAAAAAAACCAACAAAAACAAGACAACAAGCACTCAAAACAAACAAACAAAAGCCTAACTGAAAGAAAAACCAAAATCAGTTGCCATTGTGAGGGGTTTATAAAATATATCAAGCCCTAGTTAATAAAAAGAAAGAAGTCATACATCACATCTATTAACACAGCATCACTAGTTTGGAGGTGTTAACCAAATGAAGTAGTGCCTTGACTTGCATAGGAGATAATCGTGCAGAAACTGTTTGCATTAGACAGGAGGCATGCCTATCCAGGTTGCAGACAGCAGGTTCAAAAAAGGCCTCCTTGCAGTTTTGGGCCATCCTCTGCAGTTTATATTAACCCTTGCCACTCCATATTCTGACTACAACCTCCTGCTGCATCCCTTTGCTGAGAGAATGCACTCAGATATTTCCTACCAAGTTTTGGAGCCAGGCTGGGGGCAGGCTATTTCTCACTCTGACCCCATGCTGGTTGTTAGCAGCCTGGGAGAAACTGGGGGAGCAGAGGGAGGTGAGTCAGGATCTTGGATGCCATTTCCCCTGGAGCTGTCTCTTCACCTGAGGCTGGCGTGCTGTCAGCAAGGCTGTAATGCAGACACTGCCCCTGGCTCTGTCCCTGGTTCCGGCGCTAGGCTGGAGCCCTGTCGCTGCTGCTCACAACACAAGCAGTCTTGGACAAGGAATGCCTCAGCTGAGGGACCACCTCCTCACCCTTCCATCCCTACAGTGGGGCACAATACCCTTTACTGGCAACTTTTACCCAGTCAACCCTTTCGAAAAATAGCCCCAAACAAACCAATAAACCAACAAGTCCTGTTCAGCCATACTTCCTTCGAACAACGTCCATCTACACCCAAGTACTAACCCCAGCCAATTCCCCAGGACATTCCAGTACAGCCAGGGAGCCAAGCACATACCCTGAGTTTTCTGTAACTCTGGTTGAAACTGAGGCGAACAGAGTTCAGAATTTAGATAAAACATGGGAGTGTCTCCAGATTACAGACCAAGACCTGTTTGTCCAGTTACCTACCACAGCGAAACCCAGTTCACCTTCTCTCCAGATTTCTCATCCTGTTTTCCCCTTACACCTACCTCCTCTGGGGCTTTGCTCCTTACTTACTCAGAGCACCACTGTTCCTAACTTACCATGTATCCAGGAGTCAGCAGGTCAGGATGACAAGCCATACAGATCTCTTCATAGCAGTGAGCACATGCCCCAAATAGCATGGAGAACTTGAAGGAGTACTTCTCTTGGCTGAAAGTGTCTACATGGCATCAATACGCAAAAAAGTCCCAGTGGGTTAAAGTCCACCATGTTTAGAAATTAGGTAATGAAATGCAGCCAGCCTAAAAAAGCTTACTCCCTTGGTAGATATCTAAGACACACCACAAAATGACTAATTCATTTCCAGCTAGGGGAAGAAACAAGGAACTCTTTAGTTCACCGTACTTCTTGAAATGGAAGTTGTGCTTCATCTTCCTTTCAACCTCCTCTATTTGTTGGTACCCACTGAAAAATGTATTGCCAAGGCTACTTTCACACAAAAAGAATCAGAAGCTTATTAAAGCAGAAGTATACATAGCACCCTTTATCACACGGAACACCATCTGGTTTGCACTGTACTCTAGAAACTCGACCTATGAGAAAAGCCACTAAGAGAAAAAGTCGTGATTTTTTTTTTTCTACATTATTTCACAGTATTTTTAGAACAGTTTTATGATTCTTTTTCCCTTTGTTTTCAACACCCCCCCCAACCTTTTTTTCTCCTAATAGTCTTCAGTTACTAGAACTAAAGTAATCACATCCTAAAATTCAAGGGTAGAAGACTGAGAGATGCTTAAAGGAGTCAGATTTTGCATAGTTTTACATTCTAATTAAATTATAATTACACTTGACTCCTTTCTGCTATAATTAAGTAGAAATAATTCATTTTTACCCAAAAGAGCAGTAAGTCCACACAAGACAGCACTGATTCTTTCCTTCTTTGGTAAATCTGATAGCTCCCATTCTCTCAAAACTATGAGGCTGCACAGGACAGATTAAATGTGTTGTCTTCAAACCTTTAGCAAACTACCAAAGATTTAAGAAATGAACAGGTAAGACAATGTCAGACCAATGCACCTGACTGAAGGAAAACTATACAGCAGATCAAACACAGTAGCAGAGGAGTCTGAATTCTTTATTATCACACCCACCAGTACGACAGTCTGAATTCTTTTATTCCTACTTGCACAGGCTGCCCATTTGGCAAGGAAAAAAACAAAGAAGGGAAAAGTATTTAAGGAGGACAGTTCCCTGAAGACACATGCACCTACTAAGAAAGTTACCTTTCAACCACTTGAGAACCAGAAGGGGATACACATCTACAGACTGGAAAGCACTACAGTGATGAAGTACAGCTGCCTACTGAGCATTTGACACGTGAGGGAAAAAAGCTTCATCCTTTCAGTAGCACTGTCGCACTAATTGCTGTGGTTTATCTTCTTTCTTCATGCAAGTATGAGAGTTGCCAAAAATTTGCAATAAATGGCTAATTTTAAACAATACAATGCAAATTTGCATCTTTTCTTTAAGGGAATCAATGGAAAAGTGGTCCTATTCTTTTTCCCTTCTCAGGTTTTAAAAACACAAGAGGCAGCATTATATAACTAAACTGTCACACTTTCTTATACATGAAATATAAACACTTTGCAATTAATATTCTGTCCTGCCTTTTGTTTGGACATGAGTAGTCAGTAATGCTTAACCAGTTAATGCATTCAACTTATGGAAAAAAAAGAAAAAACTTTTTAAAAATTAAAATCATTATTTAGGGCAAAATATGGGTGTTTGAAAACTATGCCCTTTACTGGAGACTGAATATGAACAATTAAGTGGAAGGCATTCAATCTCAAAACTACGTCTGTTCCCACAAGACCTCTGGCAGCACCATCAGTGTCCCACATTTGAGCGTGCACACATTGACTGCAGCTCAGAAATTCAGTTTGCAAACAAAAGACCCTCCTCTATTTAGTGAGACCCACATTCTCCTTCCCTCCCACTGACAGCTGACCAAAAGTTTTTTTAATTAAATCATAATTAAGCATCTAGAAGCATTATTTTCCCAGGGGAAGGTGAAAAAAAAAAAAATCCATTCACTGTGCCCATTCAGCTGTTGGTCTCTGTCTAGCCTGTGGCAGAGGGCATCAATTAATGTCAGCTATGGTGGTTTTCATGAAGGGGTGTTTGTTCTGCAGGAACCAGACATCTGCAAACTTATGCTAAAAGGTAAGCGACCAAACACTCCAAGGTCATAATGTTAAGACACCACTACACATCTACCTGGAGCCAGCAAGGTGGCATTCCCCACCAGTCACATGGAGCAGTAGAAATTAAAGTCTGTTTGTGTTTGAGTTTCTGAACACAGTTATATCCCTTTAGTAGCAAAACAATAAACAAGAGTTATAAAAAATTGGTATGTCTCATGTAGATTTTTTCCAGATTAAAACTGAGTTTATGTAACAGACATAACTATTGATCATTACTTTTTATTTAACAAAGTCTTATGAGAAATATAACAAAAAAAATTAAGTATGACACATACTTGATACCATTTACAAATGTACACAAATAATTTCTTCTCCCCACAAATTTTTATTATCCACACTTAAGAGAGTTAGCTTGTATCTAAACTGGGATTAGTCACATAAGCATATCTCCCTTCTTAAGACAAAGTTACACCATAGATAAGTCTTTTACTGGCCCAGAATTTCCCCATAAAGAGATAAAAATGAACCACGAGAATACAAACTTTTGTGTGCTAAGAAAGCCACGTCAGCAGAACTAACTTGATACTAGCTATGGCTCAAATTATCACCCCTTATAAAACCCAGCACCCAGACTAAGTCTGGCAGCAAACTTCAGCTCCACATGGCAATATAGCTACTGAGGAAGGAAAACTATTACACACACAGATCACCACACTGCATAGTCACAGTGAGGTAGCTGGAAACATCTGAATCATCTCTAGTGAAGCAATTTAAACATCTCCAGGCATAGTCACAAGTGGGGATGACAACACAAGGCCTCTGACATCCACTCACTATTTTTATTTTTATTTTTTTATGGCAATGCTTAATCATCAAGCACCACACAAGCCAGGGAAGATCAGATGATTTATGTGTTTCAGCATGTTGCCACGGACCTGTGTGATATATACATGCACATTTATAGTATTAAAAATAGTGTGGCATGGTATTGGAAAAAAAGTTTCAGTGGCATATGCTTCATGTTTCAAGTGACTGGATTACTCAGTGAGGTCAGAAACAAATTATCTAGGCCACTGCAAATAAAGTACTGATAAAGCATTCATGTTATGCCATCAAACATCCCTTCCTTCTGACATGCTGTGCTACTTTAGTAATCCATGTCTGTAAATCACAAACATTGTTCAATTTTAGAATCCCTCTAGCCTACCTAAGATCGGTTTTCTGCAGATCAAAACACCATAGTGCTGAGCTGTGACCTCTCATGCAGGCTCTGAGAAAAAATTATGCACTACCCAGGGAAAGGGAAATCCTTCTCTGCAATGATATTCTTCAAGCTCCCTTCCACAGGTGGTGACCCAGCAGAACTAGAACACAATACGACTTTCAATTTAACCACGTGGTTATGCCTAATGAAAATCCAGTGAGCGAAATTGGAAAATTAGCAGCATCATCCCAGCAAAAAACCCCAGTACATGTTCAACACTAGAAGTTTCCAACAGAGTGAAGCATATCAATATGAATGAATCTGGCCTACAAAATCCATTTATAGTATGTCTGAAACAAGGTTTCTTACTGTGAGTAAAGTTCTACAGTAAAAAAAAGGAATTTCCAGAATCAAGTAAGTTTGATTTCTCATTTACATCTCTCCTGACCACTTCAATGGTCAGTAACAACTTACTCTCTCATGAAAAACCAAGAACTCAGAAACAAGAGTAAAAAAAAAAAAAGTAGTATTAACTTGTATACTTCCTATACTAGACTTAAATCTATACATCAATAAAAGAATACCAAGAAAAGGCTAAGACCATCTTAAACACATTACAGGGTTTATAAGCAATTTATGAAAATAACTTTTGAATGTACTTTGCTCTGTAAAAATACCCACACCAGTAAAGGACTATTTTACCACCAAAGCAATGTACTAATTGCTCACAAATAGAAGTAGGTCAGGGAAAATTCATGAAAGCAAATGCCAGTGACCCAGTAGAAGGAAGAAGAAAAGGAAGAAAATGAAGCAAGGATATGATGTATAGTGTGTAAATAGGTATGAGCTAATACTGTGAAGAGGAACAATTTCATGATGAATATTTGTTTAGTTCATCCTGATGTGTCAAGAATGAAGTATCACACAAAATGACTAGTAAAGGAGCATCCACTACAGAGACAAAAAAGCAAGCAGTGGCAATTGCAGTAAACATTCTAATTTTGAGCACATCAGCTATTGTCCACAGCCCATGTGCTGCAGCTGCTGCAGCAGCTCAGTGCCAGACCCAGCAGTGCTATGGCACTAACGAGAACCACCTGAGATGCTGCAGGAAACGCTGCCTGCCCAACCACAAGCGCAAGACAGTAACGCCTGCTTCTGAACTTGACTGACTGAACACTACCTGCTCCAACTGCTGACAAACCTAAAGCAGAGGATGCCAAAGTGAGCGCCTTGCTGTCAAGCCTTAAATTATATAATGTAGTGCATGCAGTCTTCAAGTTCCATCTTCTGGATTCATACTCAAATAGTCCAAGTTTTCAGCGTTTGAGAGTAGAGGTTTATTATTGTTGGGTTCGGTTTATTGCTTTGTGGTTTGACAGTTTTTCTTGGAAGTTCACGTTTCAAGCCCTATTTTGGCAATGGAGAGATTTAAGATGAATGGTAAGTATCTAAAAACAGACATAATTAACTACCACTAAATTTTACACAGTAGCAATAAATTCCAAATAAAAAGGAACACTGGTTTGAATGCATGTAAAGTTGAACAATCCAGCGTACAGCCTTTCTTCATACGCACATGAATCTTTTAAAGAAATTTGCAATTTTCATCACGTAGTTAAAAATAGCTCCAGATTTCATAATCCTGCAAGAGCAGATCTATATTGGCTTTTAAATTTCTACTAAAATTCCACACTGAAGCACCAATGTTTGGGGCAGCAGAAACATGAGAGTGGAAGAGGTAAATTGGAAAGGGAATTTGTGTCAAAGTTGTCCATGAGGAGAGCTGCAATCCTCCCACAAAAGACAAGTCTACATTAAGTCTTGCTGTTCATAAGCAGTTCATTAAACAAAAGCTGTTAACTTGAACAAGAACCATGAAACTTACATGAAAAACTTGGGGGGAAAAAATCACATATTACACTTCAATGGGTATATCAAAATGGTATATCAATAATGAGATTCAAAATGGGCAAATTTCCTCCCTTTCCCAACTGTAACTTGAAGTATCACTACATCATGTCACATTTCACAAATTCTCTAAGACAAATTATTACCTTAACAAGTAAATCTTACGTGGACAAGCTAAAATCAAGAGTTTCCACACGTTCTGTACTGCCGTAAGTCATTACTATTCGGAATCACTATTCCACAATTCCACCACAGAAAGTGGTCTTGCAGATTACCTGTCATCTTAAAGAGTGTGGCTGAAGAGAAAAGAAAGCTGAACCTACAGTTTAAGATAAATTCACTAGTCTTCAGAGAAATGCCCTGTTCCTGAAAATAACTTACACACACTGTCCATCTGACATAATGGAGACAGATTCAAGTAGAACTACAACACCTGGTATTCTGTGATCTCCTAACTCTCTCAGTAGTAAGGAAGAATTCAAACACTAATTCTTCATTTCCTGTTTTTATAAAATAGAAGCCCAGAACCTCTACTTTGGTTCAGTGGTTTAATCAAACATTAGATTTTCTATTAGCATAAGCTCTAGATCAGCTTTTCAAATAATCATTACAAATGGCCTCAGACTACATTCAGCTTGAAAACCAAATGCAGACATACCTCTGAAAGACAAATTAATGTTAGCAAAGGCTATTTCAGTTAAATGTCTTCAGTATAAAAGAACTGAGACATTTGTTAGTATTACCCTTTCTTCAACCATAGCCACAGAAGCTACTACTTTGAAGATACAAATTCAATGATAAAAGCATATACATTAGTCCATTTTAACATAATCTTATGCTTCTTAATCATCTCCCTTCTATAAATCCATACCTAAACATTAAATCAAAATGATTTTTCAATCCTCCAAAAATCTCAAGAGAATCTGTGCAGGTAGGTAATGGCATACAGATTCAGGAGGGCTGGACAACTAGCTGGAAGTGCATATGGGTGTGTAACCGATTAGAAAGTGCCTGATTGTTTTCTCAGTCTGGCTTATAAAGTTCTGATATGTTTTCACGGGGATATATAATCTCTTGCCTCACTGTGACTAGCATAAATTCAGCTGATACAGAAAAACAATGATAATGAAATACTAAAAAACCAAACCCAAGTTTATAACTGGCAAACCGGTACACAACAATTTGGTGAAAAACAAGTGCAATCTCATCATCTATTCCTTCCAAATTGTTTCACGAAGTCCCATACAACTGTGGAGAGTACTTTATTTTGTGATGCAAATCCTTTTTTTCTTCATATTTTACAGAAAAATATCATATACTGCACTCCTAATTTTCCTTTGTTGTCTTTTTTTTTCCAGGAAAGAAACCGAAACACTAGAATAGCAGCTTCACACCTATTTAACAGGTACAAGTAACAGTTGCAAAAATCTGCTAGAATCACAGAAGTTTCTCTAAGACTGAAGTTAGACTAACATTATATTACTGATAGTTCTGTATTTGATAATACAACTAAGCCACTGAAACATTTCCTACTCAGAGCTCTTAAAATGTTACAGTAATAACAATACCAGAAAATAATATCCTGCTTTTAAATTCTGACTATTCAGTATGTTATACCGACCATATTTTTAAAACAGATAATGTAGTCACTCTCTCCAAAGGGCAGATTCTGATGTTCCCATTCACTAATGTCTCCCAGCACACTTTACCACAAGTGGAAAAGCATAAACATGTCATTCACCAGTGCTGGAGACAGGAATCATGCTGGAGTGATACAAAGCTACCTGTCACATTCTTCACAAGTCTGGCTGTATAGTCCAAATGCCTGCAGCCATACAGCCCTGTGCTGAGCTTTTTTCACATTTTGGGCTGTGCAGCACTAGCCACCACAGGAAATGATGATCACCTCCGAGTCAGAGCTAAGCACACACCCCAGCATGGTGCTGCAGGGCACAGTGCTGTTTTGCAGATGAATCTGGGCTGCCAACCACATGAGGTCATTATAGATCATTACTCTGAGTAAACGTAAATGCACTGAAGCACACACTTGGGCAGAAACTTACTGAACATTCTGACATCGAATCAACTGAATGTGTTTTCCTCAGCCCTGGGTTGCTCTTCAAGATCTCAATGAGCTAATTAAAGAAAAAGTCCTATTATTTAGACAGCATATTTGTGTCAAGCAACCCCCATAACCTTCAACATTTCTCCATCAACGCTTAAAACCAACAAATGTCTATTGATGAAATAATTTTAAAAATCCCCAATTAACAAGAACACAAAAAAACCCACACAAAAAACCCCACAAAAAAAACAAACAAAAAACCTCCAAAAAAACCTCAGCATTTCTGACAAACTGTGATGAGGAAGATTTCAGATTAAATTTAGCATTACATAGGTATCAAATCACAGACCAAGTATAAAAAGTAGATAAATTACACTCAAAATCTTGTTAAAAGATTATCACCACTGAGATGCAAACAGAAGATTCCATTCCATTCCATTTGTTAAGGTGACAAGTGGTATGTGGCCACACTAAAGGTTAGAATTTCTCATATTCAAGCAAGTAAATCATACCCTCAAATATGCATATGAAAGTTTTTTTTTTACAAAGTACTCAGTACATCTCAATATGAACATTTTATAAATTCAGGGTGCTGGCAGAAGGGAAAGAAGAAAACCAGTAAGCATAGACACTACTGTATTACAGGGTAAGAGGAGGGTACCTTCCAGCTTAGTTCAAACACACTAAATCAATAGAAATTAATCATACATTATGCTTGAAATGATGCATGCTTGTAAACCTTGGTAACCACTAAATTCACCAGGTACATTAACAATATTGTACATTTTCAATTACAGAGTTAAAAGGCAGAAAATGTGTAAAAAGATTCTGTAGCTTTGTTTTCTACACATCCTATCTTCTACAAGGACATATGAAAACAGAAAATTGTAGGTGCTGCTATATATGTCCCTACAGCTATGTGGTTATTACCCACAGCCAAAAAAAAAAAAAAAAAAAATCAACTATGCTTCTACAGGTAGAAATAATGATGCTTTTTGGTCTAAAAATTCTTTGGAACAAATGATAACGGGTTGCAGACGCTTTCACTCAAGATTTTATCTAAAAATAATGACAGTATTATTTTCTTTGTTCTTCAACATTGTACAATGATTTTAGATAGTAGCCTTCCTCCTGTAGGCTGCAACTGAGTGAATTTGAAAAAACTCTGAAAAAACAGCCAGCTTTTTCCCAAGACTTCTAAAAGAAAAGTATTTTGAGAGAAGATCTGTCATAACTGAGGAAAACCTATTTTTATACTTTCAAGAACAAAACTATTTGGGTCCCTCCTGCAACAGAGCTCAGTAGAGAAGCTTTATTATTTCTTATATATGCAGGTTTTTTACAAGTCTCCATTGTTCTCAACATCACAGGAACACAACAAAGGACAACCTACACTCCCAAAGAGCTTACACAAGCTCAAAAACCCAACCTCAACACATAGACAAGACAAACATCTCCAACAGGTTAGAATAGGGTGTGGATGAGGTAAGGTGACAGAAAAGGGTGTGCTACAATTTTTGGCCATCAGGAAGAGTAATCACCTCACTACTCATCCGGCCTATTAGCCCATTAGCTAATTTAAGGTTTCTATTTGCATCACAGCACAAGGATGCCTTAAGAATTGATGTTCATAAAGCATAAAACCAGTATTTCTGCAGCTTTTCTTTTCTGGAAAACATCCCAAACATTATGAACACCTCAGAGGGTTTGAGAAAAATGAAAAAATGTGACAGTGGTCAAAAAACTACTTCAGTACCTCATAGTCACAGCCAAGTCACAAAGACAGGAACAAATTCACCCTCCACACGAGTTTCCCTTGTTCTTAAAGGTTTTTATGTGACAATAGTAGCTCTTACTTTAGACAGGACCTGGAAGAATACACTGCCTAATAAAGGTAGAAGCTAGTAAATTAATGGAAATTGTTATAATAATGATTTTTAAAAAATAAATAAAAAGCCTTAAAAGCAAAAAAATCTGATGCTGCACATCTCATCCAAAGAACATGAAGCACCACATTCCTTACAAATCATATTATAACAAACTGTCTTTTAACTACTTGGACTTCAAGTCCTATACTCATCTTCACTAATCATGAATAGTTGTGTTGATAATATTTGCTGCCTTTGCCCTAAGGATGGTTAATGTAATATGAAATCATCAACTCATGGTTTATGAGTTTTATATTTACAGGATCTTGGTGTCTATTAGAAAAGCGGTTTTATAAAATGATACAAATTTTGTAGGAAAATAACCCTACAGCACAAACTGTTCAGAAATATCTACACATGTATGAAAACTAGAATGAAAACTATGTCTCTATCCTTGCTTTTGGTTGTGCAGTATTATGTGCCTTCCTGCTATGACTTCAAAGAGGCCACTGTGTAATGCAGAACAACACATCAGTTCTCAAACTCTAATACCTCTTCTAATATTAAAAATGTCTGTAACTAAAAAATGGGATTTTTTTCATATAAATTGGGCAACACACAATTATTTCTCTTCCGCTACATGCATGCTTAATATGCCTATTAATATGAGAGTAGCAACCCCTTTGTGTAAATTCAAATAATAAAGGCTTAAATTGTAACTTCAAATCATCTGAAACTTGGCAGTCACCCTTATTTTATAGAACTATGTTACCTCTATACCGAAACAATATTCAGCAACAAGTCATTGTATTAAGGTGCTGGATTTCTAACATGTACTAGGTGTTCCTGCCCCATGTTTCTGTTCATACTGCATGTGCTTTACTTTATTCCTGCATCTTTTTTTTGCGATGATCTAGTGGATTTACCTACAACTTAAACCTGGGATCATCTCTATAAATAACATAAGAGTCTCCATTAACTAGACTTTTGCCCCCTGCTCCAGTCTTCCAACAACACCTCAGCAGGACACATTCCTTCATACAACTCCCACCCCCTTCCAGCTTTTCAGACTGTCATACCT
This sequence comes from Erithacus rubecula, assembly GCF_903797595.1. Taxonomy (NCBI): domain Eukaryota; kingdom Metazoa; phylum Chordata; class Aves; order Passeriformes; family Muscicapidae; genus Erithacus; species Erithacus rubecula. The sequence continues at coordinate 12,169,590 of NC_136661.1, forward strand.
AAGAGAGAAAAGTAGCACACAACTTCCCCCTCTGCGTCTTATACACATCCTACATTCCCACAAGGACCAGAGCTAAGTGCTCTCACCACACAGAGACACCAGACCACAGTCAGCTCCTCAGTCAGCTTCCCAGAGCAGGTGTCTTTTAGAAAACACAATGCTATTGTTACCTCAGTTTGACTTGAAGGAAAAATTAATTTTTCCATACCAACTAAGGCAGAAAACGCCAACAGTCCTTTGGATTTCTCTTAAAATTGTTTCCTTCTATTAATATCCATCTGGTGACCCTAGGGTTTAGGCAGAGTTACAAAGAACGTACTGAACACTTTTTGGTGCTTATGAAGAGACTGGCCCAATATCTCTGAGGTTATTACTAAGGTTCGTGTGAAAGACAATAGCACCAGCAATAAATCAGTACTGGTAAAACACAGTTCACTTAAGGAACAACAAGAAACAAAAGAGAGTTGTCCTGAGCAGTGTTAAATCTTTCAGATTTTGCTAAACTCATCAATGATTAAACAAACATGTTACCTTATCTGGGAGGGCCAAATTACTAAATTGCTAACACTATTACTCTGTCTCTTTATTTCCTGTAGTCTGCCAGAGTAGGTGATCCTTCTGGTTTCTTCTTTCCTTATAATTTATGAATCAGAAGAAGGAAACACATGATCGCTAGAAGGTATTAATTTGTAGATAATGCTGAATGCTTAGGTCTGACCCACACAAACAATTTGCATATTTTAATAAGTAACCTAGCATATTCATATACACTAGTATGTTTAGTATTTCCTTTAGAGAAAACGGGAAAAAAAAGAAAAAAAAGCATCTTGTTCTTATAAGATTTGAAGAAGGCACAGAAGAAATAATGCGAAGATATAATTTTTAAACTTTAAAACACATAATAAACAAACAAACAAAACCACTAAACAGGAAGAAGCTTCATTTTTTTGTTTTGAAATTTTTCCCATGGATAGAAAACAAAGCCTTGCAAAAGATGATAATATTTTGACATTTAACAAGACAGAATAGCACATCTAAGACACAACCGAGTAGCAACAAGAACCTGACAGAAATGTGTTTTCCAACAGAACCATTCTCCAGTTTCTCATAGGTCAGAGATGGGAAGCAAATGTAGTAGTTTAATCCTCAAAACACGGCAGAAAGGCCAAATCACCAAGCCTCGTGTAAGGAAAAAAAAATATATATAATGCAAGCTTACTTTAAAAAAGTGTTATATCTTTTCTGTGTTCATTATGCAGGTAATGCAAAAGATGCTCTGGTAAGACCTGATGGTGCAGTGAACTGACATAATCATCCTTTTGTGTGGCATGTTCGTAGACAAGGTGAACAGAGCATACTGGACTTGTCTGACTGCTTTTGCTTCTACTGTTACAGCACTTATGGAAATTCCCTTGACATACCCATGCATAAGAACAAGCTAGACAAGCCTAGAGTCACTGAAAAGGCAAATTTGTAAAACAAACATACACAATCTACTTTCTATAACTCCAAGAGGGTTACCAGTATTAATACAAAGGATATTTGCTAATTACAACTTCTCACTGAAGAGTACTGTCTGATGAAGGAGATATCAATCAAGCATTCTCCTTCCAGTTTCCCAAAAAGGGGATTTTAAACAGCCATGTATTAATTTACATTATGAAAACCATGCTGAATACAAATTCTGGTAAACACCAGATATCTGTTGAAAAAAAGTCTGATTTATTCTTATCATCAGTATATAACTTATGTTTCATCAAGGACTAGATTGTTAGGTTTATGTTTGAACTATGTAAAATCTGTAAATATGCATTTATCAACTGAAAATTCTAATAAAGATTTTTGCTTTTTCTGAGTCAGCAGGGACTGTAATCAACAGGCAACAGCCCATTTCATAACCTCAACAGAACTTCACTCTGGACAGCTAGGCTCACTGATATTAACTACTACACTGTTTAATTAAATTACATATATCTGTTACAAATAATTTAGTCTAAAGAATAACCAGGGAACCACCTAGAGATTATATGGATCCATGTCCTCTCACTGAATCTCACCACCATGTCTTCTACAATGCTCCTGTGAAATTCTCATCTCTCATACTTCATTTGCTCTCCAAACTCCCTTAGGAGCCAGCTTCCCTCACTGTGGTTTAGCTATCCTAGTGCAAGAGATGCTTCATGGAGCCACTGATAAGCCATCTCTGGGAGACACTGATGGCACTTCTAGGCAGATTGTCACAACTTGGCTGGAAGAAGGTCCCAGCTTCCAGGCACACAAACTTCTCTGTGTCCATCAGGCACACCAGTAAGTCCTTATGTTCCATTACAGTTCCTTTGAGTTTGAAGAAGGAAGGTTTCAGGGTTAAAGCACATACTTAGAAATACAATATTCTTAGGACTGCCTTTCTTTTGTTTCCTACAGTTGAGGTTTCTGTATACTTTTATGTAGGAATACCTTTCCAAAACATTCTAGCATCTCATCCAAGAAACAATAATTACAGTAGCTCCAAAAGGATTTTAAGAGTAGGAAGAATTTAAATTAGAAGCCAGTTCATTATACTCAGATTTATTAAAGGAAGTTCAAACTACTATATCCATCTTCCCTATATTAACCTTATTAGGACTTAGAATTTATGCTTAAAAACATAATTTTTAAATGTATTTCAAAAACAAAGTAAACACTTCTTACAGAATTATCTGCAAGATACTTCATCATCATATCTGATTAATAGTTTTAATAAAACAAGTAATTATAATACAAACCTCTCTCTTCCAAGCATGTACAAAAAGAAAATACCAACAAACCCAATAATAATACTGCAATTTGTTTCACATATCAAATCTATCTCCTGTGAGAAGTGGGATTCCATTCATAAGCCTATTACAAATGTCATACAGGAATTGGGCCCAGCAGCCCAGGAAGGAAAGACTCACAAGGCACTGCTCCCTAACACATGCGAGAAAGCAACCAGGGAAAAATAAAGAAATCTGCCTACTACATCTTCAGTTATGCATGTCTTAAGTATCTCTTACAACAACCACAGGTGATAAGTACCAGCATTCACCAAAGTAAATTTTAATTTATTAACTCTCTCAAGGTGAGCTTCCAGACCAAACCAATATCCACAGAACTACCTCGAAAAAGTGAATATTTTCCCTATTACTTAAGGGAAAAAAGATTCATATGGTGTTTCAAAATGTAAATACTACACTAGTTTGAATTGGCCTAGTTAAAAGAATTTTTCTAGTTTCAACTCCCGTGCCACAGGAAAGGACACCATATCTACTGCCACATATAAAAATCAAAAAAAAACCAAAAATACTGACATTTTCTCTCGGACCTCAAAGGACATAAGTTTATATTCATGTATGTCTGCCAAAACCAAAAGATAACTTTTGTTTTTTGTCAGATACATAAAAAATATTCAGAGTAATTCATTCCTTATTGACAAAAAAAGAAACTGTATTTGTTCTAAAACTGTTTGGTTTTAGAACACCTTACTGCCTTGGGAGAAATTATGTTTTCTTTAAATTCTGGAACACATTCTGGAATATTGTAATCAAGCACTAAGAGAAATGAGGGTATATACATTTTTATTCAACTAAATTATTTCAATGCTTAACACTTCACACTGTTTGTTGCAATAAATTAAGCAGCAACAGGAATGGCATTCCTTCAACACCCTTGACCTTACACACAACTACCTTGGTATACCCATCATTTAATAAAATTAATTACATATGTTTTTTATTTTTCCATACTTACCTGGACACTAATAATTATGTTTTAAACCAGTCTAGTTGGAAGAGAGATAGATGTAATCGAAGAGTCTATCTATACACACATAAAAAGCCATTTCCTTAGCCGTAAGCTGAGCCTCACTTGATGTAATTTTCAACTTCTTTTTGAGGGAGAAAAACGAAATTCACAGTGGGAAGCCTTTTAAAAATTTTTCTTTCATACATTATTTTAAACATAGCTTAAAGTCAAATGATAGAGATGAAAAGCTTTAAATTTTCGCAATGACCACACCTAGTGCATTTGCTAAGGTTCAAAGGAAAAAAATCTTCTGAAAGGTTCTCAAGAGAAAATCCAGTAGCCATCACTGAATGCAACACAGCCTGTTGAATAAGGCTGAACCAAAGATATGTGAACTTTCTGATTCTCAGATATGCATCTCCCCTGATGCCATCCCAGTGCTCCTCCAAACAAACCTAGGACCTACTAAACGCCTTCTAATGACATGTAACATCACAGCCCTGATCCAGGTCTCCAGCCTATAGATTATGTGACAATATACACAAAACTACTGCATGCAACAGTAAGTTTTACATCATTTTTAGTGTGATCCATTTAACACACTTCATTTTCAATGTTCAACCTAAACCAGTTATCAGCATCTTCGTATTCTAAACTGTGACTCAAAACATTGAGTGATTCCACCTCTGTAAGTAACAAACTTCCATTCCTGCACAATGACATGCAGCAAATTCACAGAATGGGTAAAGCTGGATGCTCAGGACCACAGTGGCTCATCTGGTGCAGCCTCCCTGGTCAAGCAGGGTAATCCAAGAGCACACAGCACAGGATTGTGTCCAGGCAGTTCTTGAGCATCTGCAGAGAGGGAGACTCCAGAGCCTCTCTGGGCAATCTGTTCCAGTGCATGGCCACCTGCACAGTCCTTCCTCATGTTCAGGTGGAACTTTCTGGGCATCAGTCTCTGTCCATTATCTCCTGTCCTACTGCTCAGCACCTCTAAGAAGAGCCTGGTCTATCCTCTTGTAACCTATCCTTTAGATAGTTATACACACTGATATCCCCTCTCAGTTGGCTCTTCTCAAGGTTCAACAGGCTCAGCTCTCCCTGGCTTTTCTCATAAGAGAGATGCTCCAGACCCCTCATCATCTCTGTAGCCCCTGCAGCCCCACCCCAGCAGCTCCATGTCTCTCCTGTCCTGAGGAGCCCAGACCTGGACACAGCACTCCAGGTGAGGCCTCACCAGAGCTGAGTGCAGGGGCAGGATCACCTCCCTTCCCCTGCTGGCAATGCTCCTGCCAATGTTCCCCAGGATCTCATTGGATTTCTTGGCCACCAGGACACGCTGCTGGCTCAGGGGCAGCTTGTTGTCCAGCAGGAGCCCCAGGCCCTTCTCTGCAGAGCTGCTCCCCAGCAGGTCAGCCCCAGGCTGTGCTGGTGCCTGGGGCTGTTCCTCCCCAGCTGCAGGACCCTGCTCTTGCCTTTGCTGAGTATCACAGGGTTTTTCTCTGCCAAAATTCACCGGAAACCTCCCTTGAAATCCACTTTTCTGACCACCATTTCCAGCTTTGACGAAGAGCCACCACAGGCAAGCCCATCAATTGGTATGTGCAGCCACACGAGTTGGTTCTCATATCACTAACAGAAGTTTGAAGCTCGCTGACAAGAGGCGCAGCAGAAAAGGCAATTATTAACAACTCCATGGGTGAGCTCCTGTGTGCTTAAAAAAACATTTGAGAAGGATGAGCTGAAGTCTAATGCAACAAGAACTGTAATGACTGCAGAAATCAGTAGCAGATTTAAGCCAGATACAAGAGTCTCTAGACCATGTGGCATGTCCGAACAACCACAGCTCATAAAGGGATGTCTGAACTATTACCCTTTAAATTCTCTGAGTAAGAGAAACAAAGACTGTCTCCTGTCATGTCACAGCAGATATTAACCACACAAGTAGAACAAAAATAAAAATTACAGCTTCTATATTCCTAAGCTTTTTTTATTTTATTTTGTTCATGCATCAACTTTCTTCAGGCTTTCTAAAATAAGATCCTTTGGTCACTTCTTAATGATCTTGACACACTTCTAATAAAAGTGTATTTTATCAGAATGAAAATGAAGCATAAAATAGCAGTATGACCAGATGAATCCTTACCAGTCTGGCTGAAGCTAAGAAATAATGTTGGCTCATTCAGATTTGAAATACATTAATTGCCTGAAGAAAAAGGTTGGTCAATTAAACCAACCAAAATAAAAACTACAGTGAGACTGTAAAACTATCCCCCTAACAGACAGCCTTTACTGTGAATGAAAGGAAATACAACTACCAAGATACATTAACACTTCACTAGATAGTAGAGAAAACAATGGGATCATTGGTCCAGCAGATTAACCTCTAACAAAACATATTCAATGACAATGTGTTTGGAAGCACAGATAGTCTGCCCAGATGTACTACTTAATCTCCCCAGTTCTGGGATAACAATCTTTACTAAACTTACTCAACGTCTATTAGAATAATAGCTCCTCTCTCTTGCATGTAGGAACTAAGGTGAAGAGATTTGAAAGTCAAGAAATTATAAAGCTCTTCAAATTACCACCCCCTCAAATATACATTAAAAACAATACAAAGACATAAAAAATAACTACTTTTTAAACAAAGCTTCTATTTACTCTTTTGCAGAAGTAAAATAACTCAATTGGAACACAGTTTCAGCTGACAACCACGTCATTAAACATTGGTTTTCTTGTATTATCAACAGAATAACTTTGAACACCTGTTGTTATATAAAACAATCAATTTATAATATAGTTATAGTACATTTTTAGTATATTTATAATAAAGTTTTAGTTTTGTGTTGACAAAAACCAATGTCTACATAAAACCAACAGCAAGACTCTACATCGCAATTTTAATATCACTGCACCTATTCAAACTAACAAACTAGAGACATTCAAAAAAACTGCTTTTCCAGGCAGCACGCTGTCCCAAAAAACTAACAGAACTACAAGCTTGACTACTCTGTTCTGTTTCCAGTAAAATTTATAATTTTCCATTTTTTAAGATTTCAGAAATATTATTAACTTTCATAACACACAATTGATGTCTGATGAATATTTTAATCTTGTATTATGAAAGACTCACTACCACTTCAGTGATTATAAACAAATAAAATGAAGTTTCAACACAAATTATCTATGAGTCTACTTTAGTTCAGAGGCAACTGGGCAAGCATTCATGAATTTCATGCCTTTGAGGGAAAAAATCCCACTCTGACTCAAAGGAAGAGCAACTGCACTAACATTGTTCTGGCGCAACCACCATAAAAAAAGCCAGAGAAAAGGACGCACACAAAAAGGATCATTGCCTTGTCGGTTTTGTAAAAGATACACAGAGAAAATCGGACAAAAAGAGTGCAAGTGTCAGAGAGAACCAAATACATATCAGAAAACCAAGCAGAAAATGGTGATTTTTCCACGTGAAAAGAAGTGGATCTGTACACGTTTATCCATCTGTAAATCTAGACAGCAATTTCCATAAGCAGATGTCTACAAGTAGACACAGACCCTCTCTCTCTCCCTGAAGTTCTCTATTTGCTTGCATACGTATTCTTCACTGTAGTAGCACATGGTATAATCCATGGCACTTACAGACCCAGGGATTTGAATAAGAAATGCCTCCAATTTATAATTGAAGATAATTTTTCTACCCACCAGTCCTGAAAACCCACCCCACTTGAAAGTCAGGCTGTGATATTTCTTACTCAGGTATCACTTCCCAAAGAGCTGCTACAACTGAAATTCAGCTAAGATCAACTGTTGGAAAACTCCTCCTGAAGGAGGCTATCTCTTCATTCTTTACTTTTTAGAACCTCAAGGAGAGATATATGATTACATCAAGTAAATCTGTACAGAGACACAAAATTCATAGTACTGGGTGTTAAGAAAGTAGAGTAGTGCTCATGGAAACAACAGGGTCTATCAGGCCACAAAAATATGGTAGCAGAGGTAAAAATACTTTAACAGGCAAAAGGAACATAACTGAGAGGCAAAAATGCTGAACCAACCCATAAATTTTTTTCTCTTAAATTGGCAAGGAGTCCCAAAGCCAGCTGTAGATACAATCAGAAAGAAATGCTTCTTCAGAAGTTTTCCTGAAGCATCTGGGTATGCACCAGGCTAGACAAGTTTCATAAGCAGCGTAACTATTAAGAATAAACCTCTCTTAAATCAGTGAACCAAAACTTTCACTTAAGCCCAGCAGGAGATTTAGATGACAGGAACTAAACTCCCTTCAAATCTCTCACTCTTGAGGTATCTAAAATGCCTGGGAAGCTACACAACACATGAGTGGCTACCAGCAGCACTCTTAGAAAGAAAGGGAAGGCATCCTGTGGCAAGCTGAGCTAAGTAAGCAGCTATCTGTCCAGTTTTTACATGCAGCTGCAGATACGGCTGACTGAGCCTGTGAAGATAACGCAGGTGAGACACAGCACAGAACATGTAAACCTGGTGAGTACCTCAATTAATTCAACATCTATTTCTGAAATAGAGTTAGGAGAATCTGCACTGTCCACGCTGAATTTTATGCTTCTGACAGCTTTACTGCTTCATAAGTTTTATGCCTTGCATTAGTAAATGAATTATGAGTACAGAGGGGCAGAGGGCAGGTCCACCTTTAAGAAGAGAGCTGAACAAGTATGTGGACAGCCTTTCCCAGAAGACATCAACAGAGCAGATTCTGACTTCCCACCACACAGAACCAACCTGACAAAGGAGGGTTATCTGAGCCCATTAAGATTAAGCAGCCTTGAAATTCTACTGCTGCCTTTTCCACTTCATAGTGCTGTGACACACTGATTTAGCTACAGAGACAGCATTAAATGTTTAGTACCTCTATATGCAACTGCACATATGGCACGTACTATTCACTGACATACCATACATGTGATATGCTGCTTTAAAAAGTCTTTCAAATATTTCAACAAACCCAGTAAAGCACTGAACATGTTTGAAAATCAGGAAGTTATCCAAACATATAAACAAGGAAACCAATGATACAAATTTATTTCATGATTCTTGTGAGATGTATGAAGTTTCTCTCCTCCTCAATGTGCCACACAGCTGCAGATTTAGAAAAGGTATTTGTAGGTCTTCACACAGTTACAATTTGAGTAAGAACAGTGAAGACAATTTGAAAAAAAAACCTCTACATGTCTCAGCAGAAAAACAGGTAAGGCCTATTTGGATCCTCAGTTAATGCTGTGTAAGAGCGAAAAATTATTTACTAGAGGGGCATAAGAATGATAAAATAACTCAGCATTTTCAGCTACCCCAAGCAGAAGACACAAATAATAGATATTTATTGCAGGAATAGCTTTTTCATTTATGTTAAGCAGGCCACTTGTTTTTCTTATTTTAAACTTTCTGCCATTAAACAGATAGTTGTTCTCTTCCTTTTGAAAGAGAAATCAGACCATAAATATTTAAAGCTTAGTAAAAACCAACTTTCCTAGGCCTCTATCCTGCTTGCTTTGTGCCACCTTTCTAGTCAGCAGAAGAAACATTTTACACACTTCGTTCTCCGAAGATAATACATAAGCCAATATTCACAGTAGTTTCACAGTAATTTAACACCACACCTGGTATGTCTCAAAACCCATACGAGGAACTAGTGTATGAAGTTACAAACTTCTGCACCTTTTTTCTTTCCCTTTTGATACAGACATATTTCGTTGAAAGTGCCAACCCAGCACATGGTGAAAATGATGTGAAAGCTTGTAAGTCTTTTGCCCACTGATGGCACAACCCTTTAACTTTTACTCAGTATTTACTATTTCCAAGCCTTTCCCCCGCCTCCTGACAATAATGAAAATGCTACAGAACCAAAAAAGGCCATTCCTGCACTAGCAAATGTCAAGCTAGCCTGTTTTAAAAAAGGTACTTATGCAAACCTGTCCCTTTAAGAACACCGAACAAAACAGGCTATCTTGAGCTGTCCATATAAAGAGTATCTGTTTCCAATAAAATGTCGAATACTTGAGAGAAAGCTGGAAATGTCTTTAAGAGGGGGGAAAAAAGAGGAGGGTAGAAGGGCTGGACAAAAGAGAAGATCTTACAAATGGAGGCAGAGCACTATGCAGCGTCTGTTCAGAAAAACACACCAAGGGCCTCGCAAGGAGAGGCTCCGAGTCCCCGCAGCCCCCGGCCAGCACACGGCAGGAAGGAGGCCGCGGGTCCCGACGCCTTCCAGGCCCTTCTGCCGGACAGGAAAGCCAGGAAAGCCAGGAAAGCCAGGAAAGCCAGGAAAGCAGCGCCCGCCGCCGCGCACCTGGAGCGCCCGGCCTGCCTCACCTCTGGGTCCGGCGGAGCCGGCTGCCGCGCCGCAGGTGGGGCAGCGTGAAGTTGGAAAGCAGCGTCCAAAAACCGGGGTCCGACATATCCATTTCTCTGCCTCTGAAAGCTCAGTAACTCAGTGCCATATTACGACGAGGAAGAGGAGGAAGGGACGGCAGCCCTGGGAGAGAGAGAGCGGGAAGGCAGCCAGCCGCCGAGGGGGCGGAAGGAGAGCAGAGATAGCAGCAACCCGAACCGACAGAAACTTTTCCGTGCGGCTGCTCCGCGGGTGCCGCCCCGCCCCGGCCATTGGCGGCCGCACACAGGCCGCGCCGCTCCGCCCGCCCACCGGGGGCAGAGCCCCCCGCCCGCGCACCCGGGGCAGAGCACCTGGGGGACAGAGCCCCCCGCCCACGCCCCTGGGGGGCAGAGCACCTGGGGGACAGAGCCCCCCGCCCATGCACCTGGGGGACAGAGCACCTGGGAGGGCAGAACAGCGGGGGACTGAGCAGCTCGGGGATAGAGCCGCCCGCCCGTGCACCAGGGGGTTCAGAGCACTCGGGGGTCAGAGCTCCCCGCCCGTGCACCCGGCACAGCCCCGGGGGTCAGAGCCCGCCGGCCGCGCTCGGACGTGCTGGGAACTGCAAGGACCAGTGACTCGGCGCAGCGCACAGTGTAGGTGTGTCGCTGCCGGGGCTTCTGCCCCTCCCGGGAGAACTGACGGCACGGGTACTTCTTAATTACCCGTTGTCACACTGGCTACCTGCCACTCCAGACACCAGGCGTTTGCCACGGCAAGCGGGGACATCCGCCTCCCTCCACTGCCAGCTACCTCTTTTGAGAAAGCTATCGGAAGCACGGGCTGGCAAGAGAAGGGTACCGACAGGCTCTGAGTACCTTTCCCACTCATAACAATGACCTAATCCCTCAGCTACTTTGACTCATTTCTTCCCCTTCTTCCTTCCAACTTTCTTCCTTTGATTCCCCTCCTTGCCATTCCCCAGCTGCCTCCCAACTCGGCTGGTTTACTTTCTTGAACCGGCCAACGTTCTACTTTCATTCCTCGTTTTAGCCTCTGCTGATTGCTGTCCTCAGTCTTTTCATACCTAATCCCAGCATCACTCTCCAACTCTCTCCTCCCTCCCTCTGCAGCTCTGTCTAGACTAGCATTTTTCCTCACATCTCTCCAGTACATAAATAAAAGTGTTTCTTAAATTACTAATCTATTACCTTGTCATTCCATAATGTCTTAACTCCAGATGTTAAAAGCAGTGACAGTCAGGTACAGAAAAAGATACTGTGGATTCAAAATCTAGAAGGTTTCTTCTAAGGGACTTTAAAATTTACACTTGCCTTTTTGTTTATCTGAGGGTCACAGAGCAGAGCTGGAAGGGCTCCCATGACACTTGGTATGAGACAGCTCTCATTAGACAGCTCTCACTCTACTTAGCACCAAAAGCTTCAACAAAAATCCTGAGCAAACACCATTTACTGTCATGCCACAGAAAACATCAGTGTAACATTCATCAAACACAAAAGAATAATCAATCTCTTCTTTAAAGACATATTAATTTTAGAAGAGACCATTTCAATGTAAGAAGGGACAACAGCCTCATCTAGTTCTTAGGTCAGATTTTCTTGTACAAGAAAGGCTGAAATAGCTGGTACTTGGGCTGATGTCCATTTGTGCCCCACAGGAGGGCACTTCCCAGCATGACTGCTCTTTTTATACCTCTCCATTAACACTGAGCATTCACATCTACTGCAGTCAGTAAAAGAAGAAGTCGTCCATTTATTTCACTTTGAGGCATGCCTGAGCATACTGAGCATTAAGTTTTAAAGGTTCACATGAGGGCAAGCATGGCTGGCAACACTTCTTCCTTAAAACTGGGTAAGAAGGAAATTCTCAAACCTCCACATAAGTTCCAAGAAACACCTCCTCTTCCACAAACTCCATAACTTTATCTTCTCTGCAACATACACAAGTTTTTGCCTGTAAATCAGCATGTTTGGAGAAAGAACTGTACACAGTCATGAAACCAGAGAATCACACGTAACTGATGTTGTCAACAGCACTGGCTCAAGATTAAAAACAAAGTCTTCCAGCTATAACACAAGAGAAGTTTCAGTATTCTCACTGTCCTGCAAGTTGTCCCCTCACCTCCTTAATCTAAGAGGCAGTTAAGAGTAACAAAAGCAGTTCAGGTTCCATGATTCAGTCAAGCACATCACTTGTGGGGTGATCATGGAACATGGAGTTCAAACTTTATTTCACATTAAGGCCAAAAGTTACCAATCTTTTCTGTTCTAAGCCCAGGACTGAAACTGAACTCATTATTTTTTTGTCAAAATCTATACCAGTTTATCAAAATAATGAGAAGAATCTAATTCTGAAACATATCCTAAAAGCTTTTAAAAATTAAGCAAGACAAGCCTCTCATAATGTTGCTAAAGACCTGTCAGAAAAAAAAAGAGATTGATGTTTGCAAGTAGATGAATTCTGGTGGGAAAAAAGTTTAACCTCTCTGTGTACAACCAGACATGATTATATCAAAAGCCATTACACAGATTTCACTATCTGATGAGCTGGATTTTTGCAAAAGCAGAAAAATATAGGATAGAAGAAAGGATAAATTCTAGGCAACTGTTTCCACATATATAGCAACAGAAGGTATCAATGTCATGGTATTAGGAATGATGTTCTTAGTGCTCCCACTGAGACTCTGGAAACCATATGACACTCACTTCCCTCTCCCCCTCCACCCCATGCCACTGTGGCAGGATAGAGACAAGAACTGGAGATACAAAGCATAGAGATCACAGGTTTTTAGGTAAGAAGAATCTTCTGAAAACAAGAAGATTAAAAAATGAACAGTAACAGCGCTAATAATACAAGAGCACACAAGAAAAGGAACAATTTGCATGTGAGTTCTCCTCTCTGCCCCTAAGAATACCTGACTACTCCCTTCACCAACCCAAAAGAGACCCTTTCCCCCCCATACCCAGAAAGTCACTGAGGTGATATAGAATAACCTCCACGTCCCAGCCATGCCCCCTTCTGGCTACTGCAAAATTCAACACTGGCCAGAACCAGAATGCACGATCATATCAGTGTGTGGTGAACACTGCTCCCTTCAAACAGTGATGGTCAAATCCCTTGCAATTCTGTTCTGTCTCTAGATCCTGTACAACAGCTTCCCAAATTCCATGACCTGCAGATCCAAATGTAACTTCACCCTGGCATTCTGTGCACTATTACATACACACACAATCCTGCTAATCAGTCAGGCTGTTTGTAGCCTGGGCTTGAAAGCAAAGAGACTTGAATAATTATTTTTCTGAAGTGCTTGCTGGACATAGGCATATTAAGGCACTACAGAGACTTTGACAAAGATATGATAAGGAAGGAAGGAGTTGTAAGAAGTCCAGCACCGTCCCACAACAATCTTAGACAAACTACATGCTTCATAAAGCAAAGCAGAGGCCTTATCCTTTAAGAGCACAACATGTTAATAGTGGTGAAGACTTTTGCAATGCCTGTCAATAAACAGTGCAGCTTCCAAAGTGGTGCCTGCAGTTCGTGACTTTCCATGACACAGAAATGCCTGATTTCAAAGCAAGCGCCTCAAGGGAGAGTGAGGTTTTGCAAGCTTATTGGTAGTGCACAGATGCTAAGAGGACATCTTCTCTCCCAATTTAGTGAGCTGAATCAGCACAATGAACGGAATCCCAGAACCAGATCCAATTCAAGGGATTTGCACGGAATGAAGGGTGAAGGCAGAGAGGCAGGGGCAGCGGGACCACTTCTTTTTCAGGGGCTGCCTCTAAAATTGAAGTCTCTTTCATGATCAATACTGATAATGCTACTTGTCCTTTACAAACACAGGATCAACAGACGTATTTTGTCATGTTCCACAAAACACTGCAATTTACTTACCTTACTTACCATGTAGAACTGGACAAAAAGCCCTGACCAATAAATATGATAATGTTTTAAAAATATGAAAACCCCAAATTATCAAGAACAGATCTATGTCATATGGATAAATGCACAGCTGACAATTAGCTATAATTTTCCTGCAACAAGATGTTATTGGCATGTTCAGCAACTTTCCCTCAATATCCAACTAAAACAGAATTCTGCAGTTGTCAGAAATAAATAACGAAGTTAAGAACCTGCAAACATGTTCTTAACAGCATTTATTGCTTAAGTTAACTGTTATAAGTCATTTGCAAAACAACAAGCAGCTCAGGCAACTTCTTCTCTTGCTTTACAACAGAACTTGAGTGATGACTTTTATTTATCACAAAGAGTTACATAAGATAGCATGCAACAAAACAAATGATAAGGATCATTAAGTTTTCCCTTTTATATTTACTTGAAGATAAAAAACATATCACTCAAGTCAGAAAAGGTGCTTAATCTACCCTTGCTTTGAAGATTACATTTCCAAAAGAAAACTTATAAAAAGCATCCTTAGAGGTCTCATTCAATATATAAGATAAAAAAATTCTGAATGTCAACATTTACTTCAGTAACTAACAGCAATAAAGATTCTTCCCCAATAACTTTTTAATTGTGTAACACTGGTTACTGATTTTAAATACCACCATAAAATACTACTTAGGAAGTTGAAAGTGCATCTTTAAAACCACAATGCCATACAAATACTAAATCATTATTTTGCACATAATATTTCAATGCAAAAGTTACCTAATCTATCGTTTTCACACAGATAATTACACTAATAAACACTGGAATTTTTCAAAATATATGAAAATCCTGAGAAGTCACTGCCCAAAGGCATTACAGAATGCTCAAGTCTCATCAATTTTATACAGCAATGTACATTGAATACAGATCATCAGCAACAATACAGAAAATAAAAGAGTTCCTTAGTGATACTAAGACTAATAAAATCTTAAAAGAACAGGCCTATTGCCTTAAGGCACCTTCTCTGTTTTCATGGGCCAGGAAGATTATGAAGATTATTATCACACCTTTTAGCAAACAGAAAGGCTCCTCACTTGATCAGCATCTTAGAAGAACGACAGATTAGAACTGAGCTAACACATCCCTGGAGAGGAGTTTGTTTTGGTTTAGCCGAGTCTCTTTAGTCAGATAATTATTATCCAATGACTAATGAAGGAACTGGAGAAGCTGCCCATTCAATTATTGCTATTTTCAAAGTGTCTTGAAATAGCTGGAAGTAATTACAATGGTTGAACAAAGCTGTCATGCCATAACACTCCTTGAAAAGGACAAACAGGATATTAGCTGCTGCCAGTACTGAGTTCAGGTAGAGTAGCTTACTTAGTATCACATGAGACAGTCTGCTCAAAAAGTGTTTCAAGTGAGATTTCAAGTCTGGTCAATAACCAGCTGACAACACTGTAAAATATTTGTAAAATATTCCACCTATTCCCTAACAATGTTGTAATAAGTTCACTACCACAACAGAAAAAAATTATGCATAAGGGAAAGATTAAAACCCACCTATAGATTTGAGAAAGTAACTGCACATTAAACATTTCTAGCAGATCATATTGGTTTTCAAATGACACAAGTAAAAAAATGAGCTGGAAAAAAATATTATACCCTTTCTAGCAAACAAGACATAAGAGTTAAGTAACCACAAGAAGAGGATAATTTATCATTGGATAAAGCAGCTTTATTTGAACAACATACATTATAGCCTTGCTAGCTATCAAGTCCTACCAAAGGACAAAAACATCCCCCCAGAAAATAATACACATATATATTGCAGAATCTGGGAGGCAGGTATCAGGCGAACAATTCAGGTACTATCATAGATATATAGCTAAGTAAGAGTTTTTTATGTGATGTATAGATAAAAGAATAAATATTCCTCAGTTCTACAAACAGAAAAACCTCTAATGTAAGCAAGGAGATGATATAAGTGACCAATGAGGGGCTAAAATGCAAAAATTATATGAAGAGTTCAAGAAAAAAATTATAATCTGAACTATAGTGTGCACCTTGAAAAAATTCATTTATTTCAGTTGGTCAAGTCTATTGGAGGACCTTTGTCATTCAGTATGCATTTCCCCATCAGGAGGAGTGTACGAACAGCAAACTCTGTCATGTCCTCCCCTCACACACAGAGTCAGGGGTTCAATCTGCAGGAGTCAGACAAAAAAGCAGTTTTAGATTCTTTTATCCATTGTAACAGGTATTTTTCAATCACTGTAAATCCTGTAAGTTATATGCCTTTCTAAGTAAAAAAATAATTCAAAAACAAGCTCTAGAAGATGGATTAAAAAGCCCTAAGTGTTAGATGAAGTCTACAGCCTACTTTACAAACGTTGTCAAACTAAAAGATCTCACTGGTATGTTCAGCACTAAGATGTACTAATTAATTATCGTAACGGCATTAATTACACTAATTGAACTCTTGCTCCCCCTAGTGGTTGCTGTTGATGTTTATTGCCTTCTAGTGCTTGCACAGGATTTTCACTGCGATGGTCAGTGTAAAAATAAATTGAAGAAATCACAGTACAAAAAGAATATTTTGTGGGTGTACAATATATGTCTGCCAAATGTCTAAGTTTTCTTAGCTATGTTTATAAATACACAAAAACACTATTACTCTAATCAGTTTTGAAGTAACATGCAAAATATAAAAAAAACCCCTCCCACTGCTCTAGTTTATTATAGCTCATCTAACATAAACACATTTAGGAAAAGCAACGGCCCCAGCATCTCTTTCCATTTTTGAAAGGTTCTAAAATTATGCACAATATATTTGGAAGTTATTGTCTATCCATCTGCATCAGGCATCAGAATTTACATCAAGCAACACTATTTTTAATCCATCATTTTGCTGTCTGTAGTGAAATGATCCAACCATGCTAACAGCTATGCTATCTATTTACTCTGGCCTAGAGATCAACTTCTCCTTCTGAGCTAATTCAGCAAACCAGCTAATGAGAAAGAGTAAAAGAACAATTTCCCATTTTTATCACTGAATTTTCATTCATCTTGCCAAGTAGAACAGCATTACTATATTTCAGAAGTGCTGCTTCCTGTGTAAGCAAGTTCAGAGAGGGTCAGAAAACACCTAATAAAAATGTTGCAGTTTTGAAGATACCGTGATGCTTGGACCTTGACTTCATTACCACAAATGCGAGGGGGTGGGAAGAGGAATACTATATAAAAAAATATTAGTATTATTCTATCCTACTTTATTTGTTCTTCAAGTACCTTTTTGCCAGCCCTTAGCAGCATCCCAAGAAGACCACACCATTTTTTCAAGTCATTAATTAACCACTTTTGTGGCTGCAGTACCACTGATAAATATGTGAAGACACTGTAATATCTAACATATATGCAAAGAGTCATAATGAAGTCTTCCATGGTTCTGGACCTACATGTGAAATAATCACCACTTAAGACTTATTTCACTGTACTGGTTTAAACAACTCTACACACTTAGATATTCTCCTGAAGTCACAGACATATTTTATCAAGCATCTTTTTAAGTCAACAGCCTGTGTGGCAAGTGGCAATATTAAGGGTCAAGGTGCAATTCCTAAATAATTCTTAAGAAAACTTAGATATTGTCATCTATTCCAGATCATAGCTGCAGTCAAGTAAGCCATATTTTTTGAGAAAAAAAAATATTAATTCAACTGTAGAACATCCTTTTTTTTTATTTTTTTAATATATAAACTTTTCTGGTTTTTACACTGAAAAGCTAAAATTTTTTTTCTGACATTTTGAAATCTATAAATCTATATATAAATCAGACTTACAGCACACAATCTTTCTCTACCTTTTAAAGATGAAAATATTTATAAACTACTTTTATTACAGAAAACAGACTACATAAAATAAAGTTTGAAACACATATGTAAAAAAAATACTGTTCAGCATTTGTAGGTTTATATGGGTTTGTTTAATTTTCATAAATTTCTAATTCTGGAAAACAGAGTCCAATCTTCAAAAGACAGTTAAGTAGAGCATTTTATACTGCTTTCTGGTTTGAAGAATCCCAAACAACATACTACTCTGAGAGAAATACTACCCCTTACACAGAGCCATTTCCTGATACTCAACTTTGCCCTGGGACATCCCAGTGCCATCCTCACAGATTTGAGTAACAGACTCCATGGATTCTCTACTTTTAGTCACATGAACTAGGGAAAGAAATCAAGCTCGAGTTTTATTTGATATCAGGATAGGTTTGTGAAAGATGTCATCACGAGTTGTAACATTCCTCATCCTTAAAAACACTTTTTGGGGTACAGGGGAGGATTAATGGAGTGAATTCAGCAGAGTGAAGCTCTCAAGTCTGACAGTCAAAGTCTAAACAGATCAATTACTGTGATACTGAATTGAAAAGCATTTATTCAGTATAAATGCTGTCTTCACTAAGACAGAAAACCTCATCAGCTGTAATATTTACACACTGAATTTCCTAAATTAATCACTCAATCAGCACAAGACTGGTAGTTACAGATCCATTATAGGCCTCTGTCAGAGCAAGGACATGACAGGCTCTTTCCCAGAACTGGCAAGTACTCTGTTTACTTCCCATATTTTAAACACACAATTTTCTTTAAAACATGATTTAAATGACAGTGAATAAAAACCAGGTGCCAAGAATCCAGAGCTTTGCAATATATATACAGCCAAATAGTTGCATTTCCTGAGGTTTCCCTGCACTCATCTGGCTTCATGCTTCAGTTAATCCATGTGATGGATCTGCTGTCAGCAGAACAGCATGAGATGGAGCACCCCACACAGTGCAAGCTGGCAAAATGGAACTCAGGTACACAGGAAGTTGAAAGGGAAAACATTATCTTTAGAAGAACATTATGGAGACTGCCCATTAATGCTATCCTTGGAATTTCAATGATCTGAGCACACAGTACTGCAAGTTTATAACATCCCTAAATCACTTTGCAGGTCACCCTTAATACTCTCCTCCCCAAAAAGCTAAATAATAAACAATCATAGGTGTGCTTCAGCACACTCCTCTGGTTTAAATCTGAATTTCTGAACAACCATAATCACACTCAGCACATACTTTTTATGTCTGTGGGGTTTACTAAACAGTTAACTATCAGACATGCAGATGATATGGCTGCCAAATAGACCACTGAAATCAGTAGAGTTAACTACATAGGAAGAAGGGAACTTCACAGAAACAAAATTAAAAGCAAGCATCTGGAATCACAAGACTAGTAAAGATTATTTTAGTTAGTTATGCTTATAAAAACGTGACAGAAAACTCTCAAAATTAAGGACAAAATACTAAAAATTACCTCATGACTAAGGTGCCTCAGGGTCTAAGACCTGGTGGCATCTAGTTATTCAATCTGCACTTCAGTTCTTCACCTCTAAAGAGAAGATATTTCTACTCCTTGGGAATGCAGTGAAGATAATTCCAGAAACACCTGCATCAAAGGTTCAGATACTAAAAAAAAGAGGAAAGATAGAAGTAGACAGTAATAGGGATATCTTCTTTGGACTGACCACTCAATAGATTCAGCAGAACTGAATGATTTCCTGCCTCCCTATAAGCAAAGACCATATATGCCTAAATTGAAAGGGATTCAGATGAGACAAGAAGCAGTCTTAACTCCCTATGATATGCACATCAGGGAGAATGACAAGAGTCAGGGACCATGGTAAGTCACAGAATTTCACCCTCCACTTCCTAACACAGGCAAACACATTTTGGTTTACTTTTTGAACTAAGAGTTCTCATCAGCTCTCTAACAAAGAAGACATAGTCAGCACCTGAATTGTCACCAAGACTGCCAAAACTATGTAAACCAAGAAGCAGAGGATCAGTACAACCCACATTAGCTGTTTTAGGCCTCCAACATTCTGAAAAACTCTATCATAGTAGAAATGAGGTGATTAACTGTTCAGTTTTCAAGTAACAGTTCAAACCACTAAGTGTACTAATTTCTATGATACCACACAACCTTATTATTCCATTCATGTAACTGCAGAGTAGATAAGTTTATGGAAATATCAATATCCATACAAAAGATATTTTTAAGATACAAGAAAAAAGATGCAAAAGAGATTTTTAAGTACTTATCACTGCAAATATACACTCTTCCTATACCAGCAAAAAACCCCCCAAAACCTATCTCAAAATCCCTTCACCATTCAATCAGCCTTTCCTTTGACAATCTCCAGTCACATCTGGACATGGCTTACCATGAATTTTAATGAGCTGAACTATGTAAATGGTTTGCTTCTTTTAAATCACCATACTCATTTGTCTCAGTACTTTGCTTTTTACTGTAGAGGGCTTGGATCTTTTAAAAAATATGCAACAATTAAATTCTGCAAAATTTAGTAATAACCATACTTAATGTTGACAGAGGATTAACACAGTCTATTCTACATTCTAGTGTTCTTCAGCATCCACACTTGAACACTTCTACATACTCACAAGAGGAGCAGATTTCATCAGTCCAGTGACAGACTGAGTGGGGAGAGCCTAAACGTTCTCTTGCCAAAAAAACAGTGGTGTGAAGGTGAAGGAGGAACATACCAGGCTGCTCGTAAGAAAGACTGGCTTCAGTTGAAAAATGCGAACACCAGCACTTGCCATCATCCCCTTCTATTAGGTATTATACCAACTTTTAGAAATATTTCTAGGTTTTACCAGCTGGGGATGTTACACAGTATTTACAGCCTTCCAAAACACAACAGCATGTGCTCCCATGTACTTGCCAACAAATCTACAGCAATCAGTCTACAATTTCTAAAACATGACAAGAACTCCTTTCAGTGTAGTGGCTGCACTTTGCAGTCCCACAGACATGTATTTTACAGTGTTCTTGCTGTGTCAAAGTCTAGGTCTGTTTCTGTCACTATTTACTTCTCTATCAATTTGAAAACCTGTCTTCCTAGAGAAGCAATATCATGCTATCTCCATCCTTTTGGAGCAAACCCCTCTCTTCTCTTTCAAGGTACACATTTTGGCAGTCAGATACACTAATATTTTGCTACGTAACCCTGAAGCTCTAACCTCCCACCAGTTTTGCTCTGCTGAAGTGTTACTGTGCTCAAGCTGCTGACTGCAAACCAGCTTCCCTTTTCCAGGTTAACCAGAGTCTTGCTGATCTCTTTCCTAAGAGCAGAAAAAGCAGCCTACATCACTCCTGGCATGAATAGAGGATGTACCCTGATTCTGCTCCATGACAGCAGCTTTCTTATTGCTACAAAAAAGTTTTGCAGGTCTGGGTAATTCCCTCTCACAGCCTGTAATGTAAATAAGCAGTTTGCCACGGAGTGTCGTGTGGATTTGAGCATCAGACTGCTCTAGGACAAGCTCAGCATGCCACTGGTTCTTATCAAAGCCAGATGTGACAACATACACCCAAAGATGTACAGAATCAGATGAATAGTGATATTGTTGTCACACCACAGAGAGAGAACGGTTACCACAAGCTGACAAACACACTAATGTGTGAAAGGTGGGCTAGCAGGAGATAGAGACAAGGACACCTTCAAGTTGGGATCATTCCAACATCAGGTTCCTCAACACTTTCTGCTTCCCATCACCATGTTCTAGCCCAGTGGTGTCCCAGCAGTAGGTGGAAACATTTCTCAGAGATGCTCAGGTCTACATTCACCACATTCACTCTGTGCACTTACAAGAGGCCAGCTGCATCCCATCTCATACCAGAGAATGGAGACACTGGGGCAGCTGATCAGCCTGTGTCCCCAAATCATGCCATGAGGTATCTCCCTCTCCCAACATCCAGCGAAACTGCTCTCCTGTTATAAACCATGAGATTATTTGCTGAATAGCTCTCCCAATCAGGAGCACTGGCCTTCCCTGTGCTAACCACTGACACATCTCATGGATCAAGATGACAAACTAGCCACAACTGGCATCACGGAAAGAACTGTAAAGTCTCAAATGCAGCAGTTCAATGATGTTCTCCAATTCTTTACAGCTGCAAGGCATTGCCTCTAGGAACCTACACATACACTTTTTCTCAAATGATTAGTGGCAACCAAGACTAGAAACAAGATCACTGAAAAACAAAAGGACTGAGAAGATTCTGCTTCTGGGGGGCTCAGTCTCACACTTTTTCATTTCTATTTACCGCTTTGTTTCTACAACATTCATTTTTAAAGGTTTTCAGAACTCTGCAGCTGTGAAGCTGCTGCTGCGTACTCAATAATAAGCTATTACCAAAGCAAGACACCCTAAGGGATCACCAACTTTCACTGCAAAGCAATTCAGCCAGCACAGCAGTGGAAACAAGTTGTGCTGTGTACAACAGAAATAATGAAGCCCCCACAAAAGGCCACTGCAGGGAAGCAGCATGTTTCCAATATACACCTCCTTCCTTCTTCTGCATTTCTCACTTAAAATCTTTGAGATCTCCTAAGCATTTCCTTTGCTGAACCTGTGTGTTGTAGGGAAGGCTGATGCACACGGCACTGGTTTCTGCTCGGTATCTATTTTTATCAAGGTGCAATAAAATGATGCAGATGCAACATAATGCTGCAGCATTGGCACTGAGCAAGGTTGAGAATTTCCATCTCAAGAATATAGCTGCAGTATTTTTTCTCTGGCATCTCACACAAAGATCAGCTGAAATTTGTCACTGTGCTGCAAAAAGACTGCAGAATTTCTGATGCAATTACCTCAGGAAATACTTCTGCTGAAAGTGAACCACTGACATCCCTATCATATGTCAAATAACAAATATCCCCATCAGATATTAAAAAAATATAGGACAATTGGCAGGTTAATCTAGCAGTTTCTCCATATCTGCAAGAACTGATTGGCAGCAGATTACAGACAGTCACATTTTGGACAGTCACTGGACCTTGAAATCAAGATGTATTAAATGCCTTCTTATGAAATCAGATCAAGCAAATTTTGAAGCCATACTACATGAGTCTTTGTATACACAGGCCAAAGGAGCTGAGGTTCAGCACATTTCAGCCATTAGTAACAGATTTGTTTTCAGTCATTACTAACAGATATAAAGTGAAGAGGTCAATAGGAACAGTCACACAGTGACTTATGATGGCTGCCAGCAGGTAATTTGCATGTATGTGCAACTGTAGTACAACAGCATAGGAAGAGAGCAGACTGTCCATTTTCCAGTACATTTCAAGACACACCTTAGGAGTTGTTTTCATATGTGCAATGCAGGCCAATTGTTTAAATTTTAACCACCTCCACAAACTACAGTGATTTCTTAACACCACAGTGTGCAGTACTCAACTCACCTAGTCTTTGTGTGACCCCAAAGAGAACTCCCTGTCAGCCCTCCTCCCCTCCTACAATTTCTGATTTAGGTATGGTATATTTTTAATTAAGTATAAACAATTTATGCTGTGAGGTTTTTTTAACTACAAATATGTGGGGAAAAAAATCTACAGAGTAATGTCAGGTTTTGATTTCAAAATGGCACTGTACCATGTCATTTTTATTCATACCTGTATGCCAAAAACCTTCATAGATTAGCCAGTGAACACTTTACTAAGTAAGCTGACCATCACATAAAATTATGGTAAAAGTAAGCACTATCATGAGAGAATATCCCAATGGGAAATGCTTCTAGAATATTTTAATTCTCTCTTTTAGAAAGTAGTAAAGCAGTTGAAGAAATCTTCATTCAGGTAATTCCTATGACTGCATAGCTTTCAAACAAGTAAGAAAGACATTTTTCCAAGCAGTATTTTGAATAAAAAATAAAAACTGTCTTCAGATTCAGCCTTCTCCTGTTACAGCACCACTACAAAATTACAGAAAGTTTCAAATTCAAATTCATGTTACCTCCTCAAAATGCTTAGAAGGCCTAGCACACTAAATTCAAAATTTAACATTCAATGATAAACACAAAATACAGACCGAAAGGCCAAAAGAGTTAATAAAACTAGCACACAGTACTTTGGGAGGATTTTTATGAGAGTTGAGGGAGAGGAGATCAACAAACTGGCATTTAAAATTATTCAGATGAGCTCTGTGTCTGTAGCTTTCAGTCGACCAGAAAAATAGTTGTCACAAGAACTTCCTTGATTTCTTAAGATGTACCTTACACATGAACTAAAAAAAAAAACAACAAAAAAAACCACAAAGCAAACAAAAAGACCACACACACCCTTCCCCTCCAAAAAAACCAAAACAATAAAAGAACCAAACACCCAACAACACAGAAGTAAAACAAAGATATCTATTTCTGGTAGGCTTTCTAGAATTCTGTCCCTATAAATTAGAGGGAAGCTCCTGTCCCTTGCTTTACTTGATCTAAAATAATATATACTTAAATCTTTCTGCAGAATAATATCAAGTACTACAAGCAACAAATTAAATTTAAAATGTTATGTGGATAAGACAAAGTCATACTGAAGAATTCAGTTTGTTCTGGGAGCTTTGAAAAATGTACTTAAAGTCTAATCTTTATGAAATGAGAAAACCAAATTTTATACTCCAGAAGCTTTACAAAACTTCATCACAACATTAACATTATAACATCATCATAGCATTAACATTTTGCATCAGTGTGGGGCAAGTAAAACCACACCTTCTTTAGCACCAGCTCAAAAAAACCCACATGGGATCAGAAATTCACATGCCTATATCCCTCTTGGATGAAAACTGATTGTAAAGATCCTCCAAGCGACCCCAAGTTTGCTGACCACAGTTTTGCAGCTCCTGCAGTTCTCATCTGAACCTTCATTTACACCAGTGCAATGCCACTACAATACTCATATGCTTATATTAGTAGCAGACTAGCACTCACAAATACTCACAAAATACTGATGACTCAAAAGCAAAAATCTTCTCCTCTGTTCTGTCTCCAGAGAGCTCAGAAAAGTGAAAACTTTTTGAAGTATTTCAAAAGGCAAAGCTAGAATAGCACACTAGAGTACACAACACATCACATCTGCTGAGTAAGGGGCTGCTTTTATTTAACCAATACTGAAAACACAGTTCTACATCACAAAAAATTTATACATGCAATGAAATTGGTTTTGACTTTCCATTTTCAAGTTCTAATGGAAACAGCTCTCCCTTTGACCTTTGACAAGTCTTCCTATGGGAGAGTTTGGGAAAGAGCTGAAGAAAGTGTAAGGTTTCGAAGTAGTGTCAAATAGAGTTGAGAGAACAGCAAGGACATAAAAATAACTTCAGAGCAGAGAGACAGTTTTTGGAGGAGAAAGTCAAAGATTAATTTATTTCACCTTGAGAAGCTCGTGCTTCATGGCTGATGTCCATGAATACTAACCAGATTACCTTGAGATGAAACAGCAGGATTTCCTCATTTTAAGGACAAATTTGAGAAAGAAGTTGAGCCAAGTGATTCTTTACCTCATCCACATCAGCCATTCCCAAGAACTTCCCCTTTCACAAATCAAGAGCTTCATCTTTCAGCATAACCTTAAGGTCAACATACTTTGTACTTGTATCAGAAAGCAAAGGTGGAAATAATTTAAAGAAACATGTCTGCTTGCAAGTCCCTGGGTATGGCAGCAGCGTCACTGAGGAAAGGAGGGAAGGGAGGCATCCTCTGACATGTATTCCTCACATGTCTTTTATAAAACCTTATGGATCCAAGATGTAGCAGTTCGATAGTAAAATTAAACAGAAGTAGAACTACTCTGAGACCAGAAGAGTCCAAATTTAATAGCTAGCTCCTCTAAGACAATTTTGCTCTACCTTGAGAGAACCATGCCATGTCTCTGCACAAGCCCCTCCTCATCAGGGAGTGAGTACTAGTCCTTCGTTTCCTGCGGAATTCGCTGTTTACCTAGACTGTGTGCTTACATCAGTTTAATAATTAACCAGCGCGTGTAGCAGCTGTCACCCTGGCTGCTGCTGGGTCTGAGCAGGCAGCTAGAGCTGCCAGGGGCAGCAGAGTGCCAGCCCAGGGAGGCGCTGCCGCTGCTGCCCAGGCTGGGGAGCGCTCCCCGCTCCTCCTGGCGCCCCGGGCGGGCCTGCCCTCTCTCACAGTGCAGACTCAGCTCGGGGCAGCCTCCCCTCCAGGAGCTGGCGGACCAGAGGGCAGCAACAGGGCACGCCAGCAGGTCAGGGACGGGATGGGCAGGGCCCTGGCCATCGGTCTGTGCAGGTCCCAGGACAGCCCAGCAGCCCAGCAGCCCCACCGCCACCAAGTGCCCCAGCCCAGCCAGCCCACACAGCCAGCAGAGCACACCAACACTTCCAAAACAGGAATACTGATAAGCCTAAAAAAAACCACTGCCTTCAGAAATGTAGAAACCAAACAGCAAACGAAATTCCAACTGTCCATTACATTCTTCACATGGGTGTGCATGCCCCACATGCTCACACAGCATCACACAGAGCCAGGAAACATTTAGAAGCTCTTTAAACATGCGTACTTTCAGAACAACAATAAAAAAATCACTAGAAACTTTACTGTTCATTTTTCAGCAGAAGCCATCCATGCCAGTGATGATTTCACAATACAAACCAATACAGTTGTTAGAAAGTAGCTATTTTCAGCTTTCTGTCTTCACCTGATTCTGGGATGCTGAACGTCATGGGGGAAAAAAGGGGGATGCAGACAGAGAAAGTGCAAGAATTGGAGCACGCGTACTTTTTATTTTATTCAACAATTTGGTATATTAATTTAGACAGCTTAAATATAGTTTCATAGAAAATTTAATAATTGAATTTTTAATTTGTATAAAATTATATTTTAAAGTCTCATACTAATTCTACCTTTGAAATGGTTATTCATTTGTATTATAGATTTGGGTTACATTTAAAGAAAATGCAAGTGTCAACACTTTTTGGCAATTTCCAGATTCAAAAACTTAATAATAAATATCCAAAAGTGGCCAAGCTATCCATAACACTGACATTTGTTTTTCTTTCAATTCAGTGCCGTAGGAAGAGGTTTAATCCATGCCAGATCTAATTGCTTCCCTTGGTAACACATACACAGTCATTTGACAACATGACCCCATGTGAAATGCAGTGTTTACAGTGGCATCCTCACAAGCACCCCAAAAGAGAAGATTATATTACTGAAAGGTATAGAAAATAACCCTCATTGGCCTTCCTGCCAACTCAGCTATAGATACAGCCAGGTGAATGGATTTTCTTCACTAAACACTCTATAAAAAAATTAAATCACAAAAAAAAAAAAAAAAAAAAAAAAAGAAAAGAAAAAAGAAATGTAAATGGGCTTTTTTACTTGACGCTTTCTTCAGAACGAATCCTATCTACCTCTTCACCAGTCTTAGCCAGGTAGTAAGATCTGTGTCTGTACAGTGCCTGACACTCATACTCCTGAGTAAAGGCTTTCTGGAAAATTCACTACAATCTTTTCTTTTTTGTAGAATCTAAGAGCTTTCTATCAACTGCCTTAGAGATTTTTTTCTCCTCAGTAAAGCAAAAGGTTGAATAAAAAGATTTTGTTGTTGACAGTCACCATTCTTTACTCTTCAAGTTCAAACGCATGCTGTTGTATCTTTTTAAATTTACTATTTCCATTTTCTTCACCATTTTTACTAGAAGCTACTGCAACTTCTAGCAATTAAGTGTTTCCTCCTAGTTCTTCTCAAATACTTACCCCACTCCACTCTTCATTACTGTGACAAAGGACTCCAAATTATCCACAGCAAAGAAAAACATTAAAATTATGTTTGAAGCATGAGGATCTTAAATATCTCAGTAGTTGTGCTCAGTTATTTACATCATGTTCTCCTATTTCTGGCAAGTCCACTGCTTATAATTGTTATTACTAAAACTCTAAGTACTTTTCCCCCAAACAGCAGCTGGAAGTTTTCAGGTGACTCAAACCAAAGATAAAAATATAATGGCAAATGTGTGGCTGTGTTCCTGAGATCTGAACTACTGCTTCATCCTCCACTCTCTCTCAGAAGTAAAGAATGGATACAGCTTCACAGTGTATCAGTAGGCAGGTATTTCCACTCACAGGATGTTACTGTTTATTTTGAAAAGATTTTCATCATCTAGCTGGCAAAAGTTCCCTTTAGACTACTACTGTATGTGACAACCGCTATAAGCAGAACTTCAGCAAAAACAACCGCCCAAGGAGCAGCTGTGCAAGTCACAGGCCATGAGGGAGATGAGCCAGCATGTTACAGAGAGGGAGAAATACCACAGGAAAACCCTATCCATCCATCCTGGTAAGGCTCCCATGTTAACGTTTCTGAGTGTAAGCAAAAGTAGTATCACTGAAGTAATTCCTCTCCTCCCACACACAGGAGTACTCTGAGCTAATGGAACAGGAAATGCTAATTATTCATATACCCTAAAAACCAACACATTTCATCTTTCCACGAAGCTAGGTCAAGCTTAAGAGTAACTAGTAACTAAAACATTTGATGTTCAATACACCAGCAGTCCTATACAGCTAGAGATAAATACAGCACACTGTTTCAGATTTAATCATACTTTAAACATTTCCACTCCAGGGAAAAAATAACCATTCTGGTAGAGCGTTACATAAATTTCAGGAGAAAATAACCTGATAAAAATTCATATGAACTTTGACATTTTCCAGCCATATCAAGAGATGAGGCTTCACATTAAGAAGTATCAATAATTTCCACTCTGTTTCTTCAAAAAGCATCTGAAAAGTCAGCATCCTCCATCATAGGATGAAAAGCTCAAATTGGCACTGTTGGGAGTCTCTGCCACCCAGAGGGGTAAACAAGGTCTAAGCTCTAAAAACCCTTAGGGCAGTATCTATAGCACAGTTCACACAGCAGCACATCCACACATCTGCAGAGGCTGTCAGAGGCCATCAAGGTCATGCAAAACATAAAATTTATGTACAGATTTTTGATTCCACAAAAAGAGCACATCCTTCACCACAAATGAAAGTGATTTTTATATATAAAATAAAGACCTAATTAGAAAATGCTAATTTCATCAAGCATTCTATACTTAATGATTTTGCCGATAATTTATCAAACAAACATCATAAAAGTGTTTTCACTGAGGAAAATAAAGTCTTTCTATTTAAATCATACTGAAAATTGCACAAATAAGGGATTCTCACACCATCTCCTCCCTAACAAAACAGAATATTGAAAAACTACAACATTTCTTCAGAAACACATATCAAGTCTTTGTTATTGCTCCATTTTTCAGTGTCACATGAAGCCTTGATAGAAGAGCTCTCACTTACTAATTTGGTTTTAAGTTTAAAGTACACTGAAGCAGATTAACACATCCAAGCAACCCTCACCTCTGCCACACTATATTCAAGGTGGTACCAAAACTGCACAAATATACTTAATTATATAATTTAACAAGGTGGTAGCTCTTACTCTCACACTAACAAATGAGACCTCTGACCGAAATTAAAAGTGGTTTGGTTTTGTTTTTTTTTTTAAACCATGAGGCACTGATAATTTATTAGTAACTCATTTTAAAAACTACCTTCCCTACGGAGCAGAATCTCAGTAACTGACACCAATGAGATCCCTGATTGTTATTTATTACAATTTTACATAATAGGAAGGACTACAAAGTATTTCTTATCATGTATTGATATTCTGATCTCATGAAGATAACGACCTTTCTGACAAGTGCCAAAAAAATTATTCTTATGAACAAACATGGGAGTAGAAGAAAGAGGGTGAAAAGCATATTGTATTTGGCTACCTAGAACATTACTGAAATAGAAGTGAAGCTTAAAATCCTCCTAGTCCTGAGGGCAAAACAGGCCTGACAATTTACTAAATATGACTTTGTGTTCTTCTGAATCACTCTACTCACTAAGTACACTACTAGCCCTCACTTCAGCAAAAAATAACCATGTGTTTCATGAATCACCCTCATTTCTGAATGTACCTTAAACTTCTCACATAACAGAATACCATCTGAGGTATGACCACAGGAAGCAAACTATAAAATTTCAGATACATTCCTAAGCAGTAAAAGCAACACAGAATTATACATCAATATCTCAAGTCTCTGTACTAGGTCTCAAAATGCAGATTATCCTGGTTTTTTTTCTATAAAATACTTACCTTCAGAACAGCAGCTGCTCAAGTAATTTGGATTGCAGAGAAACAATTTTTTTTTTCAATTTTCCTTTTGCAATATGTTTTGATCATTAGGTTTTGGATGCAGAAGAAAACATCAACAATGGAAGGTTACTTGCTTACCTCCAAAAATGAAAAGCGAACAGAGGACTGCATGGACTGCAGGGGCTTGTTGGGGTTGGGCTCAGGCTCCTTGGGGTGAGACTGCAAGTTAAAATAATGTCATCTCCAGTGAACAGAAGGTTTAGCAAGAGTCGCATGTTTTAGTGTAGGAGTTATGAAAGGAGTTTCGGTTAGAACCAAAACATGACCATCCTCCTGAATGAAGTGATTGACAGTAGCCACACAGGTTTTGACTTAAGATGAACTTGATTAAAATAAAAATAAATATGAGAACTGGTGTTGATGCACATGCTTACATTAGACTTCCCCCAGGAACAATATTTGTGTACAAAGTCCCAAGAGTGGTGAAACATGGTAACATTTTTTAGACATCTAACCAAATAGAATATGCACCTGAGGTGATTTTTTCCCTCTTAAAGAATCTTGGGGAGTGGGGGGTTTAAGTTTTTCATATGCAAATCAGATTCATTAAAACAAAAGGAAAATTAAAACTGATTATAAACTTCCATCAGTAATATGAAAATTTTAATAAATATTTCCAGTTTGAGAGCCTGCACACTTACTGAAAACCTGCACACTTATTGAAAATTAGAAGCGCTCCAGTTAGCATCAATTTCATTATGAAATGTTTCCTTACAAACACCAAGTCTTCTTCTAGGCAATCAAATATGGATATAAAAAAATTATCCATAAAATCTTTATTTGAGCATTCGACTTCAAAGGTGTCTTCAGGAAGTTGCCTCAAGAACATCTCCATTCAAAAGTTTCTCAAAAAAACATCTGGCCACTGCCAGATTTCAGAGATGATCTTTTAAAATATACTTACACTATCATATGCACATTTCCCCATAAAACTCACAAGAAAGCTTCTTTTAAAAAACATGCTTATAACATGCCTCTCACTGCAATTTGCTTAAGCTGTCTGTAAAAAAAAACTCTCTGTGCAGACTGAACAAAGGCAGAAGCTTATTGGGAAAGTTTTTTCAGCTCATCTTCATGAAGATTTGTTCTGTTTTGGACCAGACCCTTGCAGCCAGCCAATGCTATCACTCCTGTCCTGTTCCCCAGTGGAGATGCAGATGGCCAACAAGCTAAGCACAGCTAAGGTCCAGCTCATATTTTCAACTGCATAAGAGTTTGCCAGATATTAATACACTGCCTTCAAAACCTTTCAAGGTGGATATTTGATCAGGTTTTTTCTGAACATTTCAGCAGGAAGAGTACTACTGCTTCTAGAACAGATTAGGAATACAATTTTGACATCATACATTTTTGCAACTTTTTCGTTTTTGAGATGCCTTAGAGAAGGCACAAAGTTAGGCAGGGACTTGCACACTGAGACAAGAATATGCCTGCAGCTAATTTCTGACAAGGCTACTGTGTATGGGTAAATTCCTCTGGCTGCTGGCTGCGCCCTCATAATCTCTGAATGAAGTGCACAAAAGAGCACCATCAGCTAGCTTGGTTTCACCTGCAGACTACCTGTGCCAGCACAGCAGTGTCTTTGAGCTGACAAGATCCATTAAGAGCCAATGGCTTGATGTATCACTCTGAGAGTGGCTAAACTGAACCCAGGTTCGTAGCAGGCAGGCCATGCAGGCCTGCAGAGAAAGGGGCAGATCAACAGGCAGATTTTGGCTGTTCCACTGGGGCTGCGCTGCACTGGCTGCAACAACACGCACTGGGATCGTTGCCTCTGTATGATCAGTACAGTACAGACTTTTAAAACTGTTTTCATACTTCTACACTTTATCTGCCCTATCTCTTCATCTCCACTGCAGCAGAGCTGTAGCCTGTCCCCAGTTGTCCCCCTCTTGCCCACCAGTCAGTTTGGGCCCTGACTGACTGCAGGCTGGGAA
The DNA here is from genome assembly GCF_903797595.1 of Erithacus rubecula. NCBI lineage: Eukaryota > Metazoa > Chordata > Aves > Passeriformes > Muscicapidae > Erithacus > Erithacus rubecula. Next base: position 12,201,678 of record NC_136661.1, read on the forward strand.
ATGATCCCGTGCAGCTCAGTCCGTGCTTGCACTGCGGTCTCTGGGGGCACTGCATGGTAAGATGTGGAGACAGGACATGCAGACTAGAGCACAACCAGCCTCCATCAGCACCAGAAGCAGTGAGGGGAAGCTGGAACTGGTCCAGAGACAGTCCAGGTGGAGGGAGAAGAGAACTGGCCAAAGCACAGGGCTGCAGCAAAGAGAGAGGAAGCAGACTGCTATGGAGTAGCCACTGGGAACAAGGAATCTACTAAAGCCAGAATGCTTAAAAGGAGAAGAAAAAAACAGCTCTGGCGTTGAATAAGAAGAAAATATTAACTTCAAACCTCAGATTGAGATCCCTAATTCACCTTGCTGTAAACAAATCCTAGAAACACACTATGGCAAAGGGCACCATCCTTGCCCTACTGGATGGCTTGCACACACCAAGTGCAAGTCCTACACTGGCTAGTAGCTACTCATATTCTTCCCCATTTTCACTACTGTAACCATCAAAGTCTCAGTAATATTACAGACTCAGAGGGCATTCAATATCAGATGTGCTAGCACTATGGTCTAAAAGTCATCACTGAGCAATATTACTGCTGTGTCAATCCAAGTCTTCTATAGAACTCATTCTTCAGGTTTGCTTTTTTAAGACCTATGAAAGCCTGCTAAATCAAATTATCACAGTGCATGACAGCCCTACTTCTTACACTTTCTAAATCTGGAATGCTTTATTTTGGATTTAATATTCTTTCAAGGAGCTTTTTGCAAGTAATGAATACAAAGTAGACAGACTGCACTTCTTTCTCAGGGAGACAACATAATTCTAGTCCCAACATTTAAACTTTACTGAAAGAAAATTAATGAGATTCAGGGTGCGAGGAATAAATTGGATTTTTTTTTCCCCTCTTAGATATGCTCTTCTTTAAATTATTGCAACTAACAGTCTGGGAGATGTGATTTAAGTCTGCATTGACTAAACTCTGGCAAATCATGACAGAATGACTCTATGAAATCACTATGTGCCAGCAGCCAAAATATGGTCTTTTCTTTTCTCTACAGATAAATTGAGTTCGAAAAGTAGCAAGTGTGATGAAAAAAGTAATTCAAATATATGGAAAAAGTAAATACATTTTAGTAAAAACAATGACCAATATTGAATTTAAAATATAATATTAATGTTATCTGTATTAAATATTTGGAAAACATGGCAAAGCAAGTGTAAGTATGTTAGGTTACTGTGGAAAAGGAGGAAGTAGTAAACAATTACTTCATATTATGAAAACACACACATAAAACATGAAAAACATAAATCCTTTTTCGTCCTTTGCAGCTAGTGATGTTATTCTCACAAGATGATTACATAATTCAGTGAAGATTGATTTAAAAAATATTTAAATTGCCACATCTCAAAAGAAGTATAATTATCAATTATTCATGGAAACCATTTTAATGAGATCTTTGATAAGACCCCTCCTCCAAAACTCATGAGAAATTAGTAATGCTGTTTTTGTCAGAAAAATATCTAGAGCTTAGTCTGCCCACAGCTAACGCACTGCTCTTACCACAAGAAGCCTGACTGAAATGCAGAATTTCTGAGACATTTCACAAATGTAGATCTCTGGAACCAGCATGACACCTACATTTGTTCCTTAGAATAAAGTGCTCTGTCACCTTCACATGATTATTAGAATAAATTCTTTGCTACACTGCACACTTACCTATGGCCCTCTCTTTAACACATGGCAGATGCCAGAGATAATATCTTTCATAGCTAAATAACTTTACTGCAGGCATCTGCAGCATCCAGGGTTTTGTTGGGTTTTTTAAATCCAGTAAGAATGGGGCAGTCCCAGGGAATACTAAAGGATCTGACGTAACCATCTTTATTTACCTAGATAAAATTAGCACGGTCTCATGGTGGCTGTAACATGCATACATGCATGCCTGACATGTCAGTGCAGACTACAGGCATGTATGTATGTATGTATGTATGTATAGAAATAAATATTTGATTTTGACTAACATATCTGGGGTAAACATATGCTGGCATTTACGAATAAAAGACTACACTTACTATCACTATATATTAAAATTACACATTTTCATTTAGCTACTCTCTAGATAGCTGAAAGCACACAAATTAGTTAATCAGTTTTAAGCAAGTATAAGTAAACAGGCTGCTAAATTAGGTAAACATACTTACTGCAGAAACTATCAGGAATCCTCCAGAATATCAATACAGGTCATTAGTGCAGTTACGTATGTAAAATATGTCTTGCTCCTGATGATTCACAGACAGCATTTTTATAACGCTTTAATCTCTCGCAGTGCTCTCTATTATTCAGCACAGAAAGAGGCCTTTCTAAAAGGCAGCACCGGGATAAACAAACAGCAACAGAGAGCTGAAGAGAAACACAGACACCATGGCCTACTGACAGATTCTTCCCCTGCAAACTGTCAGGATGCTTCATGCACCGAGATTCAGTAACTTTAAATATGCAAAAAGCCTTTCTTTCCAAACACACTGCAATATCCTGGCTCCAGGCTCACACATTTGCTGAAACCAACTGCAATGCATTGAAAACGTGTTCCCTCAACCTGGAACTGCAGTGCTCCCAGGCTGTCAGCACAAACGTATGCTAAAAGCTCCTGACTGCACAAAAGCCGGCATCATGCAGAAACCATTAAAATATTAAAAACAGACAATACTTACTCCAAGGTCAGCCCTGGAATTTGTAGCCTTTCCCGCTGGGCTTTCATTGCTGTTATGTGTTAGCACACTCGATTGTAACCATGACACACATTCACGGGCAGCATTCTGGCGATGACAGAGAGCCAAACGAGCCACTATAAAGGACGGGGCAGAGGATCTCCTGGGGGCGGGGGGACCGGAGCCGGGTCCTTCCACCTCCCCTGCCCCCCGAGCCGCAGGCTGCCCGCCTCAGGTCAGCGGCAGCGCAGCGCAGCGAGCGGCACCTGCGGCTGGGCACACGGAATCCATCCGGAATTCCGCAGCAGCAGCCGCTGCGCCGGCAGACGCACACACACACAGAGACACACACAGAGACACACACACACAGAGACACACACACAGAGACACACACACACACACAGACACGCACACACAGGCACACACACAGACACACACACACACACACTCGATGCAGCGGCCCCCTCGCTACGCCAGCCCACCGCGCAAAACAGGCGCTATGCTTGGAACAGTTTCTCTCGGCAAATGTCCAACCTTCGCCACCCCCTCCGATCCTGCCAAATAGGATTGAGCCATCTTCTTTAGGTCACATTGTCCCTTTCCGTGATGAACAGACAGTTTCTGCAGCAATAGAAAAGCAAACTCCTGAATGAAAAGCAGGCTCTTCTCCTTTAATGGAGAAAATTAATTGCCTGAGCTTTTCAGAACAAATATATTATTGTAACAAAAAGGTTAATACAAAAGGAGAAGTCATCGTTTGGTTCTGTCACATCTGCACCTGAATTTTAAAGGGAAATCATCTATAGTTTATATCAAGAGTGAGAGCCAAACCTAGAAATCGCAGAAAAGTCTACTAATTTCAGTAGTAAAAGTAGCAACACTTAAAAGTAAAACACTACACAACACTTTATACAGACAGTTTAAGAACAGTGCTGTTATGTAGGATTTTGGTTATAATTAAATTATATTCCTTTTTTAGACACTCTCTCTTATTCAGAGATCACAATTTTAATAAATATATACTGTGATGAGGTCCACAAGAACTAGCATTTTTTTTCAATGCTCTGCAAAAGACCAGAAAAGCAAAGTGCAAATACTTTTTTTCAGTAATTTTACAGCTAGACGATTTTATCTCACCTCCTACTTTTCCTGTGCACAATAGAGTAAGTCAACCATATGATTTTATTTTTGCTATAGCTCTGGACCTGCTCTGTGAATGGACAACTTCTACGGACTGGTAGATCAAAAGATAGGACTAGATGAAGCTGCTGCTTTTTGGGTCCTTGGCTTAATTTTAGAAGACATTAGTGAGTTCACAGGTACTAGATTTCAGAGACAGAGGGAAATCTTCTAGTTATGGAAACTGCTGAACTGGATTTGGTAAAGTTGATTGTTTTTTCAACCACACAGTAAAAAAGAATAATTAAATTCTCAATTACTTCTCTTATATCTCCTACATATTTCTACTGGAAAGTATTTCAAATTTATGTTACATAAAGCCTTCGTACATACATACAGCCTTCATTTAAAGACACTGAAAACAAACCTAAAGGTTACAGAGAATTATGCATTTGAAGTTTTAAAACATAACAGACACCAGGATTCTGAATGTTAATTTGAGGTCCCATCAAGCATCCTGTAAGTAATCTCTGTAAGGAAATTCTAAATTCTCCTACCTCCCAAAAGAAAGATAAAGAATGAAACTGAAGGAATTAAATTCCAGATCACTAACCACAATGGGTGAGTGCACAGATTTGCAAGGGCACAAAGATCAGTTAGGTGCCCAACTCTGAATGGCACTTTCAGACAGGTTTTTCAAATTTTACTCAGAACACGAGCAAAACATTAATTTTTTAGGATATTCTCAAACTTGAAAAATGCAGTACAAGAAACAACTAACAGTCAGCTCTGACACTGAAACTATCTGGTGAAGTTGCCAAGTCTACAGGTTTTTTCATTATTGAGTTTGGAGACAATCATTTAAGAACAAGAATTTGACAAGAGAGAGGCAAGACTATGGGGTACTACAGCCACAGGTTCCTGGATTTCTCCTAGCTGCCAAGAACAGGCAGCTCCCTATTCCCATTGCTCAGCATCTCTCAAACTAAATCTCTTCAGTTGCAGAAAAGTTCTGCTTCTGATGGAGAAAGAAAATTTTGACAGATAGTCTGGTGTGACTGTATGCACACCAGGCATGTGCAGTTTTAGTTAAGCCTTAAAGGATGTTCAAAGGGGTTAATTTTGTGAATACTAACCTTTAGTTTGGTGCTTCATTCTGTTAGCTATGTAAGCACTTGCACACGTAGCACCAAAGTACTATTTGTTGTTCTATAAAACTGTCACCTTTTCATTGAATGCACAAAGAGTAAGATAACAGCAACACCTCGAGGAGGACAAACAACTCCAGTGAATCAGGAGGGCCCCAGAACTATTTCTACAAACTAGCAAAAGGATTAGCTCCGGAGGTGGAGGTATGCTTCCAAGAAAACTGCAATCCAAATTTTACACACTACTTCCATAAGGCCAGTTTTACTGCGGAGGTGAACAGAAGTCTACCACAAAGGCACTTGTTTTGTTTTTTCCTCTGCATGCAAAGGAATAGTCTGTCACCAAACGCTACTTTGTGAAACAGAACAGCTGAGCAGCTAGTGCATTTTACCTGCAGGAAGACAATACTAGCAGCTTGTCTTGTCTAAAAGGAAACTGAGTGGGACTGGCAGCTGGGTACAGGTGCTTAAACATAAACAATTGCATCTAAGTGCTATTTCCTGGCCATGATAAATCTTTCCTGAGCTGACTCATGGAAGAACCTCACATTACATTAATGGTAAATTATTCTAAACTGAGATTGAGCTATAGTTTGACTTCGAAAATTCTTCTTTGGTAACATTTTGCCTGATCCCAGACAGAAGTTTAGAAAAGTGTGATTTACTGAAAAAGAGAAAGAAATCCAGAGGACAAGATCAAACTTTTCTCACTGTTGCAGTCTTACAGTTTTTGCAGGAATAAACAGGATCTGCTCCATGCATCTGGGGGCAAAAAACTACAGCCATTTAATTAGATGAAGCCTTGCAAGTGAAAGTTGACTTGATTCATTGATCAAAACATCTGTTTGCTCTTAATTTTGCATAGCCTAGATTTCATCTCACCAACACAGAGTTGAGGAAGGAAGCAAAAGTTAGCATGAAGGCTTATTGTTACTACAAAAGCTAAATGTAGACTAACCCGAAAATACTGACAGATATTGCCTATATTGACACAACTTCTTACAAATGCAAACCCTGATCTCCTCTTAGCTAGCTCAAGAGCAAATTTAAAAAGATGTAGGAAATCATGGCTCAAATTATTCATTTGCATCTTTACTGATGTCTCTCTGGTTTAGTAATCTCAGACACCTGATAAAAATCAAGCAAAACCAGAAATGAACTGAGAAATGTTTATTTCCTTGAAACACAACCAGAAAGGTGCTACTTCCATAGCAGTTATTAATGCTGCTGCATGTTTTCAAAACCCCTCTCCTCTGCACATATTGACTATTCTTGCTTTTTTCCCTTAAATAATGGCAACACAATATTACCATTAACAATGCAGGTGCCACTGGCTTTCATTATTCTGTAACATCTAACAGCAATTACACTAATATAATTAACAAGTCAATGCATCCTTTGGTTGTGCATGCAGAACCATTTGGTTAACGCTTTCTAAAGGTATTCTAGAGTTAGTAATCAACTCTCAAAGAATAATGACACCTTTCTGTCATAGTCCTTAACAGATTATTTCATCTTAATTTCTGTCATCTAATCTGTTTAGCACACCAATTCACACATTCATGCATTTCCAGCAAGCACAGCTCCTTCACTGTTAGCACCATAGTTTATAAAGAAGTTGTAGAAGGAATGAAGCAGAAGCAGTTGAGTGCAACACTGCTTCTTGGCATCAGAGAGATGCAAAACACAGCACAAGATAAATGGGGTGAAAAACACACATGCAATCTCTTTTTACAGTCTTTCAACACAGCATTCCTGGGCATATTATAGCTACACACACAAAAAAAGTCTGAAATACGAATATTCTCTTTTGTTACGGCTGCCTGAAGTCAACAGACTGACCAACACAATGTGTATAAAGCAAACCTCATGCTTTAGCTATCTGCCAGAAAGCACCAAAAGTATTCTTTATATTGATCTAACTGGCCAGTTAATTCAGGGTTGTTTCCACTTTTCCCATTAATATTTGAGATAGGTCACAGCTAAGGAAGCAAAACCAGATAGTGAAAGCAATCCTTCCCCTTAGATCCCTGCCTGGTATGTCTTGCCCATATGCTCAAACTCACAACAACTGCCCAATTTGCCACTGCAAGGAGTATTTCATCTTGGTCAGCTTACATAAGGGGAGGAGGTGGGCTGTCCTGTTGGTTTCCCTGGGGAAGGGAGGAAATAGATGTGAATGACAGAAAGTGCCTGCATTCACCCACACCCAAAAGCTCAGTGCGCATAATGGGCTCAGCACAGCATGCAGAAATAAATTCCTGGTCATTGCAGGGCAGTGGGGAGATTTTGGTAGAACCTGCATGTCTCTGGGCTATCTGTGTTCAATAAATGCCAGCATAGAGCACTACGAACTCCCAGGGTATGATGATGACTGTTTGGTATGCCATGACAGAAACACATGCTAGACAACCCCTTCCAGCCCTGAGTCCTGTTAACATCACGGATCTATTGACATTTACAGGCATATCCATAAATCTGACACAGTAGGCAATTTACAATAACTTATTTTATTAATGTACCACTGGAGTACACAGTAGAAGACTAGATGTTTTTGCAATGTCAGAGTCTACTCAGATCTCTAATTCTTACGATTCTGCAAGTAATTTGTTTTAAAATTATAGTTCTAGAAAGCATTCTGTTAAACTCTAATATATTTTAATAACTTTTTATAAATTCATTGTGTGTTCTGCTGATAGCTCTGTGGTATTTTCTGTATTGCTAAAAAACTGAATTAATCGAAAGAATGTGTTTATTAGCAATGTTAATTAAACATTAGAAATAACTGAAATGCTGGAAGTTAACCCAGCAACTGGTTGTCACATTGAACATCTTAACTAAAAACACTGATCCTAAAACACTGCGGAAAAAAGGAATCAATAAACATCCACCAACCAAGATCTGGCAAAATCTCTCTGCAACCTCACTCACTGCCATTCTTCCACAGTGAGTTTCAAAAGTAGTTCTTAAACATCACCTATAGCCAGGAAAGCCTCCTTGCGTGTAGAACAGACACATTTCAGATAAAGCAGGACTCATAGTGTCTGGTCCTGCAACTTTGATGCCACAGAAAACATAAAAATAATGACAGTACATGGCCAAATAATGAGGGAAGAAGTTCTCTATTCTTTGTCCAAGTATTATCTGAAATGTTACTGTAGATGACACCAGAAAGAAGTGTTAGAGGTGTTAGCAGTCTGTTAAGGCAGCCTTCCTTTATTTCACCAACCAGTGTCCCATCTCCCTTGACTAGGCAGCATCATTTTCACACCTGCCTGTGCAAGCTCAAAAATAACATCCCATACTAAATCAATACGATGGCACAATTTTTTTTAATGGAAAACTCCCAGAGCACCTACTTCAGACTTGGACAATCTCCAACCACATTTTACTCTTATACTGTAAGAAAAAAACAAAACAAAAACCAAAACCACAAAACAAAACAACAACAACAAAAAAACCACCTTAAGACAAAAATTAGAGAGCAATTAAAATAGCTCAACCAATAAAGTATTTTGTCAACAGACTTTAAGCTAATACTAAAACTGTAAAAAGCTTGAGAAATTACATGTTAATAATAATTATGATCTCAATCTGCACTGCCTTTCACGAAAAAAAGCATTAAAAATTAAAGGCAAAAACAGATCTACTTTTTGAAGAGTTCTACATTACACAAGGTTTAAACAGTTGTACTTTTTTAAAGATAAGACCCTTGTTACACAGGGATAACGCAAACCTAGGTTCTTAATGAGCATTTGTTTATCTGGTCTTCATTTAAGCTATATTTCAGTGCAAATTGATGCCATATAACTTTTCTATAATTTTTCATGAAAAGAATGAAAACATAAAAACCCATAAACATATAAAAAACATCTATTGAACAGTTTTTTAAGATTGTGATGGTATTTGAATATCTTCCTCAAAAAGTTAAAGCACAAGCAGGAAATTTCATGATTCCACAGTCCAACCTGAAGCTGGATTTTCCCAAAGCCTTATATCTATCTATCAACAACTAATACATACCTACAGAGTTACCAAGCTCTGTTTTGGCTGGTTGATATATGATTCCTTGTTAAGTCCCTATCATGCCCATGAATACATATGTGCCTGCAGAGGAGGCTTCCCAACAATTCTAAGGCTACCCATTGTATTCTTCAATTTTTATTTGTTTTTAATTCACCTTCTGGTTCTCTTTGTCATTAAACAAATGGGTAGGCAAGTGCTCCAAATGGAGATAAGCAGCTGAAAGAAAGCCATCAGTCTTTTACACAAAAAACCCCAAAACACTCATGAAGTTTGAAGCTTGTGTCTTTTTTTTCTGATCTGTCTTTTGTTTACATAAAGCCCTATACACAATTTTCACAGGGAATTCTGTCTTAGAGACAAGTACAAATGAACAACATTGTCCATTATGAGATGGTATTTTCTTCCATCAAAGCATATACTTAATATATAGAATCAAGTGTCAGCAGCAAATTTGAGCAAATAATCCCATGGACATAAAGAGAGCTAGAAAAGTCAAGTGGTCATATTCTCTTCCCCTAGAGAGGTCCATTATACCCATAATACTCCTATTGCTCCAGTCAGATGTTTGTCTCCTCTATTCTTAAAAACTGATAGTGATTTCATAATACTTCCAGGTTCACACTCCTCTGCTATATTGTTTAGACACTGCTTCCACCATGTCTGAGATGAATCCCCCTGGATCCAATTCAAACACACTGCATCTTGCTGCACACCCCAATGACACAGAGAACAGTTTTACTCCTTACTCATGGCAGATATTCCACACATTGGACAACTTTCATGAACAGCCCTCAGCCTTCCCTTCTCTAAAAGAAATAACCCCAGCACAGTAAGTATTTCTCCATACACTATGTCAAAGTTTAAAAGCATCCAAGAGTTGTCATCTGTTTCCAGCTGATCCATCTCAATACAAAGCAGTCCAATAAAAGGCCTAGTAAGTTCAGTGTGGGATAGAATAATGCTGCATTCTTTGCAGCTCAAAATAACAGTTTCCCAGCACAAGACACCCACTACCCTCCAAGAGCAACTGTGGTACCTTAAACTTCATAAATCACTCTGAAAACTAATACCTATTCAACAGTCTTGCTTATCTGCAGTATTTCCTGCAGGAGTAAAAAGTTCTATTTTACTTCATTTATTTTCTCCAGGTTGTTGGAATGATTTTGAATTCTTCCCAGCTTGTTTTCTGCTGCAAACTTCATAAACACCATCTGTTCTATCACCTAGGTCACTAATGAAAAATAATGACTACAGCCAGTCAACCATGTTTATTAAACCTGCAGCCCAGTGTAATCTCCTGCTTAGTATTTCTAGTCTATAAGCAACAAAGCAAAAGGCTCTTGAAAGTGACACTATCCCCATCCCACACCTTCACCCCACCAAGACACATTTGCACTTTAAAACAAAGCCACCAAAGTTCTGATTTATAGAGCAAGAACCAAAAAACTTTCTGGATTTAGATGTATGTGGGTATATTCTTAATACTTTTGACATAAAAATGCAAATGAAAACATTTTACATTTCCCCTAGCAGAATCTAGGAGACAAGCATTCACAAAATATTACAGTGATCTGTAAAAGCTCATTTTCAGAAGCATCTCAACGACACTAAGAATCACAGAACCCACAGGCTGGGTCTCAGGGCTATACCTACACATGAAGATAAACACAGCTGATCTAATCCTGTTTCTACCACACACTGTGTTGAAGTGTGGTATGTGTCCAGTCACCTGATAGCAAAGTAGTACCATGTGGCAGAGGGGAAAAAAGCATCCCCAATGTCCATGTTCCCTGCACAACGTTTACAAAGGCACAATAGAGCTTTTACATTCAGGCTAGAACAGCAGGAACTTGCTTGTTTAAGCAGCACACTCGGCCCCATGTCAGAAGCACCTGTGATGGCATGTTTGTCTCAAGTACCATGCTTGCATTCACTGCTTAGGGGCATGACCACACTAAACATTCATGAGTGAAGCCACTGGGATTTGAGGAAATGTGATTATATGCAATTACAGTGCCTTTTGCACTGTGGCATTCAACACACAATGAATACAAAGTAAGAAACTCCCTGTGTCAGCCTTTTAGACTCATTTGCTCCCTGTGGCAGTTATCTCCTACCCTTTTCAGGCAAGCACAGCAATAATGCAGATCCACTTATCCCCAGCACCCTTTCTGACCTTTACACATGCCTGTGAGATCTTTTGTAACACACTTCATTAAACCTCACAGGTCTAAGCTTGACTGGACAGCTAGGAAATAATGTGACAGGGAAGTGGAAACCCTATAATATTTGGGAGAAAAGACAAGAGGACAGATATGGTAGAGAACAGCACATAGATGGAAGGAATGTGTGCTAATGCCAGGTTGGCTGCTGCCTTGACTCAGTGAGCAAAGACTTGCTAAAGACAACACAGAGGCAGAGCTTGTTGATCAGTCCTTATGGAAAAGAACAGTATCATGCCAATGCAATATTTTCCTTCTCCAAACAAAGAAGAGCTCTATCCTGCTCCATCCAACCCACCCTTTCCTTTTCATGCTGCCTCAGAAGCCACCCACCTCCCTGCTGCCCATGCTTTTGGCTAAAGTAACCTATTCAGTTCCTGCAAGCTCCAATCTTTGGGGTAGCCATCAATCCCTCTGCAGGAACTGCACATGCTGCTTGCCCCTCAGCTCACTCCCAGGAGCCATCATCCATCCCCCCAGATACCAAGAACTTGGCAACCAGGTTCTTGGCATGCCTATCCCCACATGAAAACTACAATCACAGAGTGAGTTCTGAAAGTCTGAACTGGCACCAGGACCTCTGATCTCTCTGACCTCTCTCCACTGCTCTATCCCAGAGAACACGCCTGCAAGGAAGGCACTTGGCATTCCACAAAGGCTGAAAAGACAAATGGAAAACCTCCAGCAAAACAGAGCATGCAAAGGACTGCATTTAGTCAACAGAACTTGTAAGACAGCATGACCCCTAACTCCTATGGGGGCAAGGGAGACTGCAGATAGCAGGGTGGAAGGAAATTAACAGGATCCAGAAGTTTTTGACAGGGACAGAAGTGGTGGTAGAGGCAAGAATGGCTAGAGCCACCAACATTATGCCATATGTTCACAAAATATAAAAGACACAGCCAGCACAACCTAACTATAGAGCAGGTACACTCCCAGGTATGGACAACAAAGGCCCTGCTGCCACACTGTCATCTGTCTGCTTTAAAGTCTGGCCATGGACACATATCTGCAGGTAACAAATACATAAGGGCCTTTATGATAAGCAACAGAACAGGTTTAGAATACTGACAGTAATAAAAAATGTTCCAAGTCTGTATTTCATAGGAAAGAATGAGGGGAAAAATACTTCCCTCCTCCTATGAGACAAAACAGAAGTGGTTCACTGGGAATTCATGACTGTTATTCATGACAATTGTAGAAAGGCAGCCTATACTTTACGTAATGGAATAGCAATAATATAGAAAATTTCAAGGGGAAAATCTGTAATTAGAGAATGCCTAACTGAACATGCAAGGCAGGGAGATTCCTGATGTTCAGCAATGCCTCTTTTCTTTTAAGAGTAGATATTTAGAATACAGGTGATACTACTAGCACCAGAGGAAAAAATATATTGTCCAGAAAAACCTGAATGCTACTTTTCTTAAGGTAAAAGCAAACATTTATTTGTAGTCAATACTTCATTTTTAACCCCATCAAAAACAAACCAAACAAAACAAAACAAAGGCAAAACAAACAAACAAAACCCAGCCTCTCCTTACAACTCTTTAAGCACAGCATAGGTTCATCAAGCCATCATGTACTCCTCCTTCCAGAGCCCCAACAAAGACTCCAATCCTACAGAAACTAAATAAGTGTGTACACTAGGACTTGCACAGCCCAGGAAGCTCCCTCTGTAAGTTAACGGATTATTCAATACTTTGTAGCATCAGTGCCAAAAAAAAAAATCAATTCATCATTACAGCATACAACAGCCTAGTCATGCAATTCATCAGGACATTGCAATTCCTTTCGTGACTAAAAATTCTTTTTAACAAATTTCAGATATTCCTCAACTGAAGAAAACTGAACTTCCTGAATTCATGATACTGGGGGAAAAAAATAGTGAATGAAAAACTGCCTCAGCATGTCAGGTTTTCAAGGTTTACTATTAGAAATTCAAGCTGTGATGACTAGCAGTGATTACCCACATGATGTTCTTCTGCCAGTTTTCTCAATGCCTAAGTACTTTATAAGTACTTTCTTAGGCAGCAGAATAAAACACGTAGTTATATGGTCATATGTACTTTTTGAAACTTTACTGAAACAAAATCAAAGACAAATAATTCTACTTATTGAGACTGCATCTTCTGTTCACAAAACAAATAAGAAGACACAGCCAATGCTGATTTTAAAATGGTTAAATGCACTGATCACATTTGCTACTGCCAGACAGAATTTAATCACACATCTATTGCACTCACACACTAAGTTACACCTACACCCCACCCTGATGCTCAGACATCAATACTCCTTTGCCTCAGCATCTCACATTTCCATTAATTTCAGCCATTAAATCCCCCTAAGCTTTTTCTGTGCACTCTTGCTCTAAGCTTTGCTGCTTCAATGTACAGAGAAACACTGCAACTACCACCAGCTGCTGGTTCAACAGGTAAGGCAGGATATAAGGGCAGAACCCAGACACAGAGCAAGCAGTTCAGTGAAGAATACTGTAAGCAAAGAGGGGCAGAGACTGTCACATGGGACAACCAAGAACATTAATACAGCCAATTTGTCAGACCTCCATCCCATTACTCTTTTGTGCTTCATTTTGTCAGGTTGACTATTAAAGTTTCAGCAGTGAACTGATGAGACCTTTACTGCTATTTCTTTGTAGAGATTCAATTATTTTAGCACTTGGCACCTACTTTCACACAACTAGTAACCCATTAGCTATGAGATCTGGCCCTCAAACTAGATTGAACATCTTGCATTATAGAATAATTTTTTGCATGTATAAATATATTTTAAACTACCCTACAGCAAAAACATTTTTTACTTTGGCAAAGCTTGGAGGCACCCAGATATTTGGTTTTCTTTGCTTCCATCAAGAATCATGTGACTCTGTCATCCTGAAATTCTGTAGCAAGCCTACAGAACCACAGCTTGACCCTAGGGGCTGATTTAATTTTCTTTTTTGCTGTGACTTAAATTTGATCACCATTTCAATAAAGAACTACTTAAGATTAATTTTGATTATTGACCCTGCCCTTGCCTAAGTAGCTGAAACAAAATTCCAACAGGCTGCAGCACACCCCAACACACTGAGGAGACACATGGTACCCAGTCACTTCACATTACTTACACACCACAGCAGTCACAGAACAACAGCAGATAAATGCAGTGCTCACAATTAAGCTTTAAAGCACAACCACCTCATTTTCTGAGCATCATTTCTCCAGGGAGGTAGATTATTTTTAAGAATTTTGTTATGTATCTGAATAGTTTTCAAACACACAAGAAAAGTCATCACGATCACTATCTGACTTTTTTTTGCATGTGTAGATAAAGTTGTGTACACGCACACACACAAATAGGTAAGATGAATTTACAAGTAAAAAGATATTACAAGGCTTTAAAATATCCTCAACATAGCATACACCATTTTTCACAAAAAAGGGACATGATGAATTGCATTAAAACAGGTCATCCCCTTTTCTAACACGTGATGTGACAAATCATAAAAAGAGGACAAAACTGGATATACACAGATATACTAGTAAAATCTGAGTCCAAAGACAACGGTAGATACACATAACAATAATAACACTGGTGTAAATTAAGCAGGGATGCAAATCTGTGTACAAGAACCAAAAATCCCAACAGAACAACAGAATGGCCTGCACTGTTAGCCAAGGACACAGCTAACAGCAATAAAATACCAAGGGACATGTTGTTTACATCTAAATCAGGCCTGTGCTCTCCACAGCACAAAGGACTTGCTTGCAGAAGACCATGCACTGACAACAGGAAGGTGGCAACAAGGCTAATCAGCACACTGCAAGAGCCTCAATTCTCCCTGTTAGACTACTTTAAAAGAAGGAAACATGGACAATGGGCAGCACGCTTGCACCAAATTTATGGAGGCTGAAGTAAGCAAAACTGCCAGGGAAAAGGGTCATGTTATAGTAACTCTTGGCTCCTAAATTATGCAAAAAGCTGTAATCAAGTTTTTCATTGTCAATCACAAGGAATCCAAGAGTTGCAGAGCAAAAAAAAAATCTGTGACAGCAGTAGAAAACCTTTAAAGTGGAGAACAGAAACAATGCTGGTAATGACACTAAAGAATATGTAACCTGAGAATCAAACACAGGCTATGGAGAACAGCCTGGAGCACAATCCATCCATTCTAGAATTGAGAAATTCATTACCTGGCAACAACAATTAAATTAGTTCACTCTCCAAATTTAAGATAACAGGTCACCTATGAACACAGCCAATTTTTTATGATGTAGACATCTATGTCCACACAGAAATCGACAATCAAAGTCAGTTTTGTCCACCTACATGACACAGTTTTCAGAGGTTTTTTTCCTCTTTTTTTCTACACTATGAATCATTCTCACTTTTTTCCTAAGGGTTACCATCAGCCCATCTTTTTCATTGATAAAAAACTTTCTCACAAAATTGTTTTTGCCTTTCTTGAAACTTACTTAATCAAGCATCTAAACAAGCAGTGGTTTTAAATACTGTTTCTCTTGAATTCTGGCCACAATCTTTTATTACTATTATCCAAGGCTATCAACTGTTTCATTGAAATGTATAAATTAATTTTATGCAAATTCTGTGACCAACTTTGACATTTGTGCAAGCAGATTATATAATTGCTGGTACTGAACTTGAGTCCTTATTTTATAATTACAGAAACTAGTTTCAGAGCTGTAAGGAGAAGGACAGATGCAGCAAAAATAAATGCATCAAAGTGATACATCTCCAAACTGAAACTGCAAAAATAAACAAAAGAAAGAAAGAGAACAGATTTAGTCTGGAAAAGTAAGGAATTTTGTTCCTAGGACACGTTCTCTAAATGCTGAGATGCTTCAAAGCAGAAACAAAAAGCAGAAACTGCCTCTACTTACTCATGTCTTCTCGTGTATTGCAGTTCTGGAAGGCTCCTCTCCACCTCAGAGAAGCCTGTTGTAAATTTACTTTTAGGAGAAGGGCATTTTAAAGCAGAATGTACCTACTCAAAGCTAAGTGCAATTTTTTTTCCCCCACAACCTTTGAGTTCCCTCCCTTAGTCTACAAAAAGTTCTAATTTTTCTGAACTCCACCAGTATGTAAGGAAACAAACCAGGATAAGGATACTCCATCTTAAACTCAGTGATGGAAGCTCACCTGTTTAACATACACTGAGAGACCACTTGTGGGTACCTACTTCAGCTGGGTTCACTATGAATGTGTAATGGATAGGGATGTGTAGATGTTATCAGGCATTCCGTGCTTCAAAAAAGGATCTGTGTGCTTCATAAACAGCAACACTTAATTCTGATCAAATTAAAACTGTATTTCTGAGTCTGGCTTAACATTAAGCACAAGTATCTTCCTTGATAATACAGAATCACAGAATAGTCTGAGCTGGAAGGGATCCACAAGGATTATCAAGTCAACTCTTGAATTAATGGCCCCATACAGGGATCAAACCCACAACCTTGGTGTTATTAGCACCATGATCTAACCAACTGGGCTAGAGTTAGGGTTGAAAGTGTTTGGTGAAAAACAAACAAATCAATAAAAATATTATACCAAGATATAATTAACGTATCCCCATTGTAGCAGTGTGAAAAAATATACTCATATTTGGTTTTCTAATGGACTTGCAAAGTGGGATACTAACAGCCATGTAGGTTTACAGTCATGCTAAGCTTATATAAAGTCAGTTTCTCTGCTGGAGTCAGCCTGAGAGAAAGCTCCCATCTATTCATCCTGCTTCCAAGGCGCCGCACCCTGCTGTCAGAAAGAAAAGCATTTCTGCAGTTGGGCAATTTAACATGCTGAACAAACCACATGAAGCTAGTTGCAACCTGGATCAATTCTGCCTGTGTCCAGAGTAAGAGTTGTGCCAACACAGCCAGGGGGTGCTCTGAGCATGGAAAAGCTCACTTCTCAGTCAACCACGACTCTTTATCTCAGTTTATGCCAACTATGCTAAGACTGCTCACCCCTGAAATAGCTCTTCCTGTCCCGTTTAAATCTGCGTCCTTGGCATGACATTGGGCCTGAATCTCCAAAAAACGGTGTGAGATGCACCTACCTGAACTGTTCAGGACCTCTAGATGTCTATGCCAATGAAAAGATTTCACATTATGAAATTCAATCTTCATGTCAACATTTATATAATATGCAAATACAGCAGCCAACACCATGCACACAACTTCTGATGCACACAGCTATTGTTAACCTCAGCAATATGAAGGAATTTAGTTAAGTACTACTGAAGTAATTTTAAAATACCATTGTATTGGGTTTGCATGGCCAGGTTCTAGTAGCAGGGGAGCTACAAGGTGGCTTCTGTGAGAAGCTGCTAGAAGCTTTCTCTGTGTCTGGCAGATCCAATGCTGCACAACTCCAAGACAGACCAGCTATTCACCAAGGCTGAGCCAATTATATGATGTTAACACTTCTGTCATCACAGATTTAAGGAGGGGGGGAAAAAGTTATTGCACAGGTGTAATTGCAGCCAGAGAAGAGCAAAAAGACAATGTGTGAGAGGAACACCCCTGCAGACACCAAGGTTGGTGAAGGAGGGACAGGAGGTGCTCCAGGGGCAGAGCTGAGGTGCCCATGGTGAGGCAGCTGTGCCCCTGCAGCCCATGGAGGAACACGGGGATGCAGAGATCCACCTGCAGCCCCTGGAGGAGACCCTGCTGCAGGGGGATGCCTGAGAGGAGGCTGTGAGTTCATGGGAGGTCCGTGCTTGAGCAGGGTCCTGGTAGGACTTGTGACCCTGTGGGGGACCTGGACTGGAGAAGGCTGTGCCTCAAGGTGGCACCTTGTGAAAAGAGACCCACACTGGAGCAGGGGAACGACTCCTCTCCCTGAGCAGCAGCGGAAAGAATGTGATGAAGTGGCCATAATCTCCATTCTCTGTCTCTCCTGTGCCACTGAGAGGGAAAAGGTAGAGCCTGAGAAGGATGGAGGTGAGGGAAGGTGTTCTTAGTATTTATACTAGTTGTCATTGTCCTGATTCTTTTAGTAATAAATTCACTCAATACTCCCAATTCAAGTCTGTTTGGCCTGTGACAGTATTTGGTGAGTGATCTCTCCCCATCCTTAGTGCAGGAACCCTCCACTCCATTTTCTCACTTCTGTCCAATGGGGACAGAAGGGGAGTGACAGAGAAGATTTGGTGGGTACCTGGCACCCAGTCACAGTAAACTCACTACAACCATCTGCAGAAACCTAAGCATTTTAATAACTGGATATGATTATGCTGATAAGGTGCTGTTCTCTACTGTACTTTATAAAGCATCAGCAACATCACAGAAAGCACACTAACTTCTTAATGATCACCTAAATAATATGTATGTGAATGCAACTGAGGTAATTGTGCTGCAGTCATTTTTCAGATCTAACTAATAACATTCAATGTTAAACATGCTAGGAAGAGTAAGTAAGGTCAAGTTCCAAGAGCCACTTTCTGCCTTGGCTGAAGTGAACTGCAGTTTACCCATTAACTTTAGCAGAGGTAGTCCCATGCAACAGTTTCAGGTTAATATAAAGCACCAAGGACAGCAGAAGAATGCACCAAAAATCATTTTCTTTAACTATTTTTCTTTCTGTCACTGAAATATTTAAATAATTAAATACTTGACAGGAAATTAGCTTTCCATTTTCTTGACTTTTCTTACATAATGGATTTTAGCCTAAGATTTCTCATGCATCCAAACCTAAAACAAGAGTCTTTTCCAAAACAGCAGCTATCCTATCAAGTACAGACTTCTGGTATGCTCTTTGAGTCACAACAGAGCACTTCACTGCACTTTCCCAGCAGTCAGAGTTTCAGTTTTTTACATACCTCACCTACTATCACTAAAACCTACACAGCATTATCAAACTGAAACCAAGTAACCGGCCTCTTATGCAAGGGTTTTACTCAAAATCTATTGTCAACAATAACCTTATAAGATCATTTTATAGTATTATTTTTGAAAGAAAGCAGTAAGTAAACAGAGTTTGCTTCTTAAGACATTTTGTTATGCTTTTATCCCAAAAGCTTCTCAACAACTTACTAATAAAGAATAAGAAATTAGACAGATTCAAGTAAAAAACACAAGCTTTAAAACCAAACAACTCAAAACCACTGAGAGTCAAAGTCAAGTTATAGAAATCTACACGTCACACAACTGAACTCATTATCTGAGTACGTAATATTATAAGTAACAATTTATACAAGATTATATAGTCTTTATTTCCATAATCAAAACAGTAGCTTAACAATCCTGTACATTTAGTAGAACATATGTATTCTTTTTTCGTACCTTCTCATCCACAGAACTGTTCACAGAGTTCCATAAACATGACAAGTTTCTTTTATATCATTCACAAAGAAAGCATGTTTCTTCCTTGAGTTTTAACAAGAAAAATCTTTAATACGAAACAAAAACCTGGATTTAGTAACTTTTCATCCCTTTGGAAATCCCTCACAATAGCTTCTCTAAAAAATGAGTACAAAAATGGTGAACTGCACAAGTCACAGGTTTTAAATTACAATTTTCAAATCTTTGTATATATTCTAAGGCAGATCAACTGCCACATTTAAGCTCCATTCTAACTGCCCTGAAATCTTGCCTATTCTAAAATTGTCAAAAATACATATTAGAATCCAAGCTCAATAGAGAAAAACTTCATATACTCACAAACTTCCTCTTCTTGGAAGGCTCAACTCTTTCTGCAACAGAAAAATAGTTACAGTGTATTAGCAATATTTAATTGGATGTGGTCTTTTCGAGACAAGTATTGAAATCCTTTCATTCCATCAGCATCAGAGAGACAAAAGTAATATATTGGGACAGTATAAAATGTTACACATACCACCTTCCTTTCTTATCTGAAGTATTAATATTAGCATTTGGAAAAGTCTATACCTTTTTATAATATCAATATTAAAATATTTCAAGCAATAGACAGATCTTATGGAAAAGCCTTACAGACAGCTATGATGCACTGGCAACACTCAAAATTTGCAAGAGTCACTGACAAATATAAATAATGTTCTTTCCAATACTCATAATTTGCAAAAGTTGTTAGTAACAGGATCGCAAGCTGAACAGGCAGCCATTGCCCCCAAGTTTTCTACACTATAGTCTTAACCCCAAAAAAGATTAAGAGCATAACAGTTTGGCCCACAAAAAAATAATTAAAATTTATTACAATCTTCTGCAAGTACTAGCACAACAACAGAAACACCACTGTTAAACTTTTTTAAATGTTTTCTAAGCTTTTGCTCAGAACAGTAAAATAGTCAGACTATATTTTAACAGTTAAACAACTTTTCATGAGACTGACAAGACAGCCTGCTAGGCTAACTGCAAAACAAACTGGTTTTTTACTGTTTTTTACTGTTATTTTAGTGTAGAAGAAAGCCACAAGATCCATAAAGTTTTGCCTATCACGAACAAGCAAAATACATATACCACAAGTATATATTACTGTAGATTATATAAATCATAGAATAGCTGAGGTTGAAACGTATCTTGGGAGATCTTCTGGTCCAACCAAGGCACAGCAAAGGGAGTGGAAACACATTACTCAAAAACTACATCCCGTTGCGTTTGGAACACAATTTTGAATATTTTGAAAAGATGTACACGCACAACCTCTCCAGACAATCAATTCCAAGGTTCAACTACCCTAATTTCTTTTTATTTCTCACATGAAACTGAATTCTACATTAGTTAAGCACTCTCTTTGCAATCATGTCCAGCAGGGAGAATCAACAGCATTGAAATGAAACAACTTGTCTGAGGAGACAGTCAACTAGAGGATACACAGATAAGATAGATTTGAAGAGTATCATCCCTGTCGGAAGATGTTTGGGGTTGGAGTTTGTTCCCCTACCTTTTTTTCCTTTCTGGAGAATTTTTCCCATTATTATGCTAAGGAAGTGTGCCAGGCTGTGCCCCAGTGTTTGTGGCTCAAGACAAAGGGATGGCAGGGCTGTCTCACTCTTTTGCTCGCTGGCAGGGTCTGGGGGCAGTCCGGGGGCTGCTCGCTGCCAGCCCGTGCCCAGCCCCACGCTGGAGCCAGGCTCCCTGCTCTGGGACACTGCCCTGCCACCTTCCCCACTCCAGCCCATCCCTCTGGTGCTGCATGGGCCCTGCCTGCCCTCCACCACTGGACCAGACACAGGCAGAGTGTCTGCGGCTCAAAAGGGACTGGAACTGAGTTATTGGTCTCTTTGCTGATAATTTTCACAGCTGCTGGTGTTTCTGTTTGTTTGGTTGCATACATTAGTAAAGAGCTGTTATTCCTACCCCAGTATCTCTGCCTGAGAGTCCTTGATTCAAGAATTATAATAATCGGGGGAGGAGAGGGCTTATATTCTCCATCTTAGGAGGAGTTCCTGCCTTTCTTGGCAAATACCTGTCCTTCAAAACCGGACTTATTTTGTGGCCCAGACGGTGAGGTCTGAGGGCATTGAGTGGAAGGTAAAAAAAAAAAAAAAAGAGTCAAAGCTCTTGAGTTACTGAGGTTTTATGCTAGGTGGCAACATGCTGTCCAGCTTAATCTGGCTTGGGCTCCATATATATCCACATATATATCTCTCCCATTTGCAACATGGGTCCCCTCACCAAAGTTACTGTAGCTATTATCCGATTCATTTGGTGAATTGATTATGTCAGGAATCTGTAGTTTTTAAATTTTCTCTGGAAAGTGGCCGCATGGATCCAGAGCTATCGTACTCTAACTGCACGTTTCTGGGATTATTTCAATAATGGTATTTACTGTGAGGCAATGAATGCAAGGGAAATCTTCTCCCAAACCATCACACAGTTTTTTTAGTCCACCCCACCAGTTTTCAAGGATTTCAGATCTGCTTCAAATGCTAATGATATCATATAATGGATGGTGTTGCTGGTATGCCTATTCAATTTAGCATTCCGAGACAAGTGAATATTGGCTTGGATAACAACCGTGATACCTGCCCCAGGAAATAGAGGTGCTGCCCCAGAGCCTGCCCCTGCCCCAGGGACTAGGGATGCTGCCCCAGAACAGGATCTTGCCCCAGGGACTAGGGATGCTGCCCCAGAGCCTGATCCTACCCCACAGCCCACTGCAGAAATGAACTGCCAAATGGGTGGGGGCTCCAGTGAAGGAGATAAGCCAGATGTTGAAGGAGCACAGACAGATGTTGAAGGAGCACTTTTCTCCAGCTGGTGAGAAACCCTCCCCCTGCCCTAAAGAGGGAGAGTCAGATGGTGCTGCAGTGGAACCTGTAGATGTTGTATCTGTCCAGGTTTCAGCTGGATCACAGGGGCAGCCACAGCCAGCAGCAGTTGCTCCTGTGGAAACTAGGAAATCTAAGATTAAAACGAGGCACTTAGATAATGGGGATCAGCAAGGAGGGTCCTCACAACCAGCAAGGGAGCCAGAGGTTGAGATTGTCACCGAGTCCCTCTCATACGACAGTCTCCGTAACCTGCGTAAAGACATTGCTCGGCGGGGCCGTGAGCCTTTTACAACTTGGTTACTCCGGGTCTGGGACCTTACGGGAACAGGTGTACAACTGGATGGAACTGAGGCCAGGAATTTGGGATCCTTGGCCCAGGATTCAGGTGTGGACCAGATATTCGTAAGGGAGAAGTTTTTACACAGAGAGAGAATGCAGGAGCACCACCGTAGGATGCGCTGGCAGACCCTTGAGGAAAGGATCCAGCAGCTGAGAGAAGTGGCAGTATTAGAGGTACTCTTTGGGAGGGATGGACAGCATGACAATGACCCTGACAAGGTCAAGTGCACAGGACAGATGCTGTGGAATTTGGCAGCCTTGGGGCCATCTCAATACACCACCTTCATTGCAATGATTAATGTTGATAACCACTGAGAGACAGGGGGTTCTGTTGCTAACTTAGCAATTTTGAGAGTATGGTGAATAGCCCAATTCAGGCTCATGTCTCTGCTGTGGTCAAGGACCTCCAAGAGGAGAAGAAGAAAATGAGAGGGTTGAGAGGTGAGGTGAGGTGAGGTGAGGTGAGGTGAGGTGAGGTGAGGTGAGGTGAGGTGAGGTGAGGTGAGGTGAGGTGAGGTGAGGTGAGGTGAGGTGAGGTGAGGTGAGGTGAGGTGAGGGAAGAGATGGGGAAGTTCAATGCAGCACCAGTACAAGTCACAGGCTTCCAAGTTAGAGCCCAACGCCCCCCAGCTAGGGAGAGAGGGTACACCCCACGAGCTGACCTGTGGTTTTTCCTGCGAGACCATGGGGAGGACATGGAAAAATGGGATGGGAAACCCACTTCTGTCCTGGCAGCACGGGTGCATCAGCTCAGGGAGGGAAATGCTAACCGAGGGAGCAGCACTAAAATGAAAGTAGCCTCAACCTCCCACAAGGTGCAGGGTATTACAGCAAGGAGGATGTTCTGTCAGATCCCCTGGAAGGAACCTCCACTATGTATGCCCAGGAAAGAAATAATAACCAGGGCTAGAGGGGCCCTGCCTCTAGCCAGGGAGAGGCATGGGATGACAGGATTTATTGGATGGTGTGGGTGCGATGGCCTGGCACGTCAAAGCCACAGAAACATAAAGTGTTAGTTGATACTGGTTCACAGTGCACCCTGATACCACCAGAACATGTGGGGAAGGTACCTGTTTCCATTGTTGGCGTGACAGGGGGATCACAGGAATTCACTTTGCTGGAAGCTGAGATTAGCTTGACAGGGAAGGGGTGGCAGAAACATCCAATTGTAACTGGCCCAGGGGCACCGTGCATTCTAGGCATAGACTTCCCCAGGAACAGCTACTACAAGACCCAAAGGGGTTCAGGTGGGCTTTTGGAATAGCTGCTGCAGCATCAGAGAGCATTAAGCAGTTGAACACCTTGCCTGGACTGTCAGAAAACCCCTCTGCAATAGGACTCCTGAAAGTGACTGAGCAACAGGTGCCAATTGCCACCATGACAGTGCACTGCCGGCAGTACCGGACAAATCGAGATGCTGTGATCCCCATCCACAAAATGATCCGTGATCTAGAGAGCCAAGGGGTGGTCAGCAAGAGCCACTCACCCTTCAACAGTCCCATCTGGCCTGTGGGGAAATCTGATGGAGAATGGAGACTGACTGTGGACTATCGGGCATTGAATGAAGTGACTCCACCGCTGAGTGCTGCCGTGCCGGACATGCTGGAACTCCAGTACGAGCTGGAGTCCAAGGCAGCAAGGTGGTATGCCACCATTGACATTGCAAATGCATTCTTCTCCATTCCTTTGGCAGCAAAGTGCAGGCCTCAGTTTGCTTTTACCTGGAGAGGCGTGCAGTACACCTGGGAACCGACTGCCCCAGGGGTGGAAGCACACTCCCACCATCTGTCACAGACTGATCCAGGCTGCACTGGAAAGGGGTGAGGCTCCAGAACATTTGCAGTACATCGATTACATCATTGTGTAGGGGAACACAGCAATGGAGGTATTTGAGAAAGGAGAGAAGATCAGCCAGTTATTGCTGGGAGCCAGTTTTGCCATTAAAAAGAGCAAAGTCAAAGGACCTGCCCGAGACATCCAGTTCCTGGGAGTGAAGTGGCAGGATGGACGGCGCCAGATCCCCACTGAGGTCGTCAATAAGATCACTGCAATGTCTCCACCAACAAGCAAGAAGGAAACACAAGCTTTCCTAAGTGCCCATAGGCTTTTGGAGAATGCACGTCCCTGAGTACAGTCAGATTGTGAGCCCTCTCTACCTGGTCACCCACAAGAAGAATGACTACACTGGGGCCCCAAACAACAGCAAGCCTTTGCCCAGATCAAACAGGAAATCACTCATGCAGTGGCCCTTGGCCCAGTCAGGACAGGACCAGAGGTAAAGAATGTGCTCTACTCTGCAGCTGGGAACCATGGTCTGTCCTGGAGCCTTTGGCAGAAGGTGCCTGGTGAGACCCGAGGCCGACCCCTGGGGTTCTGGAGCAGAAGCTACAAAGGGTCTGAAGCCAACTACACTCCCACAGAGAAGGAAATCCTGGCTGCCTATGAAGGAGTTCAAGCTGCCTCAGAGGTGATTGGCACAGAAGCACAGCTTCTCCTGGCACCCCGACTGCCAGTGCTGGGGTGGATGTTTAAAGGAACGGTTCCCTCTACTCATCATGCCACTGACGCCACATGGAGCAAGTGGATTGCCCTCATCACGCAGCGCACCCGTATTGGCAACCCAAATTGCCCTGGGATTTTGGAGATAATTACAAACTGGTCAGAAGGTGAAGATTTTGGTCTCGCTGATGAAGAGGAGCAGAAGCAAGTGACCCGGGCTGAAGAAGCTCCACCGTACAACCAGCTGCCAGCAGATGAAACACGCTACGCCCTTTTCACCGACGGTTCCTGCCGCATTGTGGGGATGAACCGGAAGTGGAAAGCTGCCGTATGGAGCCCCACACGACAGGTTGCACAAGCTACCGAAGGAGAAGGTGGATCGAGTCAACTTGCTGAACTCAAAGCTGTTCAGCTGGCCTTAGACATTGCTGAGAGAGAGAAATGGCCAAAGCTCTACCTTTACACTGATTCGTGGATGGTAGCCAATGCTCTGTGGGGTTGGCTGGAAAGGTGGAAAAAGGCTGACTGGCAACGTAGAGGAAAACCAATCTGGGCTGCTGATGAGTGGAAAGACATTGCCACTCGGGTAGAGAAGCTCCCCGTGAAAGTCCGTCATGTGGATGCCCATGTTCCCAAGAGTCGGGCTAATGAAGAACACAGGCACAATGAGCAGGTAGATCAGGCTGCACGGATAGAGGTCTCAAAGATAGACTTAGATTGGGAACACAAGGGAGAACTGTTCCTGGCTCGATGGGCCCACGATGCCTCAGGCCATCAGGGCAGAGACACCACCTATAAGTGGGCACGAGACCGAGGGGTGGATCTAACCATGGACAGCATCTCTCAGGTTATTCATGACTGTGACACGTGCGCTGCCATCAAACAGGCCAAGCGGGTAAAGCCCCTCTGGTATGGGGGGCGATGGTCCAAATATAAGTATGGAGAGGCCTGGCAGATTGACTATATCACACTGCCTCAGACCCGCCAAGGCAAGCGCTACGTGCTGACCATGGTGGAAGCCACCACCGGATAGTTGGAGACCTACGCTGTGTCCCATGCCACTGCCCGCAACACCATCCTGGGCCTGGAAAAACAAGTCCTCTGGAGACATGGTACCCCTGAAAGAATTGAGTCAGACAATGGGACTCATTTCAAAAATAGCCTTATAAACACCTGGGCTAAAGAACACGGCATCGAGTGGGTGTACCATATTCCCTACCATGCACCAGCGGCTGGGAAAGTCGAACGGTGCAATGGTCTGCTTAAAACCACCTTAAAGGCACTGGGTGAGGGGACTTTCAAGAACTGGGAGATCAATCTACCAAAGGCCACATGGTTAGTGAATACCCGAGGTTCCACTAACCAAGCAGGCCCTGCCCAATCTGAGCCCTTGGGAGCAGCAGATGGAGATAAGGTTCCAATGGTACACCTGAGAGGCATGTTAGGGAAAACTGTCTGGGTGAACTCTGCTTCCAGCAAAGACAATCCCATCTGTGGGGTGGTTTTCACTCAAGGACCAGGTTGCACCTGGTGGGTGATGCAAAAGAATGGAGAGACTTGATGCATATCCCAAGGAGACTTTGTTCTAAGGTGAACTATTTATGATACTGTGCCTGTATCTGTAACTGCGTGTATAAATGTATGTAATTTAAAGGTTTTAATCTGACATAGCATGTTGGCATGCGAAAAATTTGGGGCGGATAATGTTGGGGGTTGGAGTTTGTTCCCCTATCGTTTTTTCCTTTCCCGAGAATTTTTCCCATTATTATGCTAAGGAAGTGTGCCAGGCTGTGCCCCAGTGTTTGTGGCTCAAGACAAAGGGATGGCAGGGCTGTCTCACTCTTTTGCTCGCTGGCAGGGTCTGGGGGCAGTCCGGGGGCTGCTCGCTGCCAGCCCGTGCCCAGCCCCACGCTGGAGCCAGGCTCCCTGCTCTGGGACACTGCCCTGCCACCTTCCCCACTCCAGCCCATCCCTCTGGTGCTGCATGGGCCCTGCCTGCCCTCCACCACTGGACCAGACACAGGCAGAGTGTCTGCGGCTCAAAAGGGACTGGAACTGAGTTATTGGTCTCTTTGCTGATAATTTTCACAGCTGCTGGTGTTTCTGTTTGTTTGGTTGCATACATTAGTAAAGAGCTGTTATTCCTATCCCAATACCTCTGCCTGAGAGTCCTTGATTCAAGAATTGTAATAATCAGGAGGGAGAGGGCTTATATTCTCCATCTTGGGAGGAGTTCCTGCCTTTCTTGGCAAATACCTGTCCTTCAAACTGGGACAGGAGATAAGGTTGCATATACAAATTGTTCAGCTTATGTGGTTGGATGCATTTAGTAATTTAATTGCATTATTTTTTGTTTACTTACAATGACCTCACAAAAAGTTGTTTTAAAGTATGTAACAGACACTCCATTCTAGAAGTTATCAAAGAGAGTAACTGAAAAATTCTCTTTCAAAAGTAAACAAACTATATATATGCATTCTGTGTATGTGCACGTGCATTTATTTCACAGAGCAAAAGAAGTTAGAGGTATTGACCAGCAAAGACGTATGAGAATACAATCAAATGTACAAAAATAGTTCAGCCAGGCACCTTAGATAAAAGGCCATAAGGGAATGAATAATTATGTATTCTTTACAGAGTTTTAAATGGTGTGCAGTAAATAAAGCCCGGGCTGCTAACTGAATGATAAGGACTAAAATATCAAGTAGCAGTTCAATTCCTGAGCACCGCCCATCCTGTTCACTGAATGAGGAAGGAAAAAATAGTGTGAAACAATGCAATTAGACATCGTAATGCAAAGGCATAGGAGAGCAGAATTAGGGGCCATGGTAACAAATTCCGGTACTTCCTAGGAAGTTCCAGCAACTGTTCAGAATTTGCATTTTAAAACAACATCTTTTAGCCTAACATGCTTACGTACAAAACAACAGTTACACCTGCATACAATATTGCATTATGAAACTGAGTAATTCCCCTCAATTTAAAATGTCACATTCATCATGAACAGAATGTTACTGCAAGTTAGAACCCACGTACTTCCCTTTGTGTTTTTTTCTTTAATATTTACAATGTCATTGTGTTCTATTTCTAAATGTAACTCTACTTGTAATGGCAGGCACTGTCATATTGTAATAGACAATGCTTGTGGGAAAGCTGCCAAACAGTATGAGCAAGAATCACACATGGGTTTGAGCTGCAACATGTACTTTAAATTTGTTTCCTATGAATCTGGTGGTTTTTTGTTTGTTTTACTCAATCAGAGTATTTTGATCGTAGATTATCATATAGCAGCAGCGCAAATGAGAGACACTGGCTTCTGCAGACACTTGAAGTCACATTAGTCTCTTGGCACATTTTCATGCATGCCATGCTGAAGTACTACTTTTGACTATCAAATGAAGTTCCAAAAGGATAACAGCTCATTGATAAAGATGTTAAAAACTGCCAAGACCACCCCATATAACGGAGAAAATAAATAAAAACCTTAAGTACATTCATACAGGAAAATTTACAAAACATTGCATTTCTAAGGCTGAATTTTAATACATATATTTTAAAAAAAGAAGTACTGAAATACAACAAATATCCTTCCTGGATAATATTTCTATCCTCATTTTCCCTATGTATTTTATCTTCTATTTTCCTATCTATTACAACCATGGTGACTTCCCTCATGCCTCTCCAGCTGGAGTACCTCCAAGAAAAAAAAAGTAACCCAAAATGTAGTAAACAGAAGCATGTTTTTCTCTCTCAGATCAGACTAAATTATTACGGCTCCTACATGATTTTTTGGGTATTACTTAGGACTCACCCACCCCAAAGACTTTCCCACAGCCTAAAGGCTGTGATTACTCTAGATTACTGGCTGTGTCACTACAGACTTTCTCCCTCCTGAGAAGACTCACCAACAAGATGCTAGCTTTGCAATAGTACAGAACTCCACAACTAGCTCTACACAAAACAGGTAGAAAAAGCATAAACATGTTATACATGGGGCTTAGATTTATCTTATAGCTTAGATTAGAGCTATACATGGGGCTTAGATCTATCTTATAGCTTAGATTAGAGAAATCATTTATTTCCTTCTTATAAAAAACACTATTTATAGTAAAAAAAACAAAGACAACACTTTTACCCTGCCTCTTTCAACTCTTTTTGTCACAGCCACTTAAAACAAGGAAAAATGATACCAAACCAAAAGTCACTCAGTTCTTCAGGTTTGCAACGGCCCAGCTCAGAACTCCAAATGACCTGCATCAACTTCAGTTTTCTGATAGCTCAGTGCTTCCTTTCTGAAAGTCTCACTAGAAGATCCAGAAGACCTGTGTGCCCTAGTTCCACTGCTCAGCATCCAATGCATGCAGACTGCTGAAGGTAAAACTTAGCAGGGTCAGGACCTTCGGATCACATGCTTAGCAGGCAAGCACCTGGGGCATTAAATAGAGAAAAAGATGCCTTCACTATGACTCTGCATGGTTCTCAGCCACCAGCTCTGCCCTGGAGGATCCCACTGTGCTCTTTTGCCCTTGTCCTACATGGAATCGTCCTCTGCCAGTTAAGTTGTGCTGGTTTTAGGGCTATTTTATTCCACTGCAGTAACACAAGCAGATATAAGGGACCAGAGGACTCTTGCCCTTGAGGCCCTGTGAATCTCAAAAACTACTGCCACAAAATACGATAAACCTTGCCTCAAGTTTAAGAGTTCCATGCAAGCCAAATTGCTGTGACATAGCATTAAGAACCAGATATACTGAATGTAATTGCAGCTGTCATTAATCAGTTCAAACTCTCTACTGCGTGCACTTTACTATCAATACCATGTTTTGAGAAGAACACTTTTTTTTATTATTATTATTATTTCAGTAATTATGATTCTTCCTCTGGTCCTACACACCTCTAAGACACGTCGGTATGCACAAGTTCAGCATCTTCACCACAGTGCAGATATTCAGCCTTATAAACAGATCACACTGAACAAATAAAGCACAGTCAACGTTATTCTGGGTCAAAGCCCTCACCCTACTACCTAGAAATTATGTTTAGAAAACAAAACTGTGTAAACAGATTTGAACAAATTAGGTGAGTTAGAAAACTCTAACTTCTCCACATTCCTTGTAAAGGTTATCAGCAATTTATATGGAATTTTGTCCCCTATATGCAAGGAAGAAAAAAACGTCATTAACTTATTGCTTGTTACTGGTTCAGTTTTAATCAATAAAAAGTTGCATCATTCATGAACTACCAAAGACACAACCAATATTGTTAATACAAGGTTCATCTTACAATCACAGTAAATCTGCTTCATCTTCTGCAATCTTCAAATACTCAAGAAATCTTTCAGAGTTTAGAGTTGCTCATAAAAGTAGTCTGGAAAAGTGCACCTTTTCAAAACAAATTTTAGTTATGCATACTTCAGCTTGTCAGGTGTTAAGTACAATAAGATTAATACAAGAAGTTTTGGGTTTTTTTAAACACTGTTGCTCTACCTATCCATCATGAACTGCAAACATCTGACAGCTTTCTGGTAGCCTATGTCAGATCTTAGTAGTTTAAAATTGTAACATTATCACTGCATTAATAATAACAGGAAGGAAAAAATCAACAATGGCACATAATCACCTTCTTATCATCATCATCAATGACAGCAAGATTTACTGCTTTGAGGAACGAATTTGAAGGACTTCTTAAGTAATTACTATGTTTTTGCTGAAGATAAGATGAGGGATGACAGAAGATCTTCGATTTGGATGTGGTAAAGGATTGTTTCCATCTATCAGAGAAAGGTATTATACTGTGCAAGAGCTTTTTACAGCTAATCTTGACCTCTTTTTAAGATTAATATATACAGTCATTGCACTAATCCATTCTAAATGCCTTCTAAGCAAGGCAGTGACAGGTTATGCTTCCTATTTTATTGCTTCCAACTTTGCCAGCATTTGGTTCTTTGAATCACAGAGCAGCGACGTCTGTGTGGAGACAGATCAACCACAACAAATGACAAGTGCTAGTGCCTCACACCACACGTGCATCTTCTGCCCTAGGTTTGTTTCTCTGGCAAAGCTGTCTTTTGTTTCTATGACAACTTACAGAGTTTCCTGGTTCCAGGAATACTAAGCCTTTGCCTCAGAAATGGTATTCTATTAAAATCACAGTGGAATTTTAGAAGTGTCTATGGATCCTAAAAATTGCAGTTGAACACAGGATTAACAAATATTAAAAAGATGCTGAAAATACATTCAGGTCTTTGTCAGTCAAGGTGTTTTCACTTGGATCTGATTTCTCTCAAAACAGGTGTAACTATGAAACTGTTCTTCCTTTCAGACAACCCAAGTGAGTTTGTGTTTGCAACAACACCTCAGCAGTCTGAGTTCTAGTCTTGTCCGAGCTGCAATTCTATATTTACTTTTCTCAGGAAAACTGTACCAATACCTTCTTCACTGGTAATGTAAGACAAGATCACTATCTCTCCTTTTCCACACTTGCTGCCAAGGAACCAGGCATTATCAATCCCTCACAGTAAAGTCTGATGTTCTGCCTTTCAGCTGAAGGCCTACAGATTCTTTCTATTCTTCCAGACACAGCAACCAGTTTACCAGGGGTTTTGCTTGCTTATTGTTCACTCTCTCCAATTAAATCACAGATTATCTCTTCACAAGCATTTCCATGAACAAAAATTGCCACTTCTACACTGGCAAGCTCTGGAAGGTAGGTACCCCTAGTCAAGGAAGATTTTATTCACAATTGCCCTGTGACAGCAGAACACTCTCAGAGACAAAACACAATGCTTTCAAATTCTTAATTCTGCAAATTTTAATTATGTATTTCAAAATTTAAAGATGCTATTGGGTATGATAACTCAGTCCCTTCACATCCCCAACTACAAGTCACAAATTAGCAATACCACTACAGATTGCAATGGGAATACACTGTAGAAGTGAAAAAGCACCTAAGATACAACTTGGCCAGAAGAAAACACACTTTATCTAATTCAATATTGAGTGATCCATGCAATTAATTTTTATCTCCTTAGCTAACTTTCCCTGCTTTTGTTACAGGCACTGCTGACTGTATCCTTCAAAGGAGAAACATATCTTTGTGTTACTTCTGTGTTGTGAGATGTGATGTAAAAGGAATATTCAGGTGCTAGGCATTGTCAATTTAAATGCAAATTTACTGAATCAAAAAGAATGCCAAACTGGCTATATATAAAAATCCTATAATAAAAAAGAAAGCAATTATTTTATCATGTACAAGAGCAATTCAATCTATTTTTCTACAGATGAACCAGATACAACATTAAGATTTATAATAGACTAGACTCTACTAAATAAACAGTTAACAGCAGTTAAATGTATTTTGCTTTGCGTAGTATTCTAGAAAGTTTCGTATCACACTGATCCCTATGGAAGATGAAACATTTCAGAAGGATTCCCTGAGTCAACATTAAGGATTTTCCTATTAAATACACTATATCTGAAGACTCTTCAACTGTGAGATTGGTAATAACATTCAGGAAGCAAAAGAACTTTGTGTACCTTGTTACACATCATTTAAGGATATGATACAGTAACTTTCCCAACTATATTTTGAAACAAATTAACAGAAAACAAAGAAAAACAATTACATAATTTTGTATGTGTGTTGTTTTTACAGAAGACAAAGAACTACAAAGGTGTTCTCAGAGAAAGTAGAATGAGAGTCAGCCACTCAAAGTAGTTTTGAGAAAAGTTAGTAAACAAACAAGTAAATCAAAAGTGCTACAAACATACCATTTATGGGAATAAAATTCATCAACACAGAAGAGCCATGCCTAGTTTACCACAATGGAGTCCATAACACAAAATGCTTCACAGACATACCAAATCCCCTATAAAACTATCAGTAACCTACTGCCCAAATGGGAACTAGGAATGCATTTAAGAATTATTCAAACTATGCCTAAAGCATTATCTCTGCTGGATCTCATGTTCTCCATGAAAAGAAGCAGTGGCAGACCACATCAACACTACTGCCTTATGACAATTATTTGAGAGCAGCCACTGCAGTTAGTAAAAAGTGAAAAAACCCCTTCAATGAGAAGCACAAGCTTTTCTGAAAAGAGAGCAATTTCACTTGCCAACATTAACTCTGTAAATCTCTGCATTCATTTTCTAGTGGTATTATCTTTTCTTATTTCAAATAATTCACATTAAAACATAGAAAAATATATAGAGATTGTTGTCCACTATGTTTATTCTTAGCTCAAAAAAAAAAAAAAGAAAAAAGAAAAGAGTATGAAAACTTTGAACGAATACACTCTCCACCTCCAAGTATACAAATCATGTCATCTAACTCAGTGTTAGAAAATCTATGCGTCATTCTGACCTGCTGTCCTACAGCTAATTTCACCCTTTGGCAAAGGGCATCACCACATGACTAATGGAGAAAATGCATGGACTGCAAAGTGTTTGCAACACCAACACTCAACAGATTCCAGCTGCCAAGTTCAAATGAATATTCCTATCATTAAGTTTTAAAGTGTTATCATATATTAAGGAAAAAAGAGATGAAAAAGAAAAATCAGTCACACAAGACATAAATGCCAGCTACGAGTAAAAGTGTTCACCTAAACAAATATAAACAATTATACAGTTAACCAGAAGTGGAAAACCCTAAGTCCATGGTTTAACTAAAGCTAGTGATTTCTCTAAGTTCTGTTTGAATCTGTAGGTTCTTTCATCAAACAGAAAACAGTGCTTTTATATGGCCATACTTACAAAGGATTTGGCCTATTAAAAAACAAAAGAAAACCCGCCCCCACACACAGTGGCCATTGCACACATTTGCCAGCATCAACACTTCTTGACAACATAATTGCTAAAGACCATTACGCCCACAAGAATCTACATGCCTTGTTTTCCAGATGCAAATCATATTTTGTGTTAATTCAGAAGCTGCTGATGACTTTTGTTGAAATCAGTAACTCAAAGTTAAAATTATTAAGCTTGCCTTCAGCAATAAGAGTCTTGCCTACACTCAGGCTTTGATTGCAACAGTCATTTTCATTTGTCATTTTGCACAGGACAGAAGGAGTTAAAAAAGTCAATACACTTGTTCTTTCTTCCAGGACTGATTAGCCCCAGCCAAATACATGGCTTGCTGTACCTTAACATATTCACAACCATCAGCTGGAGGAGACTAAGCCAGAAGGGGAAAAGTTCACTGAACTGAGTTTTAAGCACAGTGCAATTGAGTCAGGGAGTTAGGTCAGAGCACTGCTGTGCCCACAATGCCCATTCTCAGACCTGCAGAGCTGAGCTCTGCAGCTGCTCTTCACACATAAGGGAAATACTTGGCAAAAACCAGAAACAAAGGACACAAATAACTCACTTTTTCACCCAGAAATTTCACATGAACAGCAATAACAACTACATTTTCACTTTCAAGAAAAAGGATAATTTATATCTCCTCTATTTATGAGAACAGATCTTCTGCCCCTTAAGCAATTAAAATTCTCAAAATTAGAGATTTTGTTTAATGTTGACATCTTAATCAGTTTTTATAAATTCACACTAGATCAGTTCAGTTGATCCCACACAACTTACTGGAGAAATATACTCCACTGATATGAAAGGAAGTCCTCAAGCAAGGGTTACACTGTCTGGAGACCAACTAGGTAAATATTAATCCCGTTTCTGAAAACAGTTTAATCAATATGCACACTTAATTTTTTCACTTCAAAACTCTAGTCACACATTTCTCCTATCACATGATTTCCCAGCTTGTTCAATTTCAGGTGAAGCTTGGTTTCTAATAGAGTTTTAAATGCCCTGAAAAATGTGAGGATCCCCTACAACAGATTAATCTAACCATAGTTGTTGATGGCCTTTTCTACACGTCCTGCTTTGTCCTGCCTGTTTGCATTACTTATTTGCTGCTGAACTGCAGAAGGCTACTGTCACTATTTCTCTTCCCACATGGTAGGCAAGAGGACACCACCAGCATGAACTGCATCTCAAACATTCAACTACTAGTCAATACACACTCCTAAGTGAGAAAAATTTATTTCAACCTCTCCAAAGATAATACAACAAAAATCCCATTACCCATATTGATATTACACTGCTCTCCCTCCTGATGTTATCCAGGCTCCCTAATTAGTTGCAATCTCAATTTTGAGTATCCACCACAGGAAGACAGGAAAATATTTAATTTGGGAATTTAAATGCTTTTTTTAAATATTCCTTTTCCTATCAGAAAGGAAACATAACATGAACCTTACCAGTCTGCTGTTTGTATTTTTATCTGAAAGCATCAAAATGTGTGAAACAACATACACATCTACTGTATCAATCTGAGGCCTAAAATCTCTGATGCAGACGGGAAGCTGAATGACTAGCAGCAACTACCTTGAAGTACAACCCTAGCTTCCTAATACTGACAATTTTGCTGGAATAGTCTTTGCTAAAACAATACAAATTACTAGACTAGTGCTGTACCACTGTGTGTAAGAATTTCTGAACTCTTGACATAAACCACTGTTTCACACTAGACTAGATTTCAGCTAAAAAACATAGAGGACAGACAATCCTTCTAACATAAAAAAAACAAACATGCAACTGTGATAAATCCTTTTCCACAATTTATATCATCACCTCGTCCCTCCGTATATGTTAGCAATAAAGTCAGGTATATTTTATAGTTTTTATTTGGACTACTAACACTCTAGATCAAATGAGATTAGGACCCTGATAGTCTTTTTGGTTTATTGCCATTTCATAGACAGTTTCATTCCCCTCCTTGTCCAATATGGCAAAATGATTGTTTCATGTGAAACTACAGTAAATTACATCAGCAACTGTATTAAGTTTTGCAAACATTACACTTCTTAAATTTCCTTTTACCTTTGACTGATAATCCTATTTACAGCAGCCTAATAAGGTCTAACAGGACCAGTGAAGGTTACTCGAATTTGTATCTCTGTCTAATACATTTGTCTGAAATGTCATGAAATACCTGCTAACTAATGGGAAGAACTTTCCAAAGGCATGGATTTCCTGTGTGACTAGTCTTTTGGACATTTTGACAAAATGAAAAGATAAAAGAAGAACAGATGATGTACCTTCAGATTTGTATCTATTCAACAAGAAACAAAAGCAAAAGAAAGTGAATAATAGCTTTTTCTCAACACTTCCTAGATGGTTTTAAACCAGAAGGAGACAAGCCAGTGCTAAAATAAGAAGGAATAATATAAAAATTATTCCCAGTTCATATACTGTTTTATATAATTAAATTGCAGGCTAATATATCAGATTTCACCTTTTCTGCAGTCACACCACAAAGATACTTGAGTCAGGGAAAGCATCAGTGTATCTTCCATACTAATTTCATTAGTGAAGAAGACAAAATCACAGAATAGTTGGGTTTGGATGACTTCTGGAGATCATCTGGTCCAATCTTCCTGTCAAGGCAGGGTCACCTAGAGCAGGTTACACACAGCAACATGTCTGGCTGAGTTTTTAATGTCTTCAGAGAGTGAGATTCCAAGACCCTCCTGGGCGGCCTGTTCCACTGTTCTGCTATCCTCAACATAAAGAAGTCCTGCCTTATGTTAGGGTGAAATTGTTTGTGCCATTGCTCCTTGCTTGTCGTGTCACTGGGCATCACTGAAAACAGTCTGGTACCATCCTCTTGGCACTCACCTCTGAAATATTTATGTGCATTAATTAGATCCCCTCTCAGTCTTCTCTTCTCTAGACTAAACAGGCCCAGCTCTCTCAGTCTCTCCTTGTAAGAGAGATGCTCCAGAGCCCTCATCATCTTTATGACCCTCCACTGGACCCTCTCCAGGAGCTCCATGTCTCTCTGGTGCTGAGGAGCCCAGAACTGGACACAGCACTCCAGGTGTGGCCTCACCAGGGCCCAGCAGAGGGGAGGATCAGCTCCCTTGGCTTCTGGCCACACTCTTCCCAATGCAGCCCAGGATCCCACTGGGCCTCCTGGCCACAAGGACTCACTGCTGGCTCATTGTCACCTTGAGATCCACCAAGACTCCCAGGTCCTTCTCTGCAGAGCTGCTCTTTAGTGGGGCAGCCCCTGCCTGTGCTGGCACTTGGGGTTATTCCTCCCCAGCTGCAGGACCCTGCCCTTGCCCTTGTTGAGTCTCATTTGGGTTCTCTCTGTGCAGCTCTCCAGCCTACCAAGGCCCAGCTGAAAGGCAGCAGAGCCTTCAGGTGCATCAGCCACTCCCCCAATTTGTGTCATCAGCAAACCTGCTGAGGGTACCTTGGATCCCTTCATCCAGGCCAGTGATTCTACTGCCCTGATCCTGACCCTCTGAGCTCTGCCATTCAGTCACTGTCCACTTATTTAAACCATGTTTCCTGTGCTTACCTACAATAAGTAGGTAAAATAAGTACATGCACAGTGATGCACCTCAGTGCCCAGGAAGCTTATCAGATGACCTTAAACGCGATCACATGGCACATACAGAACATCCAAGGGATCAGGCTCAGCCAGCATATATTTAGGAAAGACAACTCCTGCATGACCAACCTGATCTCGTCTTATGATCAGGTAACCCACCACAGGGGAGACAGAAAGCCTGTGGATGTAGTCTCCCTTCAGCAAACCCTTTGGAGCCTACTGTCTCCCAAAGCATTCTGGTGGAAAAGCCGTCAGCCCACACCTTGGACAAGCGCACTTGACACTGGGTTAAAAACCAGCTGGGGTCGGAAATAATGCTTCACTCAAAGAGTTACAGAAAATGAGGAAAGGGTTGTGGAACAGGTCTTGGTTTACACCTGAAACAGGACTCACGGCCTCAAAGGAAGGACCCTGAACAAAGGACCACCTGGGCTTTTATACCCTGTGCAAGTCTGGGGACTTTCTGCTGAGTTATCAGCTCCTGCTGCTCTCTGTTGTTACCTGGCTGATGCCACAGAGCCTCATGCACTTTGCAGTGCAAGGGATCAGTGCCAGTTCACAGCTTCTTGGCCTCAGGCTCCCACGAACTCGAGCTCAATCTGCAGCTGCACATTGAGACAATGAGGTAAAAGGCAATTTGGCAGGGGAGACTGCGACCTTTGACTCATGCATCAAGAAACCCACTGACTCAAAAGAAGAGCAAACAGCATAAAAAGCAAGAGAATCATTCAACCAATAGAACACAGAGTACTAATTAATACAAGAACTAGGTAACTTGTAGCCAATATGCCTCTGTTTGCCAAAGAGGATATAGAGTGTAAAGTTTCAAGAATAAGAGTTAGCTTTGAAGATTTACCATACAGCAATCTGAGCACAAATGCAAAAGAAACAAATACCTCAGCTCTGTGTGTGAGAGACTGGCCTACTGCACACCAATTGACAACAATTTCAGGGATTATGGTGCCACAACCAATTGGCAGAGAGTCACCAGTGAGACTCCCAAAGGCTCAGTATTGGCCTCAATGCTATTTAAATCTTTACCGACGATCTGGATGACGGAACCAAGTGTACCCTTGGTCAGTTCATGAGTAAGACTAAGCTACATGGGAGTACTGAACTGCTGAAGGGCAGGAAGGCTCTGCAGAGGGATCTGGGCAGGCTGGATCATGGCTGAGGCCAGTGGTGTGAGATTCACAAGGCCAGTGCTGGGTCCTGGCTTTGGGTCACAACAACCCCAGGCAGTGCCACAGGCTGGGACAGAGAGGCTGGAAAGGACCTGGGGGTGCTGGTGGCAGCAGCTGAACATGAGCCAGGGTGTGCCCAGGGGCCAAGAAGGCCAATGGCATCCTGGCTGGATCAGCAATAGTGTGGGCAGCAGGAGCAGGGCAGGGATTGTCCCCCTGTCCTGGGCACTGCTGAGGCTGCATCTCGAATCCTGTGCTGCTCTGAGCCCCCCAATTCAAGAATGCATTGAGGTACTGGAGTGTATCCACAGCAAACAGCAACAAAGCTGGTGGAGGGTCTAGAGAGTGGGTCCTATGAGGAGAAGCTGAGGGAGCTGGGATTGTTTGTCCTGGAGAAATGGAAGCTCAGGGATGACTTTATTGCTATCCACAACTACCTGACAGGTGGGTGTAGCCAAGTGGGGATCAGCTTCTTCTCCCAGGAAGCAAGAGACAGGAGGAGAAGAAATGGCCTCAAGCTGTACCAGAAGATGCTCAAGTTGGACATCAGAAAGAAATGGGCTGCTAAGCACTGGGATAGGCTGCCCAGGGAGGCAGGCAGTGGAATGACCTCCCCCGGAGGTGTTCAACAAATTGCTAGATATAGCACTAGCTGGTCAGCACATGGTGATAACTCAAAGATTTGTTCTAACAACCTTAAAAATTCTTTTCTAAGCTACATGATTCTGTGTAATAAAAAAATCTTTTTGAAGACATAAATGTTATTTCAGTATTGTTGAAATATTTCCCAACACTGGTGTGACCCAACGCTTCCCCCGCACTAGTTCTAGGCAGACATTTCAAAATCTAGCTCACAATTTGGTTCTACTCCACAACCTTTTTTTGTTTCCATACTGTGTATTCCACACCTAAAAAGGTTGCATGCTGACCAATTTAAGCATATTTTAAGACTGATTTTGCATTTCTGTAATTTTTTTTTGCATACATACTAGCACATATTCTAGCTAGGCTATTTATAATACTATTTCTGCCACAGCTACTTCTATTTTTACCCAACTGGGAAGCATGCAAGCAACACTGAAATGGAGATCACACATCTGAAGTAACAGCTGAAAATATCTAATTATAACTTGGTATTGCCTTGTATAGAACTTAAGTTTTAGTAAGGAGAAAATGGAGTACTGTGGATTTTTTTTCCCCAGTTTGGTGTAGAATGTTACAAAAACTATCTAGTGAAATGAATATTACACTACAGACAGACTGATTTGGTCAAGAGAATAATTTTGTAAGGAAGACAATCTTAACTTGCCAGGGAGGATCCAAGCGTAGTATTTGACTGTAACACATCTTCTGTTTCTCTTTATACATCAGCCAGATTCTCTAACCTTTGGTAAACATAACTTTCTAGCAATCAATTGGCCATCAAATCAACCTTGTGGCTGCCACAGAGAAGTGCTAGGGAGTGCTTCATTCTCTTCACTCCCCTGCCTACTAGATGACTTCTTTTTATCTGAGCAAAATGCATTACACTAATATCCTATTCTTACAATAAGACTTTCTGATTTGTATTGATTTTATGGTAAAAAGCAGTAGAATTTTAGGAGTGTAGGTTTAAGACATACTTAAGGTGGAGCCCAGAAAGACATAAAATAGCAGGTAATCCATCTATCCATTTATTAAACAGCCATATATAAATCATTGTTTTTAATGAGACCTCTCAAGTATTTTAGACCTTCAATCTAGGTTTAACAGATAGACACATGGTTCTCAACAGCAAACTATTTCTTTACAATTACAAATCATGAGCTACTAAGACAGACAGAGAAAACAGTTGTACAAAAATTTTATCAGCTCAAAAAGTACAATAAACTATTGTTTAAATTCAGAAATTATTTTATAAGCAAGTGACAGATTAGGAAAAAAAAAGTCTGCAGAAATTGTTCAGTATGAGCTGAGGGAAGACTACTTTGCTCTGTAATTAATTGATATAGGGTACTCACATCAGAATATGTGTTAAAGCAAACAAATGATCTGCGCTGAAATGTCTTCTCTCTTCATAATCCGTCTGGAGTTTATTTAACTCATTCTTCTACAACGTTTTTTTCCAAGATAACAAAATTCTGAATAACCTTCATAATTGTTAGACAGATGTTTCTAATTTACACCTGCAGCCTAATCTGAATACAGCTTTATTTATGCACTGAAACACAAAAAAGTTTGAAAATTGTTTGAATACTTTTCCCTTTTAACTCTTTCTCAATTCCATGTTCCCATACCAAATTGGTTTTTATTCAGCTGTTAAGTTTCACAGCTTTATAAATGCATGTTTTATTTTGTCTTCCAAATCATTACTACTAGAGCACTTTAACACTGTCTACCTGTGTGTCCACATTTGTTACCCACTAAGAAGCTGCAGAAAACAAATTAACCAACAGCTCTCTATATTAAGCTTCTGTATCAATGAACTACCAACTAATGTAAATAAATTAATGCAATGCAACACAGCAAAAGCTATTTGAGATTACATCTATATTGTTTACATGCATATCTGAGAACCAACCCTGGTTTGCAGGTCAAGCAGACAAGTCACATCCCCCAGTGTCTCAGCATTTTCTATACTCCACGTTTTTTTAATGGTGTGAATACATCAGTGGACAAGGACAGGGTTACAGATATCATTTATGTGCACTTCTCTAAGGCCTTCAACACCATATCCTACAATATCCATCTCTCTAAAATGGAGACAGATGGATTTGGGTGCAGTGGGTGGACTGTTATGTGGAAAAAGAATTGGTTGGGACAGTCGCATGCAGAGGCAGTGATCAATGGCTCAGAGTCCCAGTGGACAGTGACTAGCAATGTCCCTCAGGGGTCCTTAAGGACTATTTAATACCATCCTTAATGACAACAGACAAAGGAATCAAGAGAACCCCCAGCAAATTGCAGATGACCCCAAGCTGAATGGTGCAGTTGACACACAGGAAGCCATTAAGACAGACCTGGGAGAGCTGGAGAAGTGGGAACATGGGAATCTCATGAGTTTTAAAAACACCGAATTCAAGGTCCTGCACTAGAGCTGGGGCAACTCCCAATATGAAGCTCAAGGATAAAAACATTGAGAGCAGCCCTACCCAGAAGGACTTGGTGGGTGAGAGGCTGGACATGACCCAGCCACAGGCACTGCCAGCCCAGAGAGCCAAACGTGTGCTGGGTGCATCCAGAGCAGTGTGGGCAGCAGGGTCAGGGGGATTCTGCCCCTCTGCTCTGCTCTGTTGAGACCCCACCTGGAATACTGTACTCTGTTCTGAGGTCCTCAGCACAGTAAAGATACGGATCTGCTGAAGTGAGTCCAGAGGAAGCCATCAAAATTATGAGAAGGATGAGCATATCTCCTATGATAAAAAGGCTGAGAGAATTGGAATTGTTTAGCCTTGAGAACAGAATATTTCAGGGTGACCTAATTGCAGTCACCCAGTACCTGAAGGGAGTCTAAGA
Source organism: Erithacus rubecula (assembly GCF_903797595.1). Lineage (NCBI taxonomy): Eukaryota > Metazoa > Chordata > Aves > Passeriformes > Muscicapidae > Erithacus > Erithacus rubecula. The sequence continues at coordinate 12,244,025 of NC_136661.1, forward strand.
AAAATGGAGATGGCCTTTTACAAGGGCATGTAGTGAGAGGATGAAGGGTAATGGCTTCAAACTGAAAGAGAGCAGGTTTAGATTGGATATTGGAAAAAAAGTTTATCCTGTGAGGTTGGTGAAGCACTGGAACAGGTTGAAAACTTGTAGATGCCCCATCCCTGGATACATTCAAGGCCAAGCTCAATGGAGCTCTGGTCTGGCAGAAGACGTGCTTGACTATCGTATGATTGGAACTAGTGATCTTAAGGTCCTTTCCAATCCAAACCACTCTATGATTGTATAATTGTTTGAAGTTTAGCTTTCCTTGATTTGCATCAGATCAAACACGAGCTCATACTGGCCAAGGTCACAGTATTGTATCCTAACAACTCTATTCTCTTTTGACAGGACAGGCCATGATCCTCTCCACTCAGGAAACATTAGTCTCACCAAGTCAATACAGTATGTCCCTTGCTCCTTTGGGTCACCCAAATCACTGACCCAGAAATGCACTTCATCAGGGTCCAGGACAAGGAGACACAAGTGAATCATTGCAGTCAGCTGACCACAGATGAAAGATTTTCTGGGCAATTTGTACCTCAATGTCCTCTGACTCAGCACAGCTGCTTAATGACACACACTGCCTTGCTTCCAAGTCTCCCAAATATAATCACTCTCCCATAACCATGAGGTTAAGAGGCAGATGCAGGAAACTCAGGACATGCAGAATTAAATGCCAGAGCGAAGCCCAGCAGAATGCAGGCACAAAACCAGTATTCCTTTACAAGTTTGTGATGGTCTTGCCCCAAGCTCAAATAGCATCCCTGATACAGGCAACAGTCCTTGCAAGCTGTGCAGACAGAACTTCCATTACATCCTGCCACCTGGGCAAACAGCTGCTGCACAGGAAGGCAAAAGGAATAAAAGGCATCCCACCAGTCTTTACAGTGCCAAGATACAAAACAACATCTTCAAAGTAACAAGTTTGTTTGGTTTGGATTTTTCTTTGGTTTTTGTGAGGGAGGGTGTATGTGTGTAGTGGACGTAGTGTACGTAGTATGGCTTTTTTTAAACTAGGAAGAGTTGAATTAACAAGCTTAAAGAAAAGCATGTCAGATTTGTTGATGGCAATTTGGCATCTTTGGTCTAAAAGCAGGCAAAATATTTCTTGTTTTAGCATAAGACCATGAGACTTCTGTGCACTGGTACCACCAGGAAGAACTGGCAGCTCTTCCTGAGGCAATAAGTGAACGCAACAAAACAAGCAGCTGGAGAAGTTCTGCCAGACTTGTCTTTCTACAGCTTTCTACTCTGGAATCACCTGCATAACTCTCAACCATATTCCTAGTCTTCATCAGGAGAGCATCCTCACACCCAAATAGCCCAAGAAGGAATGATCAGTGATCCAAAGGCCCAAGTGGTAGAGGAGCCTGTCAAAGGCTTTGCAGCAGGTGTGTCTGCAGAGTGTCCAGTTTAAGTCATTGGCAGGTCTGAGAGATAGGCTGCACTACTGTTGTCTTTTGAAATGACTGGAGTTCAACTTTTCCAGCCAAGTTACAACTTCGTAAGATAAAGTTGTGGGCCTTCTTCATCAGCTGCTTTACAAATGGATTCCTTCAAGCAGAGTACTTGCTGGTCAGGTTGTCACAGCAGCTACTGGTAAGGGTGATCAAGTCAAACAAGAGGAAAGATGGATTCTGATGATGCTCCTACTGAATTCCAGCAGTCTACAGGTGACTGACACAAAACAATAGTTCTTCAAGTGTAAGCAGGAATACAAAAGAAAGACAGAGTTTATCTCTCAGAAGCTCTGTACCTCCCTACTTTACTTTCACAGAGATAAGAATTGCAAATAATGAGGATTTCACACTGCCTGAATCATATCCTTGGATCACAGATAAGTCTTTGAAGAACAGAGACAGATTTGTCTTCCTTTCTTTTCTTGAGCAGTCTCAGCTGATACAGCAGTAACCCAGTAGAGCCCCAAAAGTCCTAAAACAAGGTGTTGAAAACTGCTTTCTCACACTTCTCATGTTCACTTCCAGGACGTGTCCCATGTAGAGCAGCACACTATGCCACCTTGTCCTATAACCACCAGATACTCCAAAACTTTCTGATTAGTTGCCAAAGCCAAATCCAGATTCTACATTTCATCAGCTGGGTCAGCCTGAATGGGATCTGACCACAGGTTAACATGACATCTCCCAGACTCAAAACCCAGAGAAGTATTAGACAAAAGTTGTGTCACAAAAAGTTTAGATTGAGTATTAGGAGCAATTTCACCACTGAAAGGTGATCAGGCAGTGAAACAAGGTTACCAGGGAAGTGGTAGAATCACCAACCCTGGAAGTGTTCAAAAGACATGTAGATACAGCACTCGGGGACATGGTTTAATATGATACTGGGCTCACAAATGGACTTGATGATCTTTGAGGCCTTTTCCAACTTTGACAATTCTATGATTCCATGAGCCCAAAGCACATCATCCAAGCTCCTGCATGTGACCCATGCACAAAAGAAGGGAGAAGGCATACAGGAAGGAGGAGGAAACAAACAGAAATTAATACCTCAAATTACCTCAGCCAAACTAGGGATGTACAGTTCTTTCAGCTGTTGATTTCAAGAACACAGCAAGGGTGGTGGGTGGGTGAGAAGAAAAAGCAGATACACCTAGGACATAAAGCATGGCATCTATTCTTCACTGAGAGAAATGCGTACCAGAGAACAGGAAGAGAAGGCATAGCTATCAGCACAGATGGGTACAAGTGCCTGTAATTTTATAGGCTTGCCCTGTCTAGGTATGGCCCACTCAGTGAAATGTTACCAAAGCACAGGACTCAGAAGACTACTATTCCGAATTTTCATCAGTCTCTTGCCTAGACAGTGAGGGAGGAGATTAGGTGTGTGACCTGCAGATGACAGAGAACTATGAACTTGCAGGTTTTTTCTTCTTTCCCACTGGCACTGAAGAAGTGCTTCTTATTTGCCTTCTCTCTTCTCCTCCCTCTCCTCCCCTCCCTTCTCTTTCCTCTTCTCCTTTTTTCTGTCTCCAGACACATTTTAATCAAAACAAAACACTACACCAGAGCAATGTTCTTCCTACGCGCTGAGAAGTCTTTTCTAAGCAGATGGTCACGCTGAAACTGCTGGCAGTCATTGTAGGGGGACAGGTGGAGCTGATGTGCCGGTGGGAAAAGCCTCCTCTGGATGCTCGGCTGGCGTCCAGCAGAGCTGAGCTGCTGACTTGCTCCCAGGGCATCAGGATGTTCTCCCAGCAACAAAGAAACTAAAGCACAGTGGCTTAGGACTCTAGAAAACCAATCAAGACCCTTTCTGGTCGTCCTGTCCCAAACAAAACAGAAGAGCAAATACTAAGGTTACTCTGTAGCTACCACATTGAGGTTTTGACTGCACACCTACCTTTCACAAGGTATATCCAGACACACAGTAGGGCACTGGGGCACGGTTAAAAAATGCAGGAAAAGTAGGTAAGAGGAAGGAGCCAAACCTAGCACACTTGTGTCCACAGAATTGCATTTCAGTAGACATTTTTCCTTTACACATTGAGGCTGTACACATTGCACAAATTACTTGGAGTGATTCTAGTGAACAGTAATGCACTCAGAAAGTGGCTTGTAAGAGAATAGGCTGATATATGTGTATATACATATACATATACATATACATATACATATACATATACATATACATATACATATACATATACATATACATATACATATACATATACATTCTGTGTGTGTGACTTACGTCTGCTTATTTAAATCCCAAAATGCCCTTCCCCCAGAACCTCAAAAGAATATTTTAGTATTAGTAATGCTGCTACATGCTGAAATAAATGGTAAAAGTCAACATTAGTAATATTTAATGAATTAACACATATAGAAACAGAAAAAATTAGTTTAACAATACTTGTAATCCTAATCAGAATTTAAGATAAAATATAAAACCAGGGCTTTTCTTTCACAACCAGGACTGCTTTCTCAGAGCTACTGCTACAGATATTTCAACTTGTATCAAAAGCTTTTTGTAAATACTGCAATCAATTCTGCAATATCTCAAATGAAGCGAAAAACAGGATTTCCAGGCAGTGGTAGTAATGGATACACAGCTTCATACTTGCTGGAATCTTACAAAAAAGTAGCACAAAATAAATACAGGCAAACATTGATGCTCCAAAATATGCAGTATAGTATATTTTATTAGAAGTTCCATAGTAACACTGCCCTCAATGAACCTATCACATATTCTGAGTACATCTCTAAAAAGCTGGAACAGCCTTATGAACTAGCAAGTACTGCTATTGTACCTGCTCATATCATCTTTTCATGCCAGTCTGTTTTATTACTCTGAAATTTTGTATTGCTTCATAGTGCTTGATAATACTGTTTGATTATTTTCCACATCCTTGACAATTTTTTATGCAATGAAAGCCTTTTATTCAATGAAAGAATGAAACAAATTAACTGCACGTGGATTTACAAAAAGACATCACACAAACTGGTAAAAACAAAGTGGCACTTTTCATACAGTTTCTATTATGGTTTGCAGATACGAAATCCCACCACAAATTTTAAAGTTAAAAAACAACTACCGCACTTGAGTAGGAATCAATTCAGTGATGAAGTTCACCTTCAGAAACAGTGATTATATCATCTGCAGATGAGTAAAAATAACTAAATTCCCCACCAAAGCACACAGAGCTTCTCTTTAGCAACAAATCCTCTGTTGACACAACATTCCATTTGAGAAATGTCCTTCAATAAAGGCACTCACTTTTGTAGCTGATGGCTCCACTAGTCTCTGTCGGTGGCGTGCTGAGCTGAAATGACTCTTCTGAGGCGTCCCTTCCTGACAGCAAATGAAGAAAGGGAAGAAGAAGAGAGGGAAGGGCGGCAATGGATCGTGGAGGGGATGGAATGGAGGATGTTGGAGAAGGGAGAGGGAGAGTATTTAACTGAACTGCATTTTCACTAACTTTGAAAAAGTTTTATTAAATTAAGTAATACCACTGTACAAATATCAGAAAGAAAATTAAGCATTTGCTTTAAAAGCAGTCTCTTGAAGCTTTTATATACATATTATTTGCACACATTAAATGATGCTGTCTCCTATAAATCTACATATACACACCATACACTACATGCCTACTTTACTCCTAGATACACACATTAAACATTCATTTCACAATTCCAAGGTATAAACATTATCTTACGTTTTCTATATCAACTTATGGAGTTAAAAATTCCAATCCACTAACCATCCACCCAACTTACACTTCAACACAAACATCAAAATGTCCTCTAGCAAAATAAGATTTTTTAGATTCATATTCTTCACCCAGACCTGCAATAATCACCTTAAATTCTAGAGACTTTCACCTAACACATATTAATGTCCTTGCCTGAGAAAACTGAGAAAGACCAAGCTCACACAGGTAAAAGGTAAGTATTTTCTCTCGGAAAGCAAAACCTGAAAAGAGCATTCAGCTGAAAAAAAAATCTGAAACCTCACAGTCTTCATTACATGTGCAATACAACAAGAGATTTTTCCATGAAATGAGATACTGGTTCCAAATCCTCTACCCACTTAATATCCAAGAGACAGAAGAGCGACATTTTGTTTCTTCCCAAAGATATTTTAAATACTCTGTCTCAGTCTCCAGAAACTTTCCAATTTGGAAAGCCCCTCATTGCTGTAAGTATGATCTCTTCACTCTGCTGTTTCAGGTATGTGTCTGAAGGGGAGAAGATACGGGTGAAGAACCTGCTCTAATCACAGGAATCAGAGGATGAAAATTTGCAAGACTCATTTTTTCTTTTTTTTTTTTTTTTTTTTTTTTTCTTTCAGAGCCAATACACAATTCTCCTATGAGTCTTCTCTGAAAAAAAAATATTTTAAAAATGTTAGACAGCTCATTTTTTGAAAAGATATTCACAGGTTCTTTAAATGAAAATACAGTGCTGTTCAACTCCACAAATATTTTTCAAGATCTCAAGACTTGTTTTTCAGAAAGCATTTTTATAAAGGTAGTTTTTACACCTCCTCAACCAAAAGGCTTCTACTTCTGGCATGACACCACACAGAGAGAACCAGCCCTGTAACTCAAAAGGATCTGGTGGAAATAATCACAGATTATAGTCACCATGGGAGGATTACATTGAAATTCACCAAATCCAAAACAGTAGTAGCACAAACTACCTCTAATTAACAAAACCAGTATTACAGAAAAAGTAGTTATCCAACACTTGCCTAAGCACTTGATTCCAATTGCAAAAGACTGTTGTGCTGATGGTAATTTATTTTGGTAATATTCCATTAAATTACTGGTGTAATGGACTAAAATTAGAAGTAAGAACTAGGGTTGGATGATCTTAACACTTCTTCTTTAACAATTTCTTTTAAAATTTCTCAATGCCCTTGCCATAATAATCTAACATCAAATTTTATATAATTAACAACAGATGCTTGAAAAAGACTACTTTCTGTCACAGTTTGAAACAATGATAGGGTCAGCATAATCTGGGCATTAGCTAGCAAAAGTGCTGATTTGGAGGCCCTACCTTCTCCCATATTAAGGTTATTAACTAATCCATGGGATCCTTAACTGAGAAACATAAAATTCTTCTTCTCTTACTGGGATTTTTATTTCTTTCCCATCTCTCCTCCAGAATGCTTTTCAGAATCAGTTGAGAGCTGGCACAAGCACAGTTAACACATGGAAAAATCCCAATACAGCACCAATACCATTTCAGAAGCAAAATGTATACTTCAATTGATGTGATCATTCCTGTGAAAAAGGAAAGCCAGAGTCCAGACTAATAAATGTTTATGTGGGCTGTACCTTCAATGACACCAGCCAGTATAATATCTGAATCAGAATATATTAACAGATCACCTTTTAGCTCAAAACAATCAGGGCAGACTTCATGCAATACCTTCCCATGTAGGGATGACAGTTTATCAACAGGACATGTGAAGGTTCAAGAAAGATCAACAAGAGATTTTAAAAAACTGCAAAGAAGGTAATTCTTTCACTATGGAAAAGTTCAATCTAGAGCATTTGAAGCCTTTAGAGACATTAGACTGTAGGCATACAGGTTTTGCATGATCCTTAGTACCGCATTTCAGCTGATAAAAACAGAAATCTTCTGCCAATGTCAGTAAAACTACAGTCAGAAAACGAGCTCCTTGCAAAGGTCAACGTGATTCATGTCAACAAGGACAGCTAAAGGAAAAACTGAAGGATCCTAAATAATTCTGTGGTAAGGTATTTTAGTTATGTGGCATGCAAAAAATTGGTGTGGAAGAAGAAAAAGACAGACACTTATTAAATTTAACAGTGAACAATCCAAGAAATAACGTTGTGGCAAACACACAACGGAAGAAAGACAGGGTAAGAAAAACAAATAAAAAACTCACATGAAACTGAAAAGACACAACCCACAAAAAAAAAAAAAAAAAAAAAAAAAGGAAGGAAGGAAGAAAGAAAAAGCATCACAGACTGGGGCAACAAGTATTACGTAGTTTATTTCTGAAGTCACAAAAGCTTGAAAACAGCTGTGAGGAGAAAATATGTTTTTGGCTGCAGAGGCTGGCATGTATAGGCTTTAATAATGATACCAAAGCAGTTTCCATTAAGAGCAGCTACCATTCTCTGTATGGCTGTTCTCATGAAAACAGCAGTATCAAGAGACAAGCAAGAATAGCAAGTGACACAAGCATGTGGTCTTATCTGAAGAGATTTCTACCTCCAGACTGAAGTGGCCACAGACCTCTTTTTTTCCTCTCCACTTTTATTAGCTGCCTGACCAAGACCTGAAACAAGTGGTAAAAATTCCACACAGGGGAGTTGAATTCACCAAAAATACCACAGCTGGTCCCTGACAGATCTGGAAGTATTTAGCACTGAAGCAAAAATAATTCACAGACACAATTCCATCCACATCAAGCTTGGCAAATCTTTATGCTGACAAGACTACTCCAATGTTTTTACTAGTAGGTGTCACACTGAAAAATACCTCCTCACACACCCTCAAACCACAACCATTCTAAACATGCTTCCTCCCCCAAGAGTAGCCCAGGGCTATCTCAAGACACATCTGTGGCAAGACTCAAGTCTCTGTCATATCCTCAAGTGTCCAACAGTTCAGCCTGAGCAGTCTGGCATTTGAGTTTAGCAAAAGTACAGCAAGACCTGCCGACACTTATGGCCAAGACTCGCTCTCATATCTAAGACTATCTAAACTTTTTGTTACTTTCCTTTACATAGCAATCTGCCTCCTGCTGTAACTCACACTAGATGCAGCAGTTCTATTCAATTACCAAATCACTACACAGTATTTATTTAAACGCTCTGAACATTCCTTTTTTCTTTCTTTCTACTGCAATGTAAAACAAAGTTAACATGTAACTTTGTTATCATTCATGTATTTAGGAGGGCTACATAAATATACCTGTGACCAAAAATATAAGAAAGGACAAAGCAAGTAAGAAAACTGGAAACAAAAATGATGTGTTAGAAAGTGATGCATTTAGTCTGATTTTTCTCTTTCTTTCATTCTTGCCTCAAAGGGGCCAAGATACCACCAACAAAGAATGCCATTCAACCTCTGATAGCTCAATAGTTTCAGGATATAGCAAAGGAAGCAGTACATATTGTGGGATGGCTCAACAATTCAGTTATGACAAATTGCTAAAACCTTCAACAGCATCAGTGCAACACTAATTCACCATATTATCCAGCTGCATTTTTATTAATTACATTGCACCATTCAGAAAATCAGCATGCTACATCAGCTTTAGCATTTCTTCCTACACACAGCTTCCTGACACTGGTTACCTGCTGAACAAACCTGTGAACAACACACCAAGGCCATCTCTATCAGATATCTGCTTGGTAAAAGCTACTGATCATTAGACAGGGTCAATCCAGATATTACAATCATTTAATACCTAATCTGTGAACTGTATTTAGTAGACAAAATTTTGACATGTCTGTTTTATTCCATTACATTCTATGTGTTATAAGGTTATGTCTTATCTGTTATAAGGTCATCAGTAGCCTTGCAGTCTTGTACAAATAAATTTCTCTGTGTTTCAACTTACCAAAGAGATAATGAAATGCTATTCCTGTTTCAGCAACAACATGACACCATGAAAGAGGAAAAACAAAATATCTAGCGAGACTCAAAATGTAAATTAGTTTCAAATGTTCAGTGTTATGGGTGCAGATTGGTTAATCAGCTTCTCATAATTAAGAAGAAAGGGAAAAGAGTAGTCTTTACAGGCACTGGGGGCCTTCTTCTCATGAAGATTAATACAATAGATTAAAACAATTTGTTACTTCATAAGAGACAGAGGTAGCAGGGATGTGCAGACAAGCTGTACACATTCTGTTCCCACAGAAATTCAAAACATACTGTGCTTACATGCCATGATACTGAAAATTCATCAGCACTTAAAGGATAAACAGTGTGGAAAAGCTGAATTACTCTAGGTGATATGCAGATAATACAACAGATTAATTATAAAACTATGGGAATCAATTCAGGCAGAGACAGACCAGCAGACGTTCAGAAACTTGGAACTTGCCCTTCTGATAATACAGTATAATCCAAAAATGTTTCCAAGCCCTTGTGCCTGGTATAACAGGTTAAAAACAATGCAGTATAATCCTGCATCGTAGTATTTCCATGAATTCCAAGTACATTGAATGTAAATTACTCATTTTTGTAAAACAGAGCAGTAGACAGTAGGCAATTCAGTGTGCCAAGTGTGGAGGCAGGACCAAGTCATAAATTGTAACACACAGTCCATCCCTCTCAGCTTAGATTCAAGCAAGTGTGAAATGGTTTGGGATTTACTGGAGGAGAGGGGTGCATTGGTTTGTCTTGGTCTTTAACTTAACTTGTAAGACGTTCATTCCTTGCTGATATCCACTGCCCCAAACTTTAAATTTCAGTGTAATACTTAACTAGGCTCTGAGTCAAGCTTTATAGGCTGATCAGGAAAGCTTTTCTGCTTCAGAAGCATCTCACAGCAGAAAAAAAGCAGTTAAGTAAGAAAGATTTCTACATAGCCATGGAATTTTTTAAAAAAAAGTCCCAAGTTGTCATTTATTTGACAAACAGTGTCACACTATGGCACATCTGACAATTCTTACAGCCAAGGCAAGATATTATGTCAATAAAAAGCAACACACATGTGCAGCTTCAATTTTGAATAGTAAGAAAACAAATCCTTGAGAGCTATCTCCCAAACTGAACACAAACCAAAGGCCAGGACTGCACCTTGCATCAATTAAGCTGTTAGCACAGAAAGTACTGGTAGACAAAAAAAGCATCCCGGGTAACTTCCTGTATCCCATTCTAGCAGCACAGCCACAGATGTTAAATTTTGAGTAATGAAAATGTATAACTAACATGTTTGCTGAAATTACTAGGCAACCTAACACAGCAGTGTGTCAGACACTCATCTATTAGCACTCCTAGTTATGGCACCACCCTCTTCTCCCCAACCACATCCTGTTGGTCCTACGTCGACAATCATTACAGCATTTGAACAAAGAACACTGGGCCATTTTGAAGGAGAACAGGCAACTATTTTTTTTACAGGATCCTCACTGACTACTGCTTTTCCTCAGTGGCACTAGAGAATGCACATGAAAAAATGGGTGCTTTAAAATCTTCTCCATGTATCTCCTGAGAGCCTGAAGACAGGAAAACACACTTCACAAAACTATAAGCCAAAGCAGTATTACTGGATTCAGCATCAGAAGATGTTAGTATTGATTTGTCAGATAGACTGCATGTCAGAAAGAAATTATATTGAAATAACTGAAGGTGTCTTTAAGGTGAAATAGGCAATCAAAAAGCATATGCTACTACATTTTGCAGCAGTGCTAAAACACTAACAGTAAGTCCACTCTTACTGTTGAAATAAAGGAAGGGGTATAAGGTGCTACTGAAACCATCAAAATACATCAGCCCTAAGCATACACAAATAAAACCACAGGAATAGAAAAGGAGAAAACAAAATGCATGCATAAAAAGGTGGTTGTTCTCTCATTATTCTATTTTAAAACCCCTGAACACCATAAAAAACAAGACAACAAAATCAGTTCCCAAGTCTTGTCACAAGCACTCAAAAATATTCAAGTCCTAAACTGTAATCTCAATCAGATAAGACTAGCATTTTGCTGTGATCATAAGGAGAACATAAGAAAGAATGCCAGAAGACAAAAAGCAGAAAAACAAAGTTGGCATTAATGCTGAGGCAAATTGCATGCAATATAAAGCAAATGCCAAAGACTTGTGAAAAAAATCTATGCTGAAATATAAGGAGTAAAGCAATGCACAGTCCTAAGAGCATGGACAAGAAAGACAAATACTACTTGAGAAATCAAATTTAATTTAAGCAACTTAACAGTCAGACAAGATGCTGCTGCAGCTCAGCAGGCACTAGTCTCTTCAGAAGATCAGGGTCAAATACAACCAGGTCTTTGCAGCTACCTCATACAAATACATTTGTTAAGGATGAAATCTCTTATCACAAAACCAAGCATGTAAATGCAGTAACAACTCTTACTCAAGTTATAAATGTGATACTCTTTACCTAAGAACTTCTCTGCTGCCAACCAACCAAAAAATTTGTAGATTTTGGCCACCCTGTCCTAAAAACCATTTTGAACTGTTGCTTCCAGACAGGAGCACATACTCATGACGAAAGTGACAAATATAAAAATGATATTAATGTTTGAATGTTAAAGCCTTCTATTTATCATTGTCAGTCTAATACCATATCTGACCACTACTTTACTTACACCAAATAAACTATGATACTCTTGTAAAACACAAACACACTACTCTGTCTTGAAGAACTGAAAGAGAACAGGACATGAATATAGAATCAGAGTAATATGAAATGTAGCTCTTAGCCTCGTCATAAACATTTCCTCTAATTTTTCATTTATATTACTCCTTCCATTATTGCACTTCTCTACTTTTACTAAAACCTGAAAAAAACAAAAAGTAATTTTAAACTAAAAAGCTGTGTTCCCAATCAATTTTCCACTCATAACCTAAATTTTCCAGCTGTGCTCATGAGTATTCAGAAAACGTAAGAGTTTGGGGGATACTTCCAGGTACCTCTGCACACAAATTCTGACTGCTATTCCCCTAATGTATCTGCACAACTTGGGTACCACTAGGCTCTTTATAAAGCAACCGAAATGGTATTCTTCTAGTGGAATAAATCAAAGCAAAATACATTAAAACATCCTTTTCACATCAAAAGAACTCAAAACAGAAATTAAAGCAAGTACATCCTTCACACACTTCTTAGCACATCTTCCTTTTCATATAGAAAGAGAAAGTTACAGTGTGGGACAGGACAGGAATCTACATTAGCTGAAAAACATCTTCAGATATGCTTCTGTACTTGATATAATATGATTTATCTGTAGAGAATACTCAAATTCTCAAGAATATTCAAATACACAAAAGACATGCAGAAACATGCACACTTCAAGTTGTAGCTTTCTAGGGCTGAAATACTATCAGAAGATGTGACATTATCTCCACAAAATGTATCAATGCACTGCAGTTAATTCTATAGTACAGATATTCTGAACTATTTCCAGGCTCCAGAAGCTGAAAGTTAACTTAAGAAAAACATGTATTGTTTCATAACAGGAACTAAGAGCTAGCACAGGCCCATCTTCTAACCACGGCCTATCTATTAGCTTAATTAGACCATAAATTTGATTACTAAAACATTTTCTTATTTTATCACTTCCATCATTTTCTTTTACAGTCAGACAAGGATGGAAGTTTTGATACAGTGGGGCTAAACTGGATTTCCTATTTCTTATAGTAAATCTTTAAAAAAAATCCTCCATTTTGTAATACTTTTCAATGCACATGTTCCATTGCCTTCAACTAGTGTCTTTGGGGAGGACAATCAGATGTCATATAAGTGTTACTTTAAATCCTTATGAAACTAAGCCAAACATATATACAGAAAACACAAGAATTTCAAAAAGGACAAAGTACTCCAACAAAACATGAACTGTAAAAAACTGAAATTTAATTGCTGAAGTCTCTAAAGAGCTTGTTTTTTCTCAAGGGCACAGACACTGGATGCAAGTATCCTTTTTGTCTCTAATCCCAGCTGTTGGATGCCACTGAGAAGCACTAAACTTTAAACTAAAATCAAGGGGGACTTGAATGGAGTGGTACAGGGAATCCAAGAGGAACACAGGTTAGAAACTAAGACAAAGTAATTGAATAAGATTACAGAAAGCACTGAGTTGCTGACAGAAAACAATGTTCTGATTTACATTGGATGAAGCAAGGATCCTACAGGGAATAAGTTTAGGGTTGCAGAAGTTAGTGCTACATGTAGAGGGGAAAAAGTAAACCCAAGAAAACGATCAAAAACAATTATGATTGAGTGTTCTGCTTTGAAATCATTGCAGTAACTTTTTATGTAATTTTAATGCTCAAATTAATAACTGTTATAAGCAATTTGAAGCAAGTATTGCTTCAATTTAATAGAAGGAATTAAGATCATCTCAAAGCCTGTGGGCAATTTTGAGAAAAACAGTAACTCAAAAAATCTAAAACTTTTGACTTCTAAAGCAAATGTAGTGTATCAGCTGGTGAAAGCAAATCTAAAACCGTAACATGAAATATGACACATGAAGCAACATCACAATCAAAACTGCATGAAATTCAAATGAAGCACCTTACCAAAAAAATTGAAAAGAAAATACAGAGAATTACTAGTTTCATTAGTTGTGACAAAGTAAGTAAAACCATTTGTCAATCCAAGGGCATTTCATGAAACTTTAAAAAGAAACCTGTTTCAATAAGGTACTATCCCTTCATGCAGCTATTCCTACTGTTACCAAAAAAAAAAGGCAAAGAAAAAAATAAATAAAAAAACCCACACGAGTAGATTTTGGAGATAAGCCAAGTAAGTGACTTAGAAACAGGAGCTAACAAGTACACAGAGGATGCCGAAGCTGCTTTATTTTATGACCCTTAGAAAACAACTGAGGTCAGTTCAAATCATTACAGATTCTACCACGGAGCTCACCAAAGGATTTGACACAAAAAAAAAATGATAAGTTTGTTTCACCTTCCAAACCTAATACAAAACAGTCAGTCAGCTTTGTGACATATTGTAGACTTTATAAAGAAATGTTGCAGCAATTATCAGAAGGTATTTGTAAGAAGTGTGATATGGGCTACAGGCACCAAGTCTGGCCTCACAACAAATATTTTAGTTCCAAATGCAGCATGGGTCTCTTTTTTTTTTTTTTCTTTTTTTGATATTTGACTCTGAAATAAAGTGTCTACAACATCTAGAATAGGAAAGATGGAGGGGGAAGATTAACCCTTTCAGAAAAAGCTTTCAGAGCTCAAACAATAGCAAAATGCATCTGACACAAAGCATTTTAGAGGACCTGACAAACATGTAACAATGCATGAATGTCTGGAAAATAGAGGTGAATAAACTGATAAAGAGATTGTACACTCTATTAGGCCTGCACAAGTGACAGCTAAGGAGAGGAAAAATGTTATCTCAATATTTCTTCTCTCAGAAGGCTGGTCCTTTGCTTTCTAGAGACAGCTATCATTGCCCATCACTGTTTAAGCCAAGGAAACATCTATTCTAACTTGCACACCTCTTAGTACCTAAGATTCCCTTTTCTATACCAGTCTATAGAACAACTCAAAAATAAATATGGCTTTATCCAGAAAAAAGAAAATAATTTACAAAGGTTATGCAAAATTTAGGGGTATTTTTACATTTTACATCTATGTATGTTACTCATGCAATAAAATGAAAGACTGAGTGCCGCAATTTAAGTAGGTCCAAGTAGCTCAATTACTTCACATTTTTTGAGGTTTTAGTACACATAGAGAAGTTCAGTTGTAAGTATGATCCCTTTCAGGTAGGTGTGGGCACAACTACTAAGCAGGGTATGAATGCAGTGTGCAGACACACAGCTATTCCCATGCAACACCAGAAGGGTTATATCTGCCTGCTTCTTAATTGATTAATCTGAATCCAATGGAAACTGCAAACAGCAATTTATTTTTTTTTCAAATCCCTCTCTGGTTCTACACCCTCCACAAACTTTTCCTCCCACTGAGAGGCAGAGAGATACATCAGATCTGATTCACAGTTACTCAACTCCTCTTTAATACTGTAAAACCATTTCCATTAATACATAAACACCAGCAGAAAACAATGGATAAGGTCTGTCTTGCCTAGAGAAGAACACAGTACTCAAACCAGTAAAAACTAAGAACCTTTCCAGACCCTCCTCTGTAAGACTGACTTTTACACAATCTTTTTTCTGCATTTTGCAAGAGACACCAGGCCACATTCCAACTAATGCTCTCCAACTTTCATAATTTTCCTCATCAGACCACTCAACAAACACATTCCCAAATACAAACTGTACTTACAAAAGAGGTGGTTACAGTCTACCTCTTTACTTTCCTCTCCTGTAGAGTGTGACTTCCAAGATGACGCTTTTATTTCACATGTCAATTTTCAGTATTTCAGAAACAATTCTTTTCATTAAACCTTCTACTCCAAAGAAATCTCACCTGTTTAGGAGCTGCAAATAAGGCAGTTTTTTCCATTAAGTTCTTTCCTTTCTTTCTGATTTCTCAGAAATGCATTTTCAGTTGAGCCAATAAGCAAGGACTTAGAAAAGTTTTTAAGATATGACTTTTTGCAAAGGTCTGGACAATTTATGTAACAAATTTCAAAACATCTATCTACAAAAATGATTGTGCCCTTGCCATCATTGCTAGAAACATAAGGAATTGGTATAAACTGATTTCCCCAATTCCACAAAAATAGCAACTTTGCATTTACACTACACTTTCCTTAACACTGCCTACTTCTATTTCTACAGCAGTAAGTCTGAATTTTGTGATTAAATTACTTTACCTCCTACCCATTCTCCCCTCAAATCAATGCATGTATTAGATTTCCAAGAAGAATTTTCCATGTTGGCTATAATCATATCACTGCAAACAATGCAGTGCAGTCACCCTGAATTTCAAGAAGGATTAGATTCCCTATGAAAATTTTCCAGCATTGAAAATAAATGTGTATATACACCTGAAGACAAGAAAAGAAGTAAGCACAGCACTTTTTTTAACATTTGAGAGGTTTCATGTACAGCTGCTTTTTCTGCTGTTGGTCAATTTCTCTGCAAGTCTAATTACAAAAGCCCATGTAATTACCCACAGATTTACAAGACACTGTTTACAAGCCACTTGAAGAGGAACTGAAATTAGCAAAAGGAAAAGCAAAGGCCCAAAGCATCTGTCTGACAAAGTGAAAGCTTAATCGGCACTGAAAGTATGACTGAAGCTGGCTGCTTCTGGCAGTCAGGCTTCTCCCACATTCCCATATCCCTACAGATTCAGGGAAATAAGTGCTATCTTTACCCACCATCACGTGGGTCTGGAGTCACTGGTTTAAGGCAACAATCAAACTACTACAAACATAGGCGGTTAGCAGACTGTAATTAAGAATGTAATTAATAATGTGCAAGAAGCAATTATTTTTTTTCACCTTTTGTAAGTTTATTTGCAAGAAATTTTTATTTCAATCCATACTAAATTGCACTTTAAAAACTTAAGAGTTGAAAGAAATAATCAATTTTATCCTAATGTTTCTTGCCAAAAAAGTGTTCTTTGCAATTTAAACCTTCAGCATGTGCTCACTGAAAAGGAGCATATACCACAGATTAAGTTACTTTTATTCTTCTATGAATACAACCAACATAAATAAGTATAGACAAACGAGGTTGTAGTCAGATTACATAGATAGGTGTATTCAGTTAGCAACAAATTAAAGGCTCAGTTTCTCTCAGAAGCCTGAGCAACAGAAAAATCTTCCACACATCAAGCTGAAACCAGATTTATCCAAGTCTACATATTTATTTAAGGCTTATATTTTGAGATTCAATTCAAGCTGCTTCCTGGCTTTTTTTAAACACAGCACGATGGTACAAGGCATTAAACACAACTACATCAGGTTCCCGTCTAAAAGGAAATGGTTTGTGTGTCCTGTAAACCAAGCTTTGAAGCAAACTGTGTACAAAGAAAAAAAATAAACCAGCAGTTATACTAATTGCTTTTAATTTGTTCATATGCCATTTACTATTGTATCTTCAGATGCACCTTCACCTAAGAAAGCACATTTTTAAGCAGATTTACCCGCTTTTAACATTTCTTGTTCTAACCAAAAGAACTGACAAAGTTACATGAAGTTATCTGACCTTATATTGAAGATCACAGGTATTTCAGAACAGTCTTAAAAGAAAATTTCCTTTTCTTTCTCCCCATTGTTTTTTTGGGGGTTGTTTGTTTTGATATTTGCAGGGGGAGATGGGCATTTTGTTGTGGGGGTGTTTGTTTGGCTTTGGGGTTTTTTGGGGTGTTTTGGGCTTTTGGGGGATTTTTGGGGTTTGTTTTGTTTGGTTTTTTTGGTTTTTTTAGGTTTTTATGTTTATCCCTTTCAGAATACACTCAACAGTCTTTACAAAAGACTATCAATAAAATATAAAAAAGAAGAAGATCCAAAAATACATGGATTACTCCAATAGAAAACAAAAACAGAAGTGTTATTAAGGATTGGGGGCTTTTTATAGTAAAAATTAGTACATTAGTATATGTACTATTACTATAATTACTATAATAACCAAGTCACTATTTTGGAATGTACTATAAAATCAAAAGGGAAGCAAAGTAAACAACTCAGGCACTTTAAACTTATTAACAGATTTTAAACTCCTTCTGTCATATAACCTGCTTTCCAGCTCACGAGATCATCATACCAGTTAGTTGCATAGATAACAGATGAAGACAGAAAAAAAGCAACAGAAGAATGTAAGGAGAGCGAGCAGACAATATAAAGACTGATTCACTTGAAGGTCTAATGAATACAATTTGAGTGTACATAGCATTTCTACCCCCTCTCATCTTTCCCTAAATGACAGTAAGTCAATTTTAATGCTTCTGACCACTGGCTGATTTTTTTCATTCTGGGACCAGATCCTAAGGACAGTCCTAAAGTATACATCCTCAAAAACTTCATGCACTGCAAGTGTGAATAGGCCCCTCTGCTACTTGGATTATTCACTGGATAACTTTCAATACTCTTGGGTGACTGTAAGTTGTCCTGTAAAATACTTCAGGTATTCATTCAAAATTGTTTTGTTAAAGTTACAGAAAATAAAAAAAAAATAATAACTGCAGAACTCAATACATTTCTTTCACACAGAGGTTTAAGTTATAATTTAATCAGACTGCTGTTCAATTCTCGTCAAAAGGCAGAAATCCGGTTTACGCTACTAAATGGATTAGAGCAGGTATAAGAGAAGGAAATCCGGTTTCACTATGAAGATCTACCTCTTGCAACCTTTATATCCTTTAAAAGCTGTCATCCATAGTCTCAATCTGCAGCAGAGACTCTCCCTCCCACTCAGCAAGCAAATGACAGAATATATTTAGGATGTAAGGACCGAATAAAGTATCAAAATCTTTTTATAGAAGTTACTCACTTTCCACAAGCGTTATCATACAAAAAGCAAAACCAATGGATTCTCTAAAAGGCCCAAGAGAATTTCAGGACTTCTGTATGCTACATAACAACACGTGCTACAGATTCTACTTGTACACATCTATCTAACGGAATCTGTCATACTGGCTCAGCAGCAAGTTGAAGGCATTAAGTAAAAAGGGTGTCTAACCAAAAAGTTCAGAACTGTGAGAGTTCAGTGCATGTTAAACGCTTTATGGGGGTTTATATTACTTAAGAATAATGATCCCAAATGTATGGAGACTTTCCTCTTCACCCTCCTCCCATTGAAATTGCAGATGTGGAGGAAAACAAAAGAAAGGAAGTACATTCATCGCTGAGAGCTACTTGAGCAACGGGGCTTTCTGAACAATGGGCCGTAATGATGGAGTTTGAGGTGGTGCTCCATTTTGGTGAAACATTAAAAAAGTAACTACACCCTCTATTCGGCTGTACTCACATATTCTTTATTAACACACTTTCCGCCAATAGATATAGGTATATAAGTATGCACATTTTAATTTTTTGAGCGGCTTATGCATTATCCCGAGACGGTACACGGTTCGAGTCTTGGGTTCAAACAACAAACGGTACCAACACTGTGTCATAACCCTCACCCCATCTGGGATACGGGGTTTGCTAGAGTTTAGTGAAGCCAGCGGCAAAGTCAGCCCGAAGCCGCGCGGGCAGGGCAGACGCGCCCACAAAGTGCGCCGCGCCCGCCCGGAGCGCCGAGCGCCGGCCAAACTTTCACCCCGCGGCGATGCCCGCCCGCCGCCCGGCCCGGAGCGCGGCTGGCGCCGAGCACCACACGGGCGCTGCCGGCCGGCCGGGAAGCGCCCGGGCACGGGCTGCACCGCCGGCTCCGCGGACCGGCCCGGCCGCACCGCGCCCCGCCCGCCCACAGGTGTTCCCCCTCGGCCGAGCCCGCCCGCACCGCGCCCCGCCGCCCGCGCGGAGGGCAACTTCCCAGCTGCGGACAGCGCGCACCGCCCCGCAGCGCCCCGCCCCTACCTGCAGCCCGCGCCTCCGCAGGATGCCCGGCTCGTCCATGCCGGCGCTCCGCCGCCCTCACGCCGCGCGGCGCCGCCTGGCCATGCCGGACCGCCCGGACCCCGCTCCGCATCCCCGCAGCTGCCGAGCGCTGACATCACGCCCGCGCCGATTGGCGCCCCGCCGCACGTGACCGCGCGAGGTGCGCGCCCGGCAACTTCGGGGCGCAGTCCGGCGGGCGCCGCGCCCGCGGCCCGGGCACCGGGAGCGGGGAGCGGGGAACGGGCTCGGCTCTGCCCGAACACGGAGCTGCGGCACGGCCGCACGGGCACCGCGGGAGGGGCCGCGCCCCGCTGGGTTCCCAAGGGAGGCTGCGGAGACCCCGCGGAGACAGCACGGATTGTCTCAGCCGTGCGGGCGCCGCGGGCAGCAGGTCCGGCTGTGACCTTGGGCTTGTCGCCCCAGGGCCTCGCATCAGCTCAGATGACCCGACTGCTGCAAGGAAAACTCGTCTCCGTATAAAGCTAGGTGCTAGATCCTCAAAGGTTATGGCACAGTTTTTAAAGAGCAAAACGGTGGGGAGTTTTCCTATCTGCCAAGCTGCTAAACAAACCACTGATTTTCTTTCTCCCCCACCCCAAAAGCTGTCACCATACTATTAGCTCTTCACCCATTAACGGTCTAAGATGAGGACTATGACAATCACACCCTTAAATCTAGTATGAAAAAGAAATATTGATTTCCTGTCAGATTGCATCATTTTGAGAAGTAGTCCATGTACATTCCATAGTAGTAAAACCTGCCAAGAGCAAAGGCATTTAGAACAAAAAAAAAATGAAGGATTGCTGAAAAGATAACGCTGAGCAGTAACAGCTTATCTAAAGAACAGAGAAAGAAAAGGCTGCTGTATTCCCTGCCTCCAATCCTCAATTCTTCTTCACAGAACTGAAACTCGCTTACGTTATTGTTTTGCACTTGTTACAATTTTTAAAAGATATAATTTCAGCTATTAAGCTACATTTTTCTGATACTTCCAATTGTATTATTCTAAAAAATCAGTCAATGTTTATCTAAGTTACATGGTGACATTACCTGAACATGCTCCCTCTTCCCTGTCCCTCCACGTCTCCAACTCCAAATGTATTGATTACATTTGGTCAATGGCTTAAAACTTCACCACCACAGACTTCAGTTACAGCATTAGAGCTGTATTTCATTTAAGAAAGAAGATTCTCATACCGACCAAAGTTCCAGTTCCACAAGAGGGAGACAAGGAAAATCAAACACACTGAGAGATTTACAAATTTGTAGGCCAGAAGGGGGTATGAGACCATCCTGCTTTCCTCTATAATAAATGCTACTCATCCCTCCTGAATTCATTTCTGAAGAGTAGTATCTCCTCAAGCAGCTGGCCCTAGTGAAAACTTTTTTGCTTTACAGAATCAAACTGAAAATTGTCCAGATCCCCTCATCTGTTTAAAACACAGGGAATAAATGTTACATAATCTCCCATGGGTTCCCAATATTCCTGCTTCTCCTTTTCCATTTCAAAATGTCATCTTCCTTTTTCTTATAACACTAAGACTTTATCCAAATCATTCCCATTCATGTGTCCTCACATAGTATCTCTTGTGTGTTTCTATTTCCAAAAACAACACAGGCAAGTGAATGACAATCTAAATGCTGTTGCATGCTTCCAGTAAGGGTGGCAAAAATTAATTGATCAAAGACCATCAAAAAGTTTCAAGGGTGAGAGGCAAAATTTTACCATTTGTCTCTCATGACAAACTGCAAGTTTCAACTGAAAGGCTGTTTGCATTTTTCACCCAATTTTTTTACATATTGCACAAGTTTTATTTTAATCACTGAAATACAAAATTTCCCAGTGCTCAATTTATCAGTTCCTTTAGAAGAACATAATACTGAAGTGTACTTAGCTTTAGTCCAACATTCAGTCCATCATTTTAGCCTATGTAATTGTATATTTAACTGTATATATATGAATTAGAAGTACCCCATGCCATCAAGCTCAGAGGTCATTACAAGAACAACAGCACAAGACAGTCAAGTAACAAGTCAGTGACAGGCACAGATTCAACAAGTCCACAGCCTAACAAAACACCTCAAGTATCAAAGAAGCTAAAATTTCGTAAGAGGATAATTCACAGAAAGGATTATAGGCAGACAAAGCACAGAGGTACATGCATGAAGAAACTATCCAACTACAGAGTGCAAGAGTAACAAGTTTTGCAATATGCTGAAGGTCAGCGGTACAGCTGCCTAAGTAATACTGGAAGGCAGAAGAACGAAACAAAGAGAAGACTGCCTTCCAGTGGAAGATGAGATAAATCCCAAACAGAAGAATATGAAACTATCTTTCAGTGAGAAGTGCATTCACTGTCGATCCTAGAAGTGGCATTTTCCTAGGCTTGTGCTGCATTTTATAAAAGTGCATTGGAAGGAGCTGAAAGGCAGAGTTTTGCACCTAAGAAGGAAAGCATCCACTGAATTTTCTCACAATTTATGAATATCTTTAGTTATTGCCAAAAGTGCATCTTTGTGTTTAAAAATGCATATAGCCTGATAGTTTTTTTCTGGAGGTTTTAATTATTTTCAGTTTATTATTTCAGTCATATTGACCATCAAAACCATGGCAGATAAGATCGTGGTATTGGAAGAATTCGTATTTTAGAAGAAAAATCCATGCTCTTGGAAACGTTTTAATATAATTATTCTTATATTTATATATACTAAATACAGCAAAATACCTCACATATTCTTTGAAATCACTTGTAGCAAAAAGGCATAGTTCAGTTGTGCATGCACCACAAAATAAAACCTGTGCAGTCTATGGAAAAGAAAGGATTTTTTTCCTCACCCCATCAGGGAAGGTAAATTATTTTAGGACAATAGTAATCAGCCTCAAAATTTGCCAAAAATTTTTCTCCCCTACAAATGAAGCATTTGACCTGATTAAATGAGAAGGATGTTTCTGAATTAATTTAGATATATACTCCTAAGTCCATGTTTATTTAAAGCTGCAAAGAAACATTGTAGAAGATAGTTTTCAGGACAATTACATAAATCTAAAAAGTTTTTATCCTCATTCAACTGCCAATTTTTTGCATTACTTATACAGCTTCACTTAGAAAATAATATTGGTGACAAAACCAAGAAAATTTAGAAATTGCTGTCATTACTGAAATCAGCCAATCAGCCAGACAAAAAACCTAAGCATTCAAAAACTATATATGAATATGAAACTAGAGTTTTACAATGCAGATTTAATTTAAATTTAATTTTATGCATACACATATCCCATGTGTGGCTGCCACTCTCATACTACACATGGTGGTAAGCATATGATAAGTCATATTAATTATGCACCATGAAAAAACTGATTTGTACTCTGCCCCTAAATCTACCTCTGTCAGGGCTATTTCCAATACTTTAAATACTCTACAGTATCTACTCACCATCACTGAGTTTTAAAAATAATTATTTTCTTCCTAAACGTGAAAGTTCATATGCTTAGAATAGATAACACGCAATGAAATAATTGCCTTGTATTCTGATAACTTGCAATCCGAAATAACTGGAACTTTTTTCAACCACAAGTAAAAAGAGAGCTTTTCATCGTATTTTTGTCCACCGATAACCTATTCAACTAACTCACTAGAAAAATTAAAATATTTCCACTGCCATAATTTCAGAAGTCAAGTTAAGTGGATAAACTACAATTACAGATACCTGGAAGCATTTAACATTAATTTTTATGCAGCCTTGCTCTAAGCACATTAGAGAGAACAATTAGAGTACACCACAGCAGGTCTTCCTGGATGTTGTAGTTACAATGGTTTTGAGACTAACTCCTGCAAACACTGCTTTTGTGGTTTTGAATAGAAAACAGCCCCACAGTAAAGGACCTGGAGTTTTGGTCCATGGCAAGTTGAACATGAGCCAGCAGTGCCCTGGCAGCCAGGAGAGCCAAGAGTGTCCTGGGGGCATCAGGGACAGCATCACAGGCAGGCAAGGGAGGGGATTGTCCTGCTCTGCTCTGAGCTGGGGCAGCCTCTCCTCCAGTGCTGGGGGCAGAAATGGGTGCTGCAGTATAAGAGAGACATAAAGCTATTAAAGAGCGTCCAAAGGGGGGCAACAAAGATGGGGAAGGGTCTGTAGGGGAAGCCAGAGGCAGAGTTGAGGTGACTTGGTCTGTTCAGCCTGGAGAGGAGACCGAGGAGAGAGCCTACAACATCCTCACAAGAGGAAGCTGAGGGGCAGGCACCAATCTCTTCAGTCTCATGACTAATGACAGGACTTGAGGAAAAGCCATGAACCTGAGCCAGGGGAGGTTTAGATAGGATTTAGAAAAAAAGGTTCTTCACACAGAGGTGTCTGGGCACTGGAAGAGGCTCCCCAGAGAAGTGGTCACAGCCCGACAGAGTTCAGCAAGTATTTGGAAAATGCTCTCATGCACATGGTGTGATTCTTGGGGTGTCCTGCACAGGACCAGGAGCTGGACTCACTGATCCTTGTGTGTCCCTTCCCAGCCACGTTATTCTGTGCTTCTGTAGTAGTTTTAAGAATAAACTGTCAAGGGAAGACAACATTACAATTCCACAAAGAAGCTCAAGGTTATTTTTCTGAATGATTATAAAAGAAATTGAGCCAAATTTGTTTCACACCAAAACAATCATATTCTGATGTAATTAAGAAGTGATCCAGGCAACATTCCTGTTATGTAGTATTCTGAAAACAGTTTCAGTTCCTAAAGGAATTTATCTGCAATATTTTACACTGAATTTCAAGCATCATATGCAGACATAGCTTTTCTTTTTTTTTTTTTTTCCAATTACATACACACACACAAAAAAATCCCTAAAAACAATCAGAAGTTTTCAACTGTCCCAGACATATATATCCACATCAAACCATACTTATTGTTACTCCACAATGCTTTGGGAAAAAGGGATTTAATTAGAATCTTAACAGATACCAGATCATCATCACAGGATGTCTCAGATGCATGAAAGCAAAAGCCATGTATGGTGCTGGGAGATGGAAGATGAGCATGTATTTCTTTTATCAATCTGACAGAAGTGAAACAAAATCAAAGTGAAACAAAATGAAGATTATCTTTAAAGAATTTTATACAGATCAACACCTAGCCACCTTAAGTAAGTCAAACCCTTCTAGTATCACTGTGTACTTTCACACAACCCAAGAGATTTTTTTCATGCAATGCTTTTAATGTTAATGGAAAGAACTCTATCCTTCTGCCTCTTATTCCTTCAAGTTCTGTGACCTCTGTTGTCTGTGAACTATCACTGAAATCGGCTACAGCGCTGGAAGTAAGACATCCCACCAAAATTAGCAGCAAAAATTGAGAGACCAATACTCAACACCACCACTGAGGTAAGGGATGCTGAAATCCACCCAAAGCTGCAGACACTTCTTCAGTCCATACATCTAGGCTAGAAAACAGAACTGCACCTCAGCAATATGTTTTTCAATAAGTTTCTCATACGACCACAGGAAAGGTTCTTGTTTCAGTATTAACAAGCAAGTGTGTTCAAGATATTCAGTCAGTGTGGGAATATAGGCCAGCTTTATCACAAACTACTTGAATGGGGCAATGAAAGTCCACCACTTGGTTTTCATTATTTATTTTCCAAGACTTTATTTACCCATACAAGCTATGCAATGATATCACATGAAGTTGCACACTATTTTTAAGAAATTGAGAAAGCAATTTTCACACTTCAGAGTGTTAGAAGCTAAAGTTGCCTTGTCTAAATTTGAGATTGATAAAGTCAATTTATTAATAATTATTAACATACATTGAATTTCTGAGAAACCAATGAATTTAACAGAACCAAGTTACATCCCCAACATCATAATTAACTACATTAACAAGGCAAAGGACTTTATATACAATTTTAGACACTGGGAGCAATACATATTTCATTATTCAAAGTGGAAAGCTTACAGTATTTCATCTATATAGCCATTTATGCTCCTTAATACATTTGCCTAATGTCCCTCCTAAGGGCCTAAAAAAAGTAGGGAATAAATGCTCCATGTGAAACCAACAACTCTCTTTCAGGGTGCAACATGATAACCACCACTTCGCAGAAGAAAACACACCAGCCAAATGTCTTCAAAGTACCTCTGAGTCTCCAGCACTGAGAAGGCATTGCTAGCCTGACAATAAAACCATGAGCTCTCACCAGTTTTTTTTTTTTTCCTCTATCCTCCTTCAGTATTACAACCTACCCCCACATACAGTGAATTACTCCATTCATATCTCTTTTGTGCTTCAGAAGTAAAGACTTCTGGGCAATAGTCACTGCATGGATTGACAGAGCACCACTGAATTTGTGTTCTACTTTACCACATCATACCAACACACATTCAGGTAACCCATGCTGGCTTGCACTCCAACTACCAGGTCCATCAATGCATTAAGAGACAGTTTATTATTCTCACTGTATATTACTAAGAATACAGACCACAAACAGGGAAAATTTGAGATTCATCAGTTAGGAAAACTCTAATTCTCTTCTCCTAGAGCTGACAAACCTGACAAATTGCAAACCACAGGTTAGCAGACAGGTGTGACAATTTATTACAGTTAAGAAAGTAGGGTCGACTGCTGCTGTTCCTTAATAAAAGAAAATATTACTGATTCTGTTACTTACATTTTAAGGTTCTTGAAAATAAAGTATTTTATCCCATGAAAGCATGTGTACCTTGCCAACAGTCACCATTTACACATGCAGGAATGGCCACGTTCCATGGAGGGTGTAGGTACACATTTAGTCTTCTTGCCTCACGCAGAACACAATCCTACTTGCACCAACCTGTTTCACCACTCATTCAGAGGGCTAATTCATTACATTAGGTAATCAATCCATCATGAAAATCTTGTAAGAAAAATAAGTTGCAGAAGCAAACCAATTTTTCAAATAAGTTATTTAGATAAGGTTATCAATTTCTCTTTCAGTAACAGAACATATAGAAAAACACAGGTCACAACGGACATGCCAGCTTCATCCATTTTGCCTTTTCTATCAAATACCATGCTTCTTACTCCATCAAAAGGCATAGCCAGATCAGATTCAAAAGAGGTAGTTAGCCTTCCAACTGTAAGTTTCCATAATTACAAAACAGCATAAAAGAAATTTCTCTCTGAAAAGACAGACCCATCATGAGTCTAGTCTGTATCTCTCATGGACCTCCTTTCAACAAGAACTGCAATACACATTTAATCATATAATGTTCTCCCTTCTTCCAAAAGTTGCTGAATTATTTGTCTCAGTATCTCCCCAAAGAAAGCCTAACATCAAACATATGGGAGCTATGCCACTTTTAATCTTAGAATTTGGAGTGCCATGAATATAGCTATGTTTTCAGAGAAAAAAAAAAAAACCCTCTGAGTTGAGGCTTTTTCTAACAATCAGCTCAATGGAGTATTTTAGATTCTGTATATGGAAGAGGAACCAAATTCTTAAAAAAAAAACCTCATAGCAAAGCAGCAATAACAATTACTTTCTGAATAATCCCTGTTAGACATTTGGAAGTTTGATTCTCAGGTGAAACCAGTAGCAGACAAGCTCCATTCCAACCAATGTTATTAAACTTTGGTAAGGTTTAAGTTCCCATTTTGAGATCACTCTGAGCAATGCTTCATCTAATCTCCTTTATTTTGATGCCTCATTTTCCTTGTTACAAGCATTTAATCTCAACACTTGCAATAATGCAGTATTTTCTCAATGAGATAATATATTAATGTACTTTCTCTTAAGTATGTATAATTATTCTTAATGTGTTTTGCCTGTTTCTTCCACTGTAAGATTCAATACTTTCCACTGTACATGGTTCAGCTGCTTCACAAAAACACTCTCCTTCATTAGAGAGCAACAGTCAAGCCTTCTAACATTCAAATTAATTCAGAAGATAGTTTAGTTTGCTGAAGTCTTTATCCTTTGGACAGAAGTTCCATTGCATATCAGCAAAGTAAAGAAGTCTGGAATAAAAGGGAACATTCTCCTAACAATCACTACCTGCAATCCCACATTTAATAGGTAGAGGACATATAACAAGCATATCAAAAACATTTATTCACAGTTATAGGTCTCTGGAAAAGTAATATCATACTAGGAATGTTTGTTCAGGATATGCTTTTATAGAAAGAAAAAATGTTAAGAGAATAATGAAATACACAGAGGTCCAGCTCCACTTCAGCTGTAGCCTAGTTCTCTTACTTAACTTGATTTTTTTCTCCCTCATTTACAACAGGCAATCTCATAATTCAACTTTGTTTCTTACCACCTCCATCCTCTCTCAAACAGACAACCTAACAGACAGAAAAAGGAATCTGTGATCAGCCAAGTGTATATTATTACTATGAAATCATTCCATGCTTTATAAAGCCAACAATCATTTCTGAGTTTAACTGACCAAACAGTGAGTATCTTCCATTGCACCACGTAATTGCAGCTATTCCAGAATGATCAAGAGGTTAAATGTATTCATGAGAGAGTAGCAGTTAACCAATCTCCTGCTGATTATTGTATCTTTTACTGAAGTGATATTAGGTCAACTTGAGCACTTACCTAGTTTCTTAATCTCCACAACACCATGAAAAAAAATCCTTAATAGACAAAATGATTTTACTGTACTACTGCTTTATTAAAAATCTAATAGAATTGGATAGAGACATATACACCATAATTGGGCATACTGTAATAAAAGATTTAAATATAAATAAAATATTAAAAAAACCCAACATAAGACTTCCTAGCTTTACTGAGACGACAGCAGAGTTGATGCTAAAAATCAGCAGTCCATTGTGGCAGGGCACAGAAGAGGGAAGCAGACATGATGACTGTGTCACATCAGTGAAACCAGAACAATTTAAATCAGCATCATCAAAACAAGGGAGAGACTGCAAGAATACTAACAGTCAAGGTATGGTAAAAAAATATCAGTCCACATTCCCACCTGCCTCCACAGGACAAAATTATTTTGCAGCATTTTACAGTAACACATCTGGTTACACATGAGTGAATGAGAAAGTCTCACTAAAAACCAGAACTGCAAATACCCAGCAGCATGTGTCAAAGCCAACTGTGGCAGTCAACCCACCTAAACTTTGAGGTCAGTAAAACACCAGTTGCTTTTAAACCTAAAACTGTAAGAGACTAGAAATAGCAGTGCACCATCCAACACAGAAGTACTCTGTTGTGTGTTGAGAAAAATTCTTGCTAGATACCCTTGCTTTGTGGAACTTTAAATAAATAAATAAATAAACAAACAAACAAACAAACGAGGAGGAATGTTCCTTCCCACCAGAGATCCAGACTTTCCCACCCTGCTCCAGTTCCTGTAAGTCAGCAGTGTCATTCAACGTAGTTTGAATCTCTTTGTTTTGAGAGCTACAGCTATCATCAGAACCAAGGGAGTACGTCAGCTTGAGGAATGAGAGCTATTGTTTCCACACTGTCTACTTTCATCCTCTGCTACATTACAGTCACTTTTGTAAGTACCTCAGAAATGAGAACATGTCAGCTTACAGGATGGAAAATAAAAATAGTATGTCATCAAATTAGAATTGTGCCCTGTTTAGTTATCCTTTAACATAAGAACGACGACCCACAACAAAAAAAATTAGCAGAAAGGAATATGCCTCATCAGCTTCCAAACAATCCCATCATTTTAGGCAAAGCTTTACTAGAAAGTTCAAAGAATTTCAGTATTTTCATTTTTGCCAACTGAAACTACTAAAGCAGAGTATGGGTTTTCTGCAGCAATAGCAGCACTAGGGAAGAATGTTTTTACAACACTAAAAATTAACTTCAACAATACAGAGCATCACTATTCAAACTGAGGTCTGTGGAACAGTATCTTGTCCTCTACTGCTTTTTTTTACGTAATCAAACTGTCCTAATTATGCATGAGTACCAAATTTCTAAGACTGCTAAGAACAGTCAAAGAAATTGCAACTGCCTCATAAGAACACCAAGCAACACCCTAACCTACTACTGCTCACCCACACCTCACAGGGAGCTCTCACTTTGAGGTTACCCACACTTCTCATTTCAGATCCTGAATGCAGACAGAAGTAGAGACTGCAGTTTTCCTATAGTCATCATGTTATTATCCATGCCTCTTTATCTTAGTTTATTTTAAAGACAGAACTGTGATTGAAATTAATTTAAACTTTCATTACATACTTCTGAGACTGGAAATCAGACCAATCAAATTAGATTTGTACATGAGCATACACTGTTGAGCAAAGGAACATGTCCTTGCTACTTGTTGTTTACTATTTTCTCATTAAATGCTAAAAGTTACAGATTCATCAGTGTTTCAATTAACATGTTAACTGAGAGACCATGAACTTGCAACAGTCTGCTTTTTGTGACCAGACAGAACAGGAGACAACACGGAAGAGGGGACAGCATTATGGTTAGATTTTCCTCAATCCTTGCAAATGTCAGTCATTTTCCCAGTTTTTCCTGCTCTTCATGTCCTTTCTAACCTCTTTATCTCCCTTCCATTTCCACACCCATAAATCTTTTAAGGAATTGCAGAAGTTTTTTATCCAAGGCCAAAGAAGTTCGTCACTATATTCCAGAGTTTTATCCCTTGTTAAATCACAGATTATAATTTTATGCAGTTATCCTCTAAGCAAAGTCCTACAACAACCCAAGGAAGTTTTATTCCCAGAAAGGCATCTGAACTTCAAACACTATAAATGATTACACATTGATTTCTCCTGGTCATGTAGTTTTATGGCCAAACACCACTACTCCTTTGTTTTCCTGTGGCAAATGTTACCTGGGTGAAAAGTTCACAGCCTCAACTTTGTAACACTTCCCCTTTTCCCACTTTCTAAGTGACGCTGGCAACACAATTCTAGATGACATTTTAAACTCAAATATTACAGCAGACAAGAATAAGCCCTTACTCAGAGCCACTACTAACACACAGCCAGAAACTTCAGTTCCAGAGGTGATGCACTATATTTAACCTACCTCACTAATCTCAGCTGTGTGGGTCCTACAAACCAAACAAAAACCTAGAAGAACAAAGGCATTCTCAGCTGACTAAAATTTTAACATTTTAGAATTTAAAATTTTAGATTCTTGATTATCTAGACCTAGAAACTGGTCCTAGTGAACCTTTTCACCATTCAGGGTAAGTTTCCTGTGAAGGAAGACTATTATATGAGACATCTGGAAAACAAACAGTATTCATGCAAAACATGAATTGGCTCCTACCTGTACTCAATCTCTACCCATTCTGCACCATTACTAGGACACAGAAGAGGGTTACACCTAGATTCAACTCTAATAAACTGTGCAACATCCCCTTTCAGTTCTCTCATGCTCAGAACATCCTATCAGCTGGAAGCTGATGGGAAGTGACCTACTTCACCACAAAGGAGGTATGTTTGAAAAACACACTGCATATGCTCATACGACTTTTTAATCTAGGTTAGTCTTCTCTGAGAGATGTTTATTTTACTTACTTTTCCCATTATTCTTTAACCATAATTTGCAGCACAAACTGTGTTTTCAGTTCTGGAAAATCACAAATTCTCTCTGGTAGAAGTGTTAACCCCAGCCACTCCCACATCTGTATTTTATCTACATTCAAGAATGAGTAAGCAAAGTATAAGAATTAATAAAGCCACTAGTTTTAATCAGATGACTTAGGAAAGGATTCAGTATCTAGAATTGTCAAGCAACTGAATCTATAGTTTTGCTTTCAACTGAAGTACACAATGACTATTTTAAAAAACAATAATAGAGCTAAGTAGAGATATACTTATATTTATGAAAAAGAATACCCAGTCACCAACTTCTTACATCAGCTTGTCCAAGTACTATAGTTTCACAGCTCTGGACCAGGTCTATGCCAGCCTTTTGCTGTGTACAAATACAAAGCATACAGGCATGCCTAGGAATAAACATGTTCATCTCCCTCTTGCTACTACTAAATTAGCTCTATCTACTGGATTAGAATTGCAATTAAGTATTTGTTAAAAGCAAATACAAAGAAATATGAATGCAAATACATGGGTAAGAAATTAATAGAATAAAATACATAAGGGAGAAGAACTCACTAGTCTTAAAAGTTAGAAGCAATTGAAGCACAGAAATCCTGCTATCATTACTTGACAATTTTAGCATTTCATAGGAATGAAAAACTCACATTTAAAAAATATTTTCAGTAATTACTCTTAGATGCTAAGCTTATTTGAAGTTAAACAAGAATATGGTTTTCAACTTTATACAGTAGGTTAGCATTCAAGTGATTTCCTCAGTTCAGACATGTTTCTAAAGTCTAGCTAACTATTTTGGGGAGATACAAGATAACAAACCAAGATTAGTTACCCTGGCATATTTCTATTATATAGTTTTTGTGCTTCTCACAAGTGCCATCATTGCACTTGCTCTCTGCATTAACTTTCAGAGTATTAATTAGCTGCTCACACTCAAGCATTGAAAACATGAATCCCTGGAAAAGAACTAAAATCCCTGAAAGAACTAAAACTTAAACAACCCAAGTTTCAGATGCAGTTTCCTTCTGCTTTCAATGAAGTTTACTTAAAAATAAAAGTTTAGCTACACCTGATATTCATTAGATAAAACCAAACACAGACAATTAGTGCTTAGAAAAATTTCCTACAATTCCAAAATAAAACATTTAAATAAAAGCCTTTTTAAATTATGTGGGTTGGCTAAGCACAATTGATACTGTCATTCGCTTATCTAACTAATTAGTGCTTCTAAAGAATGTGTTTTATTTGTTCACAATCATTTATTATCTATGCTGTAATTTTGCAGCTTCTCAGACAACAAATGGCTGTCTTACATCTGGGGAATAAAATACACAAAAGGGTGTTGGTGTGCTGCTTGAATACATGCAATTACTGCTAGTTAAGTTCTAATTAGTATAATTAGTTTTGAAACAGTTCTCATAATAACTGTCAACATTATGTCAATTTAGCTGAAGTTAATGGCATATTTAACAAAGACACACTTACTCATTTTCAGTATTATACTTTTTGAAAGCAAGCAAGAGGAAAAGCTCTTTCTGAGGAAGTAGAACTGTCTTTCATAGACATTGAACATTTCTTAGATTTTTTCCTTTCAGCAATCCAACTTATAAACCAGTACTTTACATAATTAGCCCCCTTCAATTTCCATAAGGCCATTCTTGCAAATTAACACTGATAAAATGGCAATAAAAAGCAGTCAAAGTGCAGATGTTTGCAAATTCAGTCTTCTGTTGTTTTGGAGAAGGCAGTTTGCAGGGTGATGCCTGGTTTAGAGGGGAAAGAAATCAAGAGGTAAATCCTGTAAAAAATAAAGTATGTAATATGCTAAAAAGTAGCAAATGTTTCCAGTCATACCTAGATAAAACATCACTGCATAGTAGGAAAGGACACGAGCCATTCACAATGGCAAGTTTTAATGCTTTTCTAGTTTGATGTTACTGGAAATTATTTTCAAGTACTAAAAGATGATCCATTATTAAACTAATAGTCATTTCACTGATGTCTTTCACATTTCCTAGACAAAACCACATGCCTTTCAGAGCCTGATTTACTTCATGCTGTATACTCCTCTCACACAACAGAAGGAATAGCCAATCTAAGTTCAGCCATAAAGCTGAAATCACACATCCAGTCCTGACCAAATTTAAAAGCCAAGTGTATTATAATCTACATATTTAATTTGAGGATCTTGGTTATAGTGTATTTTTATTATGTGAATATTTCATAGAGCAAGTTACCTTAAAGTAGTAATGAAATATGCTGTCTCAGAAAGCTCTCTGGACTGTGAGAAACCTTTCTTGTGGTACAAAGACTTTTTTTTTATTTATATAGAACAGATAAACAAAATGAAAGACTTTCTTCTCCTTAAAGCAAGAGATTTTTATTTTTTTTTTAATTAGGAAAAAGAACATCATACAACCAAACAAGCAATAAACCAATAAAGCCCTAACAGGAGTTTGACGCTAAACCATGACAAAGCCAAATCTGAAGAAATTTTTCCCAATTAATTTGGACAAATTATTTTCCTTTCATCTACACATTTATCATCATGTATCATACAGATACTTTATGTTTAGGTTTCCACTGCTTTTATATATGAAGCTAACTAGAAAACATTAATTTCAATTAAGAATTTCATTCAATCTGTGTCACACAAAATAGCCTTCTGCCTGCAGAACAGTAATTAATATCTCAGTTTCAGACTTGTTATCGTAATTTAAAGCATATCAGCTTATTACAATGAGAACTTAACAAAATTCGCTTTATTTCAATTTATTTTGAAGCATTTTCCAAAAATACTTCTCACAGTAATAAATGGAAAAGTCAAAACAATAAGTTTACAAATGGCATGTGAAAATATTTATAGAGTGGCAGGGGACTGGTAGAGAACAGGAGAATGACTCCTAAACTTTGGTCACTGAATGGGGCAGCAACTTCACATTAAATCCCAATACATCCTACCCTGAAAAGATGCCCGAAGTCGAGTGAGATGATTGACAGCCTACAGGGCAAGAAGTCAGATAAACCAGCTCAAGCACAGTTTCCCTACACTCCTGCAAAAGTCATCACTAAGACACACACTGAATTGCCTTCCAGGAGCACATATTACTGACCATGGAGAGGAAGAGACTGACCAGACCAACACAATCCATAAAAACATCCCAAAGCAGAACCACCCGTCAACCCAGCTTCCCTTTTCTATTCAGTGTTGAAGACATTCTGCATCATTTTCTTCATGTTTTTAAGACCATACTAATTCCCTATGCAGACTCCCATTGTCGGCTTCGCACCAAAGAATCTGTTTGTCATGGACAGTTCACAATGCACATGACAGAAACTGAAGAGTAACACAACTATGACTCAGTTGCCTCTGAACTGTGGGGAGATCTCCATGCAATCTCAACTTCCCCATGAGGGGAAGAGAAGGAGCAGGCAGTGTTCTCTCAGTTCTGGTGAGCAGTGACAGGACCCAAGGAAATGGCCTCAAGTTGTAACAGGGTAGGTTTATCAGGATATCAGGAGAAGATTCTTCACCCAGAGGGTGGCAGGGCACTGGAACAGCTCCCAGGACAGTGGTCACAGCACCAACCTGACAGAGCTCAAGAAGCATTGAACAATGCTCTCAGGCATTTGATGTGATTTATGGGGTTGTCCTCTGCAGGGCAATGAGTTGGAGTTTTTGATCCTTTTGGGTCCCTTCCAACTTAGGCTATCCTATGATTCTGCAAATTAATTATTAACATCAAATTCAATACATGACCCACTCATCACAAAAATCAGTCTTCTCCTATACATCTTCAACCCGGTTCAGTGGGTTACACAGAAACTGAATTTTTAATGTATAGTCCAGCTGCCTATACTACAGGAGTGAATCATGCACAGCTATTGAACTCTGCCCTAAAGCAACACCTGCAGCCCATTTTTAATCAATATTCTGTAAAAAAAACCCTACAATTTCCCACAGAAAGGTTTAACACCTGTGAACCAGTGTGAGATTTTCTGAATTTTTAATAAACTATTGACAGAACAAGAAAAAAAAATTACATCTTTTGTACCCTGTTTTCAATTGCACTAAACACTAGCATGTATCTTTGACCTGTTCACTTGTCATTCTTGTCTATACTGGCTCATAATCATTACTCAGACAGATCCATTTCAGCTGAATATCAACCCAAGTGAGAATGATCAGTTCTAGTAAAAGAACTAATAACAGGCTAATCATTTCTCAGATGAGCAAGACAATACATTTAAAGTAATTCAACTCAGACTATGAGCAGTTACATGAAAATTCTTCATCTCTTCAACATAAGGGTAAACTCTATCCTAATTATTAGTAAAAACTCCCAATTACTAGAATCTAACAATAGGCCTCCTAAATCCAACTCTGACAAATGACAGAATCAAGGGGAAGAGAAAAGTATACAACTTATGACTCTTTTTAAGCAAAGACCAGAGCCCTTCAAAAGCTTGACAGCAAAGTATTTGTCAAAGGAGGCTTGAGAAGAGCTCTGCCTATGTGACACTAGCATTAACCTCCTGAGAAGGCAAGTCTGATCAGCAGTTCCAGATAAGAAATAAATACTTCTGAGGAACCTACACCTCCACCCTGTGCACAATCTGCTCAGATCTGCTTCGATGGCTCTTGCCTGCTTTTGCACTAGCATGAAAGAAACTGCAGTCAGGCACAGATAAAAGATGTGGAGAGACAGGAAGGAAGAAGTCTGTGGCAGACAGATATGCCATAAAACTATACAGGTGATGAGTTAAAGGGCCTTTAGGAAGCAGGGCTCACTGAATTTTTCATTAGTCTATTGTTTTATGACCATTTAAAATACTCACTGTCAAAATGGTGCTGCATCCTCCTCTTCCTATCACAGCAAAACAAAAGCACAATATTGCTAGCAGCATGCCCACTAATAGCTGTGCAGATAGAAACAGACCATCAAACAGCAACAGAACCCTTTTTAAATTTAATTTAGAAGAAATATTTTTATTCCCAAATATATAAAAGAAGAAAAAAATGTGGGTATGATGCAATTTAAATTAATTTCTGACTATTCATCTACTTTCTTTGTCATTACAATAATATATATAATCCAAATACTTCATTCACAATTTACAAAATACAAAGGTTGACACTTAATTCCCTGGAAAATATTAGGGTTCAAAGCATAAAACCTCCAATAGAATTACATGTTTGTAGTAAGTGTGGAGTCCTCAAAAAAAGCCATATCTGCCCTACAGAGCCACAAACAGCACCACCAGCAAGCAGAAGACAGGATTAGATTTATAGGTGAAGATTTGTTGCATTTAAAGTGAAATACTACTTCAGACAGATCATGGAGAAACCAGCCATCTACCTATCAGTATGATATGAAAAACTGTCATGGTGATATCTGTTCAACATGGGCTGACCATAGCTGCCTTCAACCTGAACATGGTGTTTAAAAAAACCCAAAACAAACCACAAAATAAGCTTCCCCTAGAAAGTAGATATGGATCAACAAAGTTTTAATGGTCAGCAAAATGAAGGAGAAAGGGAAAGGCAAAGCATTCATGGATTTTTTTCTTTCTTTATACAAGAAATACATTACCATAATTCTTTGAAGAAAAGTATAGGCCAGTACATAGGGCACTGCATTAAATTTCAACACTTCTTATACAGAAACACAAAGCAGTAAAATAGATGCTTGAAACAAAAAACCTCTTTTCCCTTATCAATTTATCCAAAAGACTTCATTAAACTCATGCTTCGTACATCTACATCCTCATGAGGACAAAGTGCTTCAGGTGGTGGAAGCAAATATTGATAGCAAAGGATGCTCAGGAGAAAGGACATTTGCCTTCTGTTGCATGCCTTTTTTATAAGAAACCATTTAAATGCAAACAGCTATATTGATGCAACATTCATCTCAGGCTTTATGCAAAATCCAGTAACCCAATTGAGTTACTTCTACCATGAATGTTATTCAGCTGCATTCAACATATTAAGTAAAGTTGTGTGTAGGCATGCATTAGGTATTTTAAAAATGCAGCTTAAGGAGGAGAGATTGGTCTGAAGTAGACTCTGGTTTGATCCCCATCCTCCCACCAACAGACATAGAGATACAATTTTTTGGGCACATTTCTAGCATTGAAAAAAAATTACTCACCAAACTGGCAGTGAGCGAAGGTGCTGACTGTCCAAGTGTTTGGTAGCGCATCCGAACAAGGTTAGTGGTTTCTGTAGGTTGCCACAGCTGCTGTCCAGTTGCACTGGGAAGCAAATATTTGCCTGTCAAGTTCAGAAAGAATGAGTTAGAATATGAAATTTTGCACTTGAGGCAATGCAATGGACATTTTATGTAACATTCTTGCCACTGTACAACATCTTTCACTGCAGCTCTGGCCAGAGCTTCCAGCAGAACTCCTGCCACTCACTTGCTAGTCCTTCACATCACTCATCCACTAAATACATTTTTCTGTTCTCAAAACTGTACCTTTTTCCTACATAGAAACACATTTAATGCAACAGATGCAAACATCTGGAATGTTAGTTCTGAACCAAAAGAAACTTAAACTCTGAAAGCTAGTCAAAAATGAAGGCAAAAAAAATATATTAAGAAATATTCCTACTATTTACCCCTTGAAGGGATAAGGTTCTGAATCTGAGAGACAAAGTGAGATTTATTGGAATAAGACACCATGTGGACAATACAACGTTTTGTGGATGAGGACTATTCTGCTTCTATTCCAGAATTCCTCATAGTCTATCTAATACATATCCTCAATTCCCAAGATTCTTTATCCACTGTCCCAAGAAAGGGGAGATAACCAAGTGGTCTCATGTAGCTCTCAGTGCCTGTGTTCTCTGCTCAGCAGGGCCACCTTGCTGGACACCCTGAGCCCAGAGTCACACAGGGTCACACTCCCCATCACAGCCTGAGGCCACTCAGTCAGGATTGTCTCCCTGCAGACACCTCCAGCTCATGAGCCCTGAGCTACAAACTTGCAGCAAGGAAAATATTTGGGGAATTATATTAGGATGACAAGCATGTATCAATGCTGTTAATTTCTGCTTGCTTTCAGCCAATGTCAAGAAACAGGACAACAAGCTATATATTGGTCTTGGCAATATGTTCACCTTAAGTTCTTACTTATCTCTGCAAACTATGCAATAGTGAGACAATGACATTACTAAAGCAGTTGACTTCTCCTGGAAGACCAACAAGCTGATGAAAAGCAACAATTCAGAATTTTTATTTTTAATCAAATCTCAGTTCAAAAACACAATGCAAGATCTTGACTGAACAGATCAAATGAAAAGCATCTCCAAATCACATGGCCTAAACATTCATTTCACCTCATTAATCTTGTCATCTCAGACAGCTGTGCAGTGGTCATGTGCATGACCACTGACACAGGATGTGTACCCTAGTAAATTGGTACAGGTTTGCCAAGAAATCAAAAGCCTCAGCTCCATAACTTTAATTTGACAGCAGATCCACATAGAGTTGCAGAGGTCTCTGGAAAGTGATTGTCTTGGAAGCTAGAAGTTCCCAAGCAGCAGCACAGCACAGTCTTATAACACTTTCCAATTAGTCTTCCAAATGTGCTATTGTTCCTTATTACATTGGTAAAGTGGAACCCATCAATGTTATTTTCAACCAATTTGCTATCAGCCCGCCCAAGACTAGAAGAAAAATGTACAACAAATCTGTGGTTTCTTGCCCAGTCATCTAAGATAATTGGAGCACCTGAATTACCTTCCAATCTGCTCTCTCTGCCTCTTTCTACCAAATTTTGGCTCCCTTTTTGCATAAGCTCCCATCATCCTCAACTAAAAGGTGCCATAAAAAGTTTAAGGCATCAATTGCAATATACACATCTTTGATAATCCAGAGATGTCAATCCTGAAACATACCAGTGATGTATGCAGTCAGAGAGAGCTTTATATCTATCACCTCAAAAGGTTAATTCCTTCTTATCTGGACAGGAAAAAAAGAATTAAGAAGTGACTGCAAAAAATTAAAACAAACCATCCATTTAAATAGGTATGTTTTACTTCTTTAATGCTTTCTACATAAAAAGAGGTCTATGCCTTTTCTTTCCTTCCTTTTTGACTCTACTTCTCAGACACTGATAAGATGAAGTTCTCAGAGAAGGTTAAAGCAAGCATTTCGTAGTGCTGGATCCAGGTTTCCAAACTTCCAGTGACATCCAGACAGCTCCAAACAAGCCATGAACAAAATGCTTCAGCAACACCTATCTTGTCAAGTAGACATCCAATACACATAACCCCTTCAGAAACTCTATATTAACCCACTCTACAACTAGCCATCAGGAAAATTATGTTAAATAATTTTCAACTTCATCACCATAGCATAATATTAGGGCATTTTATCCTCATAGAAATCAGTATTTAAAAAACAGTAAATCTTCCCCTATCCTTTCAAGAAAGAAAAAAGTTCCTTCTACTGTAGTTTATTCTAAAACTGTGGAATATCATCACTCTTAGGTTAAGAAGTGCACTTTCTCACAGGGTGCTGTGGTTTAGGAATGGTATTCTCTATCTTAGTATTCCAAACAAAAAAGAAAATTATAAGCTGCTTCCCTCCCACTCTAGTGGGACACACAAAAGGCAGAGATCAAGGATGAGGTAAGGACATTTACTGGAAACAAGAAAACTAACAGAACAGCAACAACACTGAACACAAATGTGTACACAAAGAGAGGTTATTTACATGCAAAAATGCTCAGGACAACAAAAAATAGATACATGAGAACATAGTACAAGCTATTATTAAAGCTTGTACTTACTTTTTGTTGCAAATGTGCATTAGACCCAAAATATGGAGAGCTAATATTGCCTGTACCTTAACATGTGCAGGGCATTCTAACAGCTACCTTTACTATTTGTCCTTTACAGTAATCTATATTTCACTCTGTTTTTATCTTGCTCAGACATCTGAAAGAAAGTCTAAGATATCTTGATACTAGAGGCTAGAGGAGATGCAGTCCTACACAACAACAGAATCTTGTACTAAGCCTTTCCTTGAACTGTAATATTTTGCCTGACTAACAAAAAAGCAGAGTGGATTTACTCAGTACTATAGTCAGCATCTCCACTCTGAGAATTCACTTACTATTTCATTATTTTTCCTGCACTATTAACACCGAGAAATATTTAAAGCAATATTGGGGTTGTCTGTTGAAAAGCTAAATTAGGCAGTTAACACTACCAAAACTGCCAATGAAATTGTGAGCATGTGTGATCCCTGGAATGATCCCTCCTCCCATCTTTGCCCCCAACAGGAGCCTTTAAGGCACCAGAGTTTCCACAAAATACTGGAAACAAGGCAAGCAGACTGTCTTTCTTTCCACAGTACACAGGCTTTTGAACGCAGAAATAGCACACAAGAAATACGCTTTCTGTAGCCAGGCCTTAGACAAAAACATGGTAACAGATAAATCTCTTACCAGACAGCAGCACTAGCCTACTGCATTAAGCCATTACACAACAAAATAGCCCCTTCCCAAAGTGAGTTTAACCATCATCTCTCCCTCAATTCCTACAATAATAAAAAATAATTAAAAAAAAAAAAAAATCCCTCATACTGTCCACTCCCCCTTTCCCCTGACATTACAGCACTCCTACACTTTCCTTGCTAGTTTCATGCATAATTGTATGCATTTTACTGTTCTTACATTTTCTTTGATAATTCCTGCATTTATACATATCCACACTTCCTCTTATTAAGTGATTTCAATGGCAGTATTATACAAAAAAATTGAGCTGAAATACATTATTTTCACACTGCATTCACGTCAGCCTTCAAGTTTAGTGCTCCAAGCAGCTGCTTTCCTTTTTAAGTGAACTGACTCATGAAGGTTTCACTGAGAGGAAGGCTTCAACTCCACCTTAACCCTTCCACCTTAATTCAGTATTCTGGCCCGTACACAGCATGTAACACTGCCAGCATCCAGACCTGTCTGAACCTGGAGTGAGGCAGAGCCTCTCACCTCAGTATTCAGTAGCTTGAAGTTAGGGCACTTAGCTTTTCGGCCTCAAACTGAACTCCTGCAGACATCCCAGCTGTAGGAAATGATGGGGACACTGCAAATTTTAGGGTCGTATGGGGGGCAGGGAGGAAGGATGGAATTAAAGCCCATCACT
Source organism: Erithacus rubecula (assembly GCF_903797595.1). NCBI lineage: Eukaryota > Metazoa > Chordata > Aves > Passeriformes > Muscicapidae > Erithacus > Erithacus rubecula. Next base: position 12,285,373 of record NC_136661.1, read on the forward strand.
CCCAGTAGCTGTAAATCAGAAAGTAAAAAATGGATGGATTTGAAGTCATCACTAGGAACTTTTCAATATTTTGCCTTATCCTATTGTAGCTGCATCAACAAGTTTTACTTAAAATTCAAATGACTACCAACATGCAAAAAAAAAAAAACCCAAAAACAAACAAACAAACAAACAAACAAACAACTCAATTTTAATGTCTTATTCATTGCCCAGAACTTAAGGGAGCATGTTTTGCATATTTTTCAGCTACACATGGTTGAAGTTAACAAACAATGCCACTTTCCCAGCCTGATGCAGAAGGTGAAATTTTCCTTTCAGACAATTAATCCCCTAAATGTAACATTATTCAGATAAGCCTATAATTACAATTCACTCAATTACAATTTCTTTTTTTGCTGTAGAAGCAGCCCACATAAAAAATCCTATTATGCTCACTATAGTTCTTTCACTTTTTGATGCACTATGAATCTCCTAAAATGCTCTATATTTGTTTCACTTTCTAAAATTAGATGAAGCAGTGGCACTCTCAGGCACATGGTCTGATTCTTTGGTCATCCTGAGCAGGGCCAGGAGCTGGACTCGCTGATCCTTGTGAATCCCTTACAACTCAGAATATTTTATGGTTCTATGATTCTGGCTGGCAGTGCATGAAATAAATGTGGCCCACTGAAGGCAAAAAATTGGGGTTAGATTATGAACTTTAAAAAAAACACAAAAAACCACAGCAGGCCTGCCTTAAAATTTCACCAATACTGGCAGAATTGGAACTGGAAAAGGACACATCCAGTCTTGGACCACAAACCAGTACAATGGAGGTTTAGATCTGCATCCAAAAATACATATATATAAAAAGAAAATGAAGCCTCCATTAACTACAAGCCATGCAGAATCAAGCCTGTTGATAAATCAATTACCAGGAATAAGTCATCACATTCCAGAGATAATGTTTCTTGCTTGGAACAAAATTCTCTCACTGCAAGTCTTTTAAAAGACAGTACAAAATTTTGCTGATAAGGAAATTCCTCAGAGTTCCTTTGCTAACAGATACTCGGTGAAGTTATATTGACTACTTGCAATCTATCCTTGAAGTACTGAGACAGCAATATAATATTTTAAATCTTTTTGAGATCACCAGCAAATCTCCCTAACCTTTAATTAGATTTGGAGGGTAAGGATAGGTTTGGGGTTTTCAGTTTGGTTTGGTTGGTTGGGTTTTTTAAGTTTTCCATACCAAAAATACCTAACTCAATAGCACTGTTAGCCAACCAGTGACAACAACAATTACATGATAAAAACACCCATCAACTGCAGTTGTGATACTACCTCCTTACCTCACAACTCTACTGAAATACAACTCAGCAAAATAATTAGTTGGCAATATTTATCAGTGAGCTCAGAGCTAGAACACTCTACTGCTTCCTTTTGTTTATCTTAACAACAAATAGGTCCTTTTCCCATAATCCTAACATGCAGGTCCAGTACTTACAAACTGCCAGTCCACTCTATAACACAAACATAATATACAGGTTTTACTGAACCCCTTTCATCCTTTTTTACAGCCTACACCCGGTCTAGAAAAATCTCAAGGTCCAGTTCTGTAACTCTGATAACACTAGGAAAAACAGATATTCAAGATTCACACTGCACACATGATGCTACAAAAAGGACACCAGACTACATGCAAGGGATAATGAAATAAAGTTCCTTTCAACATAGAGAGATTCAAAGAGCTCCCTTTGCAAAAACAAGAATCCTGCACACCAAGAGGTCAGAGAGACTGGTAGACTTACAACAAAACTATGCCTAGAACACAAAAATTCATTATTGCTCAGTTCAAACTTGTAAACAACTGCTTCAATCAGTGGCCAATACTCTTGGCTCACAACTCTCCAGCAGCTGGGGTTATGCTGACATAATTTATAGTAAGAAACAAACATCTCCCACTGCAGTATGAAAAATATCCAGCAACACATAATTGACATTGAGACAAAAATGAAATGATGTGTTAACATGTTATCTTCTCTACAGTACCCACCGTGACCCCTTTTTTCACTTTACATATATGTTGTTATGCCCCACAATTAAATCTCTACATGCTTATAGTAAATTTTTAAATGGTTAAGTCTCCCAATAGAAAATTCAGCTCCTGTTTCACTGGAAAACATCTATAAATTTTTCCACTGAAGATGCCAACCTTCATTCTCAGGATTAAGTACAGGAAGTGCTTTTTCTCTGTTCTCAAATATTTCTCTATCTGTACATTCAATTTATGCTAAAGCAACCAACTTGGACAAAGCAAGTATGTGGTCAAATCATTTGCTTTGCAAATTCACTAGAGAGAGACTACAGGGGAAAAAACAGGATGACTTAAGCCTCTAGGAGTATAAATCCTGTGTTCTTGATGTGCAGTTATAGTTTAATTACAAATATGCTGCAGTCGGTTTTGCACTAATGAACTCAGGTACCAGCAACAACAGGACTGCAGCCTCAAAGACCTCCAATTTAGTTCATCAGCTGATTAAATACAAGCATATAGCTAAGTCCAGGCAAGTTTTTTCATCTGTGCTTCTACAGTTACACTGCTAAGCATACTTGAGCCAGCTAATTCAACATCTCTCTTAGGGTACTTCTTAAGGAGCTACAACTCAAACTACAGAAATTTAACATGTATATTAATTTTCTCCACTTTTTATTTTTCCACTATGACAAATGACTCTCAACAATTTTCAAGCTGCTTTTTTAAGTGTCCCAAAGAGGGTTAAACTCTATTTCTCCCTCCTTCAAAACTGGCAGCTTGCAAACACATCTGCTAATTAGGCACTCTACTGCTACAGTTTGCTTTGATCTCAACAACAATCAACTTCTCGTGTTCTGATGATACAAGCACGATTAAGCAGCGATCGAGGAGTTAAAGGCAAAATAATGCGACAGGAATACAATATCTTCTCATCTCAGACTATGACATGATGCATACTCCAGACATGTCAAAAAATATGGAAATTATCTTGCTAAGCGCACAGGGAAGCAAAAATCAACTCCACTATGCAGGCTGATTGAAGCTTTAAATGATGAAGGTAACTGACAATGACAAATATAACCTAATGTCATCTCAAACACCAGCGCATCAAGAACCTTCTAAAAATGCATATTTCATAGCAGAATATATTTACTTCATCTGGAGAAGACAGCTTTGTACTGAATGCATTAAAAAAAACAAACAAAATACCCTCCACACTCTATTTCCTCAGACATGTAATTATAGGATAGATAGCTTCTATCCCTTTCTACTAATTCTGGAATAAGTTTAACACGTGACATGGTGCTTTAAGGAAACCTTAGAGGAAGGCAAATGAAAAGACTGCCAGATATGCTCTGGGCAGGCAGTGAATGAATGAAGCATGTTGTGTTTGTGATCATGCAGAACCTTCCCACCTTGGTAGCCCAGAGCCCAGCAGTGTCAGCACCTGTGCTGGGCTGTGACTGCTGCTGGGGAGAGCCCTCAGGCAGCTGCAGCTGAAAAGGGCTTTCTGACCTGCTACATCCAGTCCTGACATGCATCACTATAAAAGCCATTCTGAAATACTTCTGCTCTGATATCAGAAAGGAAGAAAATGCAGGAACTAAAATTTCTTATTAAAAGGCATATCTGATAGAGCTTTGGCATTGGCAGTCATTCTTACCCCACATCCTACAGCACCTCAGCTTCTGGGGCTGGGAACAGGCCAACAGAGTCCACCAAGCTGTATCCCCAGAGACAGCTGTGAAATTATAGGGCTTTTTATGGAGTGGTGCAATCATGTATTGTATTAATATATTCCTGTAAATATGTATAATTTCTTCCATAATAGATTATGTACACAGGAAATACAGAACACTTCCACACCAAGAAGCCATCATTAATAATTTTTTTTTTAATGTTGCCATTAAACTAATCACATCATCACTTGACAAGCAGTTATGTTTTATGGGAAGGTCCCATCCCCAAAGAGGTTTCAAGGTACATGGTACAAGTCACATGATTGAACACGTTCAATTTTCCCCATTTACCAAGTTGTACCAAATAGTTTATACTGCAAGACTTATTGAGCTAATCTCCATTTTCAACAATCTTAGTGATAATTTATACAGCCCAAAGTTTGTGAAAATTCTGCTACTGCCAATTGCTCCACTGTATGAACAGAGAAAACCTCCTCTTCTAAGTCCTGCCAGCACATGCAAACCCATGGATAAGAAAACAGCTTGTTTTTCATGGTCCATAAAGCTGTTGATCTTTCTGCTAATTAGTGTTAGCAGAATGATGAATCTCTGAAGCAAAAAACAGACTGAGAATTCCCAAATTAATTTCAAATCAACCACTGATTAATTATACGGGGAATAACTACAATTGCTGAACATATTTGGATAACTGATGACTCAGAGTTGGAAAGCTCATCAAAGCAAGAACATTAAAAAAATATATAAATTACGAGGTTTTTTTTGTTTTAGCTCTTCATGATCTGTAGACAATAAATATGTGACCAGAAGAACATAAACCAATTTTACTAATGTAGAGTGCTTTAGGATCCTTGGATTAAAGATTCTGTGAAATGAAATTAGTATGTATTATGTTACCTGTACTTCTGTAAAATCAATATAAGCCTAGCAGATAACAGCCCTACCACAGTTAGACACAATTAGTCTACCAGGAAGTCTTTTCCAAGTAGTTATGGATGAGATAAGAGTAGGCAAGATAAGAATTTCAAACTATAGGTAGCTAAAGTATATTTTTTCTTTATATATAGTGGCAGAGCTTATCAGTATAGTATAGAAACAAGTGATTTAGCTGCAGCACTCCAAAATATGATCTCTTCCCAGAAATAAGTCCTCCCATCTTTCAGGAGTGGAAAGGAAGATAGCAATCTCCAAATGCTGCACAGCAGCTGAGAAGACAGAACAGGGCTGCACTGCCCATCTCAGGGCAAAGCAAGGAGCAGCAGCAGGACATGAAAGTAAGGTTAATTTGTTTTGCTTGTCCAAGTGATTTGCTAGGTTAACCCTCTCCACGGTAAAAGCTCATTTAATTTCTCATCCTTTCACATTACCTTCTGCTATGGATTCTATTTATGCATTTCTGAACTCAGCTAACTAAAATCTGTAGACAATTTAAGCCAAAAACCCTCTGACTACAGACAGCCCTTTGAAGTTTGTGGAGATCAAGAAAACCAGCCACCACAGAAAAGCAGCTTTTTAATTAAACATCTTTTCTCCTGATTTGAAACAAGTTTTAAAGTCCCAATCTGTGTACTAGTAGAAATCCTTAAGAAGGCAATCTAAGACTACAGTAAGAGGCGTTTAAATACACGCGCATTAAACAGATGTCTATAGTCCCAAGAACTGATCTCACCTAGCCATAGTTTCCTCCCAATTCTGTCCAGCACACCTCCAATGCCCCTGCACTCAGAGGGCACCAGTATCCCTCTGAAGCAACCCTCTTTTCCTTCTCTAACTGATCTAGGGCTATGAAACAAGCAGCTGCAGCTCAGCTTTGCAACAGGGGGATCCTGCAGTTCAACAGCTTGTGCAAGGATTGTGGTTCAGATTTTGTGTGCACAAGCACAACGCCAAAAGATTTCTTTTTTACTTCCCAGACAAAGGGTGTGGCAAGCACTGTTACAAGCATGTGTTCATGCAGGAAAGGGGAGATTCTGGAGCAGGAGAGAAGTCAGGACACAGCAGAAGAGAAGGCGGCAACTACTGATTATAGTGTAGTCACCAGGTTACCCAAAACTTTATAACCTGTTGGAAACATGATCTTTCAAATTAAAAGATGGATTAGTCATCAATTGCATTCAAGTTCTTTAACTCTGAGATTGTTTCATCCAATGAATGCTTATGTTTAGCAAGTTATGCTATGTTAACCACAGTTATGAAATACTATCTTTAATCTTGTCTCTCTATTAAACAGCACTGTTAGCACTCCACAACAAGAAGTACTAAGAGAGATTTGCTAGACTAATAGCAGGTCACATGCTATTTTCATTCTAAACATAATCTTTTTGTTTCCAGAAGTCTTCTTCCGGGGCAATGAAGATTAAAGAAAGCAAAACTGTTGCAACAATTATACTGAAGGGCTTTTTCCAAAATGTATCAGCATGGTGTCTCTCCGAACCACTATTCATTTCTTTTATTGGACAAACTTTAATCAATGGCTGCATAGCAATTTTCAACAGAATGCAATCGTAGATTATTCTCAAAAACATTGATTTCATTTTTCTTCTACTTTGAAAAGCATTCTTTGCTTGTCATTGAAAATATGTGGTTGCTGGATTGCTTAAAACTGTGTAACTCAGGGGAAAAAAATTGGCTCTAGTTTCCCTGAAGCTGTGTAAAAAAAAATTCTAGTTTATATCCCATCTGTGCAGGTTTCCAGTCCTCTTTGCCCTGATCATCATGACCATTACATTATGACATACTGATGATCCAGTACATCATTCTCAATTTTTCTTGTATTCATATATAGAGAGTTTTGTAATTTATCTTAGCCAACTCAGTATAGCAGCTTCTCTGTAACTGTAAGCAAGTCTCATACAATATACTGCAACAATATAGATTTTATTTTATTTTATTTTTCTCCTATATCCTGCATAATATTATTCCCCCCTTGTAGAGCTCAATAAAGTAATTTATTTGGGATCTATTCCTGGAGATAAACCCCCTACCTATTTACCTCTATTAATACTCAGCCCTATAGGAATTGAACTATTCTATTTTATATAAACAAATAAATTTTGTTTTGTTTGTTTTCATTGTTAATACTGCTTATCTCCATGGCTCAATAATGCTGTGTTTTTAACAGCCAAAGGAAAGGAAAAGTAAAGTACAAAGTGCAATTCACCTTTCTAACATTTGGAGTGAACAACATGCATCAGAATACTCTGCAAATTTGCACACTAGGAGTCTCGTCTCTTACTTCACTTCACTTACTCCCACCTACTGTATTTTAGGAGTTACACACTTTTTAACAACAGAGGCAGAGACTGAACTCTAAATAATTTCAAAGATACTTTTCTGAACTATTTTCCAGTTGACTGATACTCACTGTTATGCTAGCACTTAAAGGTTCATTAAATGTAGCATATGAGAAGGCAGTATAAAGGAAGACAGTAATCAGTAATAGTGATATTAAAGATCACTGCTACTAAAGATCATTTTTTTTTCCCTCCTTTATGGACCAGGAATATTTTTTCAAAAACATGAATATTTAAATAGAAATTCTGGAGGGAATGTGTGATCATGGAAGTTATCCCTCACCAAGCACATGTCTGCTCACCATTTTAAAAGAAGGATTTCATGTGCCTCCCTTTTTCCATTTTTTTAATGACACTGTGATTCTTGTCGTTTCGAACCACAGCGGCAAACCACTCTTAAGCATTAAAGAAATATAAAAATACCCCAAACTTAAGTACATTTAAAAAAGCACATAAACATATGACCAAAGCAACACTGAAATTATTAACTTCAGATTACTGAACATTTGAAACAACTCTAGGAATTATTCTCTATTTGCAGCGGTTTCTTTAAAACAGTTTTTTAAAAATCCGTAAAGAATATCAAGAACTTTCTGTCATCAGAATGAGTTTGATTAATTTAATCAGTATCATGAAAGCTGTTAAGATATTTAAATTATTTTAAGACACCAACGCCCTAGGGTATTCAGGTTCATTTAAAGTGCATTGGTAGTAAAGCAGTTTAACATCGTTGCACACTATGCTCCCAAATCCTGACATGAAACCCTGCACAACATATTGCATGCAGACAAAAAGCATATCTATTTCCCTTTCTAAAGGCCTCAAGCAATAATTCAAGCAGAGATAAAGACTAGAGACTATGGGAGCAGAGTACAATTGCTATGTTTGCTTTTGATTAGGCTGTCTTCTTCTTTTTTATCTGCATGGCTTATATGGCAAAGATCAGTTTTAAAAGACCACCATTCCACTTTTAAGTTCAACAAAAACTAAACTAAAAAACCACACCAGCTCCTGCTTAAAAAATTACTCTGCTGGCAGTTTTTAGTCTCAATAAAAGAGTAGTTTGGTTTACACATCAAGTTTTCAGAGCTAAAATGCCCCTGAGTTGCCAGAGAGTTTACTGAAATGGCTACTAAAATTGACAGTTGTCTGCTGCAGGTCACTTACTTTTCATGAAAGCCCATATGGATCACAAATACTCTTGCACTGCTTCTGAAAGGTTCATAACAACTCATGTTAAAAATGAAGTTGCAAAGGAAATGACAGATGTTACCCTAGTGGCACTTAAATTCAGAGCAACAATTATGTGATGATATAAGAAATTCCTGCAGTACCATATGTTGTTCCTTCACATAAAGTGTGAGACAGTTTAATTTTTTATGTTCTTTAGGTTCCTTAAGGTCCCTCAGAACAAAATTATTTGTCGTATACCAGAAGCCATGCAGGTGAATTTAAGATGGTGAATACAAAGATAGGTATTGCTGTAACTTCTAGGAGCTTCTTCCAGGGAAAGGTTAGGCAAAGGGGTAGGAGAAAAGTGAGAAAACCAAATACTCTAAAAGTACTTTTTTGGACACTTACTGGAGAAGAGACAGCTCTATCCACTATGGAACTACTTTTCATCCCCAAGTGAAAACAACTCTGAACCATTAATAGAATTTAGAGACGGAGGACAGTCCTATCTCAAGCAAAAACCATTTCAACTCCCTCTAACCTAAACTTCTTGTACTTGATTCTAATATCAATCTACATCACTCAGATAAAACAACCTCCTTGTGAGGGGAAGAGGAGGGGCAGGCAGTGATCTCTTACCTCTGGTGAGCAGTGACAGCACCCAAGGAAATGGCCTGAAGTTGAAGGGGAGGTTCAGGTTGGATATTAGGAAAAGGTTTTTCACCCAGAGGATGGCTGGGAGCTGGAACAACTACCAGGGAAGTGGCCACAGCACCAATCTTGACACAGTTCAAGATGTGCCTGGACAATGCTCTCAGGCACATGGTGTGACTCCTGGGGATGGTGCTGTGAAGGGCCAGGAGTTGGACTTTATGATCCTTGTGGGTCCCTTCCAACTCAGCAACTTATGCTATTCTGTGAAATCTCTATCTTCTAGTAAATTTACTGCAGTCTATTATCCCTCTCACAAAGTACAACAAATTCCTTTAACTATTAGTCATTATGCACTTTAGGAACATACTTAATTAAAATTCTAGTGAATTTAAAAATTCTTTTTCTTGAAATACACAAAGTTCCTGGTTTTTTATATTCAATTTACTCCATAAACAAAACCAATCACTTTTCAGTGACGATCACTTCTACAGAGGTACCAGTACAGTCCCAATACCAGCACCTAGTAACTGAGTATCTGAGCCCTCCTTAAGCATCCTGCTACCTCTGTATGGCTCCACAGAGGAGAAGCTGCAGTCCACAGCTTGTGGCTAGTTGGTAATGCTGTTCCTCCCCTGTGAGTATTTCACCACATAAATCATGCCAAATTGCCTTTTCTTTAATGAAATCAACTCTAAAGGCAATATCCATGCATTTCAACTCCTTGAGGAAACAAGATGCAGGTGATCCCATGGATGGATGCACAGAGTCAGCAAGGTAAATGCCCCAGTCATGCAAATCTCAAGAAAGGGGTGATTTTCAGGCTGTGCTTGGCCACCTCTCAACAGCCCCTAGAGGCAGAACCTCAAACATGAGTCATCTCACTGACAGTCAGGAAACTCATGTGCAAGAGACTTACAGAAACTCCAGGTGGAGCTCACACCTCCCCCAAAGAGTTCAGCCACAAGGCAAACACCAGGGGCCAAGGTGCCATCAGCTCCACAGGTGCTAATCCAGGTGACACTACACCTGCCCCAAACTCACCAGTCAGAGCTCCTCCAAGGCTTCCTCTTCTGAGCTGTCTCCCATCTTCACTCAACTGCCTCTTAAATTTAGGAGACTTTCCAAGGCCAGAAGACACTTCAGGACTGCTGGATTTTCGGAAAGGCATAGGTGGAGGTGATAGTATGTGATCAAGCTGCAAAGAAACAGAAAAACATACATACTCATAGTGTTTAAATGCTTATCTTCACTGAAAGAAAAATCTAAGTTACTTTCAACTAAAGATTACAACAGTGTTTGGGGAAAAAAAAAGATTGCAAAGATCTAACTAATTTGTTAATGGAAAAGAAAAATTTTGCAAGTGCCAGATTTGTTTCTGGCTGTATAAGAAAACCATCCTCCTCTTCACACCACCCCCAACCACTCTCACACAAAGAGCATTTATCACAGAGGTCCCCTCTCAAGATACAAGGGATCATAGTCCCACCTACTCAGCCTTCCATGAAGCAGCATCTCTGCAGTTGTGAACCACCTGATCTGGAAGCCTATTCCCTATAGTGACAGGCTCTCCAAATGCTTTTCTTTGACAAGCTCTCCCCACATCCATGCCAGCAGTCACTAGATGGCACTGCACTATCAACAAACTGTAAACCACTGCCCAGTCCAGAGAAATAATAACAAACATATTTATCAATGCCAGCTAGGAAAAAAATTATATTATCCTGTTTATAAAAGGCACATTCATTTACACTGACTTTGAAGTTAAGCGGAAATACAGATCCTCGTTCTTCAGACTGAGCTCCTGTCATCATATCCATAAAACATTTTAGCTGCCTCGTCTTGACAATACTTCTAATGTCTCAATATTTGATTCAATCCACAAAAAAAAAGACAAAATGCATGTAAGCAAATACTAAGAAAGTGCAAAAAAAGCAGGGCAGAAAAAGCAGCAGAAAAAGTTTTACAACCATCTTTCTCCCAGAAAGTGCTGCAGTGGCATCACTGTCATCATGTTAAAAAATCATTTAATTTTTTCCCTGTAATATTTAAACCCTAATTCTCACTACATTTTTTAGGAAGCCAAGCACGTCTAAGTCTTATATTTTTACAGTTCATGTACCGAGACTAGTCAGCCAGAAAATCTATGCCTCACCTGCATACCTGACTCTTTCATCCTCTTTGTCCACTGAAAGGAATGAGTCAAGGTCACCAGAAGCACCAGATGAAATTGCACAGCAAAGCCCATTTTTGCTTACAGTTAATCGCACAGCAATGGACTGTCCTCCATACAAAGATTTTGAATCCCATGTTTGGTTCCCTATGTATTTAATACTTCAGGTTAGTTATTGTTCTGGGCTTTGTTTTAAAAGGTTTCTTTGACCAAATCTGCAATTCATTGGAAGTGTACATACACTCCTAAAGCATCAAGAAATGCAACTGATTTCTTCAGTATATTAAGACCCATTCATGCTCACAGCAGACACTGAAGTATTTGATTAACTCACAGCCCATCATGCCTTTAGCTATTTCCTAAACTGAGTGGGTTTGGGGTCACAAGGAATATTACTTAACAATTGTTGCTATTCATCTTTCACAAACACAGGAACAGCACAAATATTTGCATTTACAACTTCTAAAATACCTCACAAGGTGAATTCAAAAACTAAATAGAAATTACTTTTTTAAAAAGGAAGCAGTTGACGACAGTTAACTTCTAAAAAAACACCATTTCGACAGTCTTTCATGTAAGTCTAAAAGCAAATACTTAAACTGCTTATTGACTGATGGATCCCAGAGATTGTTTAATTCTAGACTCCAAATTAGTCCAAGTATCTGAAGACAACATGATCCCATCAAAGCTTTAAGTGAGTTACTGGCAAAAATGCATGGTCTTCCTTGAAACAGGCTCACACTTCAAAGTAACCAATCACATTTTAAATCTCTTTTTACCTGAACTAAGGTTCATCAAACTTTTAAACCACAGAAAAGAGGGAAAAAAAAATCAATACATGCACTAAGCTGCCACCTACATATTAGCACTTAAGCTAACATAACAGAGTTTTGCATCTTCCATTCCCTCATCTTTTTTCTCTTTTAACCAGGTATTCAAACTTTATGATTGTTCAAGTCACCCCCACAACGAACAGGCTTGTGCATTCCACAGCATGCAGTCTGATTTAGAGCCAGTATTTCCAATTAAGCTGTGTTCCATTTCCACACCTCTCAGGGCTTCAGAAGAAACTGTAAGACAGCACTATAGTACAGACCAGCACAGTACCATTAGGTCTTCAACTCAGAGTTAAGATGCTATCCCAGCTTCAGGAAAGTATGATGTTTGAGAGCTAAGGCAGTTTAAATATTAGCTCCCATTAGCTGACAGTATTAATTGCAATGTCCTGCCAGCATTCTCTCACAAACCTACTGTCTTGTTGCTAAGTGACTCTTTCACACCAGAAGACATTTTTAAGGTCTTACAATACAAAGAAACAACATAGAAGTACAAGATTTAGTGTTTACATATTGATGACCAGCTCTTGCTTCCCAGAAACAATTACACATGTATCAACAAAGCATTTCTGGAAGCTATCCAAAGACTCATTTTTTGTTTCCAATGGCCCAAAATAACCTAAGAGCATGTAAAATGTGTACCTTGACAGAAGTCTGTATATTCTAACTGATATTGCAGTAAACCAACAAGAGCAGACAAGAATATACTCATTAACAGCCTTGACATAACAGCTCTGAATCCCTGGGAAATATGACAGAAATGGACTGCAGGAAATACCCAGGCTTGCAAGCTCCCTTCCCATGTTACCACCTAGACAGTAACATACTATAGCCCCCATTCAAACCTCATTTCAAGCTAAAACATTTGCAGCAGATGAGGAGGCTTTCTGCCCTCAGCAGAACTGCCTTTCCATCCTGACAGACCAAGACTCAGGTCCAAAGAAACCAACAGAAAACCTTAGATCCTACTTCCTTGGAACACAAAGCTGCTTCTGAAGATGCATAACATGTTACATATTCAAATCCTACAAAGTGCTTAATTCAGTCAAAAAGATGCTACAATCATTCAATAAGAAGATTACATCAAATTCAAATAAATAACTAATAGAAAGACCTATTCAAACTTGTCAATACTTATTTGAAAGACATCCTGGAAACCTGAACACTGTGAAAGTTCAGATTGTGCATCTTATCAGATGATAAGATTAGATACTGCTGTCCACAGGACAACATTAAAGCAACTATCTAGAGGACAGTTGAAATTTACCAGAGATATTCTAAATCATTTAAATTAAGCTGCTTCTGCTGAGTACTCACTTTTGCCCATCCAAAATTACCACTATATTGGTATTTACTTCACACTTACTACCTATATGGACATATGCTGATGTTGCGCAGCCTGCAAACACAACAGGATAACCTGGGTTTGGCTGGTTCCCCCTTTTTATCAGTCAAATTTGCTTTACAGCAAGTCACAGGGCATACAATAGCTGTATCCCTGCAGGAAGTTTCAGACAGCCAAATACTCAGGATGTAACATGAATGTGTATCTCATGCTCTGCCCACTTTCTTACTACTGCACTCAGGCTGCAGCCATACCCTTTTCTCAACACCCTTTGAAAAGAAAGGTTAGTAACCTCAAGAGCACTGGGATAACAAAGGGCAGGTTTTTTAAACTGAAAAAAAAAATGAAAACAGTGAAAACAAGTGTATCTGAGTGCCCTCTATTTAAAGTACAAGGGGGGTAAGTTAGCCTTAGAGTGTTTACAGGCTGCTTAGAGAGGGATTTTTAATCAGTGCACATCTCGCCACCAGTCTCTGCTGTTAATATTCACAATGCATGGATAGTTAACTTATTTAAAAGCCTCCCTCCCCCAACATTAAATAATACCTTCTTAATAAAGGCACTTTGAAAGACAGAAAACACACAGCAAACCCCAACCTACGATAAATACACTGTTCTACAATATTTACTTATCCCAATCCATTTTTCCATACATTTGATTAAAATATCTGCCTGCATATGTTATAGGTATGATGAATTTCTACAGAAGCACAGTAAAATTTAGGAGAGAATGGCTTTCACAAAACCCTACTTGCTCCCCTCATACCTGTAAACCTATTCCAAAAAAGGAACAGAGAGTATTATTAGAGGAGAATGGTTTAAAAAATCACATAGAACAGAATATCAAAATATCCTTACCACAGATTTCTATACGTAGATTTAGAGATCCTGTAGAAACAGGGATGGAATGTGAGTGAAAGTCTCCTCCAGTTATACAGGAATCAATTTGTTCTCAAACATTTTGTTTCCATATTTTCAAGCTATTAATTTTCTGTGTGAATAAAATCAGATACATTCCTCCAAAGAAAATTATTCCCATACTGTACTATGGGCTTCTAACAGCTCACCTACTCAGAAAGGATTATACTAATATTTTTTAAAACCTCAGTAGCATTAAATCCACCTATCTACCATCATGTATTTATTCTAAAGCTAGAATGAATTCTCTGCTTTATAATTATATCATCAAATAGTCACATCAAGTACATCAGCCCACATGTCCTTATGAAAATTAAGGACATGACAACTGATTCAAAATAAGACCTTGCATCAGTGTTCAGGAGCACAATTTGAGCCGAGTACATAATGAGGAGCGAGGCAGTCAGAAAGAAAATGCATTTCAGAGAGAAAATTCATGCTACAAGGTGAATGAAGCTAAGAGAATGCAATCACACTGATAAACCAGGATAAGGAAAATAAGCTGTTTTGGGCTGCTGAGATGCATTGCAATATGGAACCTCTTTTTCCAATAAAAATTAAATTGAAATGAGAACTGAACTCATCTGATCAGCTTCACTTTTTTCCAACACCCACTGCGGTTTCACTGTCCAAACTACTTCACTCCCAACCTCCCTCAATTGCTACACAGGCAGTATTTCTACTTCTCACAGAAAATGGAAAATGCTGGTCAAGTATTCAACCTTAAAAATATGAACAAAGATGTTCTATTAAGCAATTCAATTGCTTCCTCCTGAATGCAGTAAAACTTCTTCCTATCTATATATATATATATATATATATCTTCCTATCTATCTATAGGTCATGCTCTATATGCATATTCAGTCCTAAAGCTTGCACAGAAGAGCAGCACACTGTCACCAGTCCAATCCAAAAATGAGACACATTACCTGAAAACTCTCACATGCAGTGTATCAAAAGCAGAAAATACCCAGTGTAGTTTTACTGTTAAGGGGGTTTTTTTCATTATCAACCCAAAGTCCACATATAAAATTACTCTAATAAGTATGTTGTGAAAAAATATGCCAAATCACAGATGTTTACAGATATGAGAAAGCATCAGGCTCCAGTCCTATGCAGATAAAAGTATAGAAGCTTCCCTGACACTGAAGAGAGATTCAGTCATTCACTAAAAACTCTACAATGAGAGTTAAATGCTTAACAGGAGCATGGCTTCACAAACCTTATAAATCCCTTCTGTCTCTTGCATCTTCAAAAATAAGCTATGCCAGAAGCAAGCATGCTCAGACCCACCACTAGTTCAATAGTGATTAACCCTTTATGCTCCTAGTAGTGCGCTTTGATATAAATCAGACTGTTTCTTCATGCTATTTACACTGGGCTCCTCCTCAGCATGCTGCCTCTCTGACTGGCTTCTTTGCAAGAACTTTAAGCACAGTTGCTGGAACACAATAGCCCTGTAAAGCACTTTTTTTTGATGCAAGCTATACAAACTCACTTCAGCTAGGCATAGGGGAGAGGTACATTCTTGTCATTTAAATGCTCTCTCTCTAAGTCTAATTACATTTGGCACAGATACATGGGTTTTGATTAGCTGCACTGACACAGAGAGCAACACTGAATATAGTCTTATTAACAGATAGGATCATACCTTCCAAAAGCATCTTCAAATTCATTTAAAAATACACTTTAATCAATTAAGAGCACAGTGCAGTTTAGTTACTCCAGATGCTTGACAAGAACTCAGAACCCAGTTAGACTTGAACAGGAAATGCCACAGTGGTGTAGTATAGACACAAGAGAAATCTGTCTTACAGGACCATCACAAGCAGAGGTGCAACCAAATTTCCACTGATGTCCTGCAGTAACTCATGTCTGCAGCAGACAGGAGCCCACTGCTTTCGGTCACAACATCAGCTTTTGAAGAATTCTGCTTGTGGGTGCAATCTGAGCAATCAAGGACTGCCTATGAGTCTCCACAAAACTGTATCAAACACATCAGCTGAACAACACTGTCAACAGTTCTATGCAAATCAATTTGAGTTTAAATTGATGGTTGAAATATTCTACACTTCCTTTACCCACAAGCAATATTAATCTACCTTAGTTTTGAGTAGGGTTTGGAGAACTATGGAACTATACTGAATATTCACAGCTCTCAGAGCAGCCTCTGCAGAACAAAGAACCACAAATAACTTACTGCACAGAGATAAAGGGAAACTTCTCCAAAACTAGCACCACTTCCAAGAAGCCATGGATAAGAGTAGATACATAGGAAGACTCGACAGGACACAAGGACTTCAGACAAGGAAAGATCCCATTTCTTGCCCTACTACAATTCCTCAAAATCAAGCAGGTCTTTATTCCATCACCATAGATCAAGAAGAAAGGTCACTACTTATCCCACATACCTTAAATTCAGCATTGCCTTTCTATGGGAAAGGTCTTGCTCAGCTTGGGATAAGACCTCACTAGCTCTCCAGCCAGGTGAAGTCATTCTAGTCAACCCTTGGATTATCTCACTTCCCCCATGACCTCCAGTTTCCTCGTTAGGACAGTGACATCAGTCCATGAGCTAGTAAGATGCAGGCTCAATGTGGATTGAAAAGGATTAGAGAAGGTCTTGCTTACAGGGAAATTTGCTAATCATTCATACAGCAACACTTGATTTACACATGAATGCAACCTGCAACTGGCACTGCAAACGTGTCCTTACCAAGGTAAAAAAAAGAAACCCACAGTAAAGCTCTGTGATTCACAAAGCATCACTTCCAACCACTGTATTTATTGATTTTACATCTCACATATATGCAGAAACATAGTGCTTAAAACTGAATCATTGTTCAAAATTGTCCAGTTTATTATGCTGAACTCATGATGCTGCATCATGAGCATCAAAAAAATTAAGAGCATCAGCAAACAAAGTAGTGACGCTTTCCTATAGCATCTTACCTATTATATCCTAGGTAGTAGGAAATAAATATTTAAAGAATTCTGCTAAGGATCAATAGAGACATAACCACATTATCTTGCCATCCACTTCCCATTCATTTTAGAAATGCAAATCTGCACTTAAAACAATCATATTTTTCTTGGAAAAAAATCTGATGTCTGTTCAATTAAAAGTAAATAAATACAACTCATACAAATTTCAAGTATCAGCTATGGCTATGTTAAAAATAATCAGGTTGCATCCGATCCTTTTTCAGAAACATATTTACACATGATTGCACAGAAAATGAAGCACAGCTTTTACAGTATTCTACAAGGCCAAAAAGTGGCCTATAAATATGCATGCACACGGCAATCTGAGCCAATTATTACTTTACCCTTGTTAAGATGGAACAGTTTTGTTACAATATGACAGAGCCCTTCAGTTCTTGAAAGCCTCCTGTGTGCAGCATCTGTACACACAGACTCAGAGATAGACTGCTCCCTTTCCAGGAAACAAAGGAAGCAACAGTATTTGTATTGAAGGCACTGCCTCCAATAACTCAGCCTGCCCCCAGTCTCCTTGGATTTACACACTCAGCTTTAACAAAAATCTAAAGATTAAGAAATAGCAGGTTTGGCAGACCTCATATAAGGCCCTAAAAACCTAAGCAGAAGTCAGAACACAGTTCTAAATAAAGATAGTTCAATCCATGGTTAAAAGGGATCACATAGGGCACTTTGCTTACAGGTAACGTCAACCCTTTTTTATTTTATTCTGACAGTCATATAGGTATCTTCTTAGGAATGTACATGATGTGCTAAGGCCTTTTGTTTCTCACCAAAAAAAAACATAATTTCCAAACTGGGAAATCAGTGTCAGCACTCTAAAAAAAGTGGAGCCAAAGCATCACAAACAGGCTGCAAGCCAGGATAAGGCTGCAGCAGCTCAACAGGTCAGCCCTACTAGGAAGGACTCAGAGAGCAGATCCAACACAGCGGATTCCGTGAGGAAGTCTGTTCGAGAAGTTAACCAAAAAAAAGCATGAAAAGAGAAAGCAGTGTCCCAGGGGTCTGCCAAACCCACTCAGCTCTGCTGCAAGGGCACCATACAGATAAAGAAAAAAGTGGTACAGCTCCTGCAAGCACTGCCCAGGAAAGCATGCTCGTGTTCTACCTTTGCTTTCACAGTTTTTAAACGGGCTCTGACAAAGATTAAAAAAAAGAAAATCTACCCCTAGCTCCCCAGATGTGCAGCAGAGCATGCCACTGCTATGCTGCAGGAAGAATACTCCCTTCCTGCCCCTGTCCTGATGGTCATCTTGTCAGGAAAAAGCATTTTGTGGTGTTGAAATTTGCTGTCACTACTGCCACATCTGCCTGTTGCAAAAGACCCAGAGAGCAGCCAGGAGGCATCAAGAGAAAGCACTCCTGATTCGGTCCGGGGGGAAATCAAGGACACAAACCCGATGGGAAGCTTCTGGAACCTGGGAAAATACCTTGGCTGGGGCAAAGGGACAAGAGCTGGACACCTGCAGCAGAAGAAAAACCCCACACACTCACACACACCCATTTCAGACACAATGAGGCACTGCAGGTTTAAGGAGCAGGCACCAACACAGCAGTCCTGATCCTTCCAGAGGCCTAGGACACTGCTGACCCCACTGCATCCCCACAAAGGAACTGCATGGCAGGGCAGGGAACAGCCAGGTGCAAAATTCACATCTCAACACTAAGCATGCACTTCACAGGGTTGTTTTGTTTTCACAGGTTTATCTACTTTAAGAAGTGGAAGAGAACAAAGACAAGAGAGTTTTCAACTAAACAGTAGGAATACCTAAGTCTAAACAAAAGCTATTAATATTTCGACAAAGTACTCTTTTCCTACCTTCCCTTGGATAAAGCCAACTCTCTGGCAGCTTTTGCTCTTCTACGGCTGTATTAATTTTCTTATTATCATATGCAGAGCCATTTGTAGCACTAGCTATGCACTATGCTCTGCTCTAGACAAAGATGTTCAACTAGCCACACTGAATATTTCCTTAATTTCACAATTAAAGCAGGAATTAGCTACACAGCATACTGAAAAGTATATTTGATATTTCAGACACTACAGACAGCATTTTCATTCTTAAATATTTTAACAATCCTTTTTACATGTCAAGAAATCCATGTCAAATGCATGGAAATAAGGATTTATACCCTGTGCATGGGAAGACATCCATACCCACACTTTTTCAAACCTCTCCAATGCTTCAGCTCTTACACACAATTTTAAGAAAGACTTTTATCTGGCTCTTTAACTAGCAGGATGAAAATTTAGTAAAACTAACCTTCAAAGTCACTTTCAATCAAAAAAAATAATTGAAATACGTAAGAAGGAAGGCCATTCATCTTCATCAGCTGTTGACACCATCATAATTTGGCTCATGGAAAAAAATAATCCAGAGGAGAATATATATACTCTGGAAAGAGGTGGTGTGTTGTGGGGGTTTTTTGTTATATCATGAATACTAATGAAGCTAAAGCAGTTTAGTTCTTTATAAAATCTATTTCCATTCATATTCACCAATGAGCTCCTAGACTACCTATAAAGGTTTCATTTATTCTATCACATTGGAAGCCTCAGAAAACTAATTGTTTATTCAAGTCTATCTGCTCCATCCATGCTCAATTAGGTCTCACTTTTCCCTCAGTTACAGCAAAATTAAAAATAAAAATGCAAGCTTAAACATTCTCCGTTCCACTGACCAGCTCCCCGTAACAAACCACTCTGAAAAACCATTGTTCCAAGCACAGGAAGAGCTTCTTGACCATAAAGTAACATTTGAGAGATTTTCTCAGCAAGTTACTTACTCCTCTGACTAATGGAAAACATTTGAAATGCAGCTTTCTAGTAAGAATTGTGTTAAGAACTAGTAAGCAATATTAAGCATAACTGGGCATTCCAGTCACAGCAATTCACAAGTATCTCATAAAAGTGGGCTATATAATCTTATATAATCATAATAAGTAAAAAAAATATTTTCAATTTATTATTCTTTATTTAGACTATTAAAATATTAAATAATCCATTTTGCCACATAAACTTCAAATTCAGCATCACTTTCATTAGGAATAACTTATCAAAGAGAACCAAAACACATTTATGCCAAGCAGGTACAAAACAAAAGAGAGAAACTCATGATGAAATGAGCTTGGGGTAAAAGGTTCTCAGCATGTAATGGAGCTGAAGTTGATCCATAAATCAATGCAAGATGAAAGCAAGATTATTTATGTGAAGGGATTGCATTGTTAATTTACAGTCTGATTGAGAAAAGAAACGCTTTATTTGATCAATGTACCAGTGACGTGCATGTGTGAACTTGAGCACAAATTAGTAATAATTACCAGTAGGTGTATCTCCTCGTATCTTTTAATTAAGCCTAACAAGCAGCAGAGGCACATCCAGAAAAGGCAGTTTTTTCCTGAGTTTGCCTTTAACACGCTCCTAAGTTTTTAAATAATGCAGCCTCGCCACAAGAGACCTTGCAGACAAGGGCTTTTTGATCTCTTTCTTTCCCGTTCAGCTGAGGAAGACAGCGCGCGCAGTTACCGAACAATAGCTACCATGAAAAACCCTCTTCCTGAACTCGTCTGAAAGTCAACTACAGTCAGGCATTTATTTTATAGCTTTATAGTTTTGCCCTCATCATCTAACACAGAATTCAGAGAATTTAGCCTCACTAATAAAATTAGCAGAAAAAATACCAGAAGGGTAACAATATCTGGGCACAAGGCTGCACAATCCAGTTTGCATTTGGCAGAGATTTGTAGTTAAGGACAACACTCAAGTACCATGTTTGCAATTTTAAGTGCCTGCACTGCATCTCAAATCATCTCTAAGCTGCCATTTGTCAGTCTCAAATAATTTACCCAGGTCTGTCAGTACCAGATTATTAACACTATCCAGGATAAGAAAGATTTTTATTCTTTTTTAGCCTGATGATTTTAAGTAGTACTACAATTAGCAAAAACCATGAAGACAATGTAAGAATGTAACCAGACAGGTGACATTGGATCATTTTAAATACTCCACCCCTCTATTTCATTCTTTGTGTAATCTAAGCAAGTAACTATCCATACATTCTAAACAGTCCCATTGTAAAACCTACACTTATTAAGTAGACTTACTCTTATGAGCCCTGTCTTTTTTATACAGGCTTTTCCAACTAAAAAAGCGCTATTTAAAACAACTGTATATATGGCTGAGAAAAGGAAAGATCTCTACCTAGATTTTAAAAAATCCTATATTAAGTCCCATTAGGCAATGAAATGATAGCATAATGTATCACACATTTATCTGAAAGAACAGGCATTAGTATATATGTGCAGGGAAACAAAAAACAGACATGTAAAAAGCATCCAAATCTAAATAACAACTGCATTTTTTACAAACTGTTTAGAGCAGCTATGGTTTCTTCACCCCCATGCAGAAAATCTAAAATTAACAGCAAAAGAAGATGCATGGCTTTTAGAAATTTATTTCTAGATCATACCACCTCCAAGATTTACACACAGTTCCTTAGAAGTGCAGTATGACTTAAAACTCTCTAAATTACAAGGATTAGTTGAATACTAAATTATAGCAGTTGATTGGTATCACCATGAATCTCATAAGCAATCTAATGCAAGTTTTGTTTAAATGTCTACATTGTAGGACTTAGCACAGAAGCACTACAGTATCTGCACGATGGTAGCAACCTCTCAGTGGGAAGGGTTTCATAACAATATTTTCCTAAAGTAACCTGATTTAATAAAAAATAAAGTACAACCCACAATGTTTCACACTGTGTTAAGGTCTTACTTCAACTTTCTTTCACTTTCCACTAGTAAAAGAGGAGCACTGTCAAGAGAGGGACAACAACCAACTTCTGCTATCAAGGACTACTCCATACCTCACGCCTGTAAGGCAGCTGACTTTTAATTGACTTGTAAATCAGCTTTGTGCACTCATTTCAAGTAAGCACCATACCTCATCTTGTATTCTCAGGGTTACATCTTCTTAATCAAAACAATGAACCCCCACATCTTTCACAAAACAAAAGAAGTTCTCTAAGTCAATGTCAAAAATTTTAAATCACACACAGTCCTTTAATCTGTCTGTAGTTGCAGAGATTATCAACTAAAGCAATTCTACACCAGCAGCTTCAAAACACATTTTTTTTACCATTTCAAAATCTGAAAACAAATTAAAGTTATTAGAGGGCAAAGATACTGCCTTTTCTATAGTTTAGAAATTTGACAGTTTATAGAAACCTAAAGTTTCCAAAACATGTAACAGCACAGATTCAAAAAATGAACATTTTATTTTAAAGCACTGAAAGCCAGTAGAAGGGATGAAAAGGCTAATAAAATGATGAGGTACAGAATGAAAGTTGTCTGGAAACCAACCATTTCTTCATTCAAACAGTTGACACATCAGCACCAAACATGTCATACATACAAAGAAAGCCCAAAACAACTTCTTTCTTAAAGCACATATCTAATTTTCCAGGCTCTCTCAAGTATTAGGAGAAGCAATTTGGAATAATCCAACATGACATCAGAAACATTTCTTTAGTTTCATCTATGTTATAAACAGAATCTCCTTTAAATATATCTTTATCACCTACAGTTTCACTTCATTTTAGTTGGTTTTGATTCTGATAGATAGCAGTAATTCACTAAACCACAGTCTGAAATTCAAATAAAACAATTTTGCTAAGCCATACTAACAAGATTCCGCTAGGAAAAACATGGCATGCTAAATGCTTTGAAATTTATGACTTGTGTGACTACATATCACTGTGGGAGTTAACCTAGTTTTTTAGTGATATTCAAGTGCTATGTTAACTGGACATCTTTAATACTAAATTTAAAAGTTATTTAATAAAGCTATTCCACAAAAGAAGAAAAACATTGAATCATCTTAAGCCAAGATGAGGACTAGCATTATTATATTTTACTTTATTTCAAATACTAAACTGTTCTTACCTCAAGATGTGTTTTACTTTTCTCCCATTCTCCCTCTCACCCCAGTGGGAAAATGTGGAGTGAGTGAGTAGCTGTGTGGTACTCAGTGATCAGTTGGGGTTAAACCATGACTGATGCATCCCCCACTTGGAATTTAGAATAAAAATACACGTAAAGCACAGCAACTGGAATACAGAAATTGGTTTCCTTAGTAGTGACCTCATCTTTATTTTCATAGCAATTTCAAAAAATAATTGGTAACAATAAGTAGCTCATTAAAGTTAAACAAAGCTATGCCACAGTGATTTGTACATCAGCAATCACTAAGCTTCCTCTGTCTAGCACTTAGATATTACCTTACCAATTTGGAAAAGACAGACCATATTTTGCATGATGATGATAAAAATAATAATACTGTTTAAATATCTAATTGATTTGGCAGAACACAGCTTTAATATTTGGCTTCCTGAAGACTGCAAGCATCTAATCAATCAGCAGCATACCTTATCAAAGTCACTCGGGAGGGAGTAACTCTATGCAACATTTCTGCAGCACATTCCTCCCCAGGAAGGTCAATATCAAACACTTCAAGGCCCTCTTTATGAATCCCAAATGTACCATAAACTAAGGTATTCAGATCTCAGTTAAGGATCTACTCTGTAGGACTACAGTCTCCATGGTCCTTTCCCATCCAGAGAACATAGGATCCAGAATTCTTTCCTCTAACAAGTACACACTGTGCTGTCCAAAGACAATTAAATCAGCAACCTTCCAACAAAAAAAAAAAAAAAAAAAAAGGATAGAAAATATATCTGCTCATATTTTATAAAATCATGTAGGAACTAGTGCAAGTAACATGTCTGTTTAATAAGAAATGTAATCACTCTAAATTATCCTTTATATTTAGGCTGTTAATTTAGATTCCAAAACCATTCACTCCCTGGTAATAATACTGCTTCACCTATTTTTGCAGATGCAAAGGTGCAGGACTATATGCATGCAGTAAGATTTAGGGTGCTGCACCACATTTTTTCATGCCCCATACAAAGACTAGCAATTAAATTGCCTTTCCTACAGTCTCACCTCTTACACTGCTAGTACACCAGGAGGTCACACAAGAATAAACATCAAGCAATGGACTCTCCATGAATAACTACTAAAGAACGTGAAGGACTGTAAATCTCTCCCAGGCAACTACCATGCTGTAGTTTCAAACACAGATTCATTAAGAAATACAGTAATGGTAGAAATCCTGACTCAAGCAGCAAACCAAAACTAACATATATTTTCTCTGTAACAGCATTTCACAAAAATAGTAATCTCTAGGAGTTCCTAAAACCGTAGCTCAGACTCCTGGTTCAAATTTTCCATACTCATACTTTACCCAAAGTGGCAGGCAGGGGAGAAACTTCTCAGGCACCTAGAAGGAGCAAAGAGTAATCAGCAAGAAGAGGAAAAAGGCAGTCCCATCCTTTACTGCCTGCCTGATTCAAGCTCACCTGTCTCCCTTTATAGGCATCTTAGCTTCAGTTAGGATTCACTATTGCCTCCATGCTCTTCAGCACACATCTTCACAAGCAGCCGCTATGCTTCCACAGTGGACACTACTTCACATAACTACAGAAATTAAATTAATTTACAGGTCTAAGTACAAGGAAGGAAGCAGCTCGAGGCCACATTCTTCTTCAGGCAAAGAAGAATCAGGAATGAAGCAAATCTCTGAATGTTTAATACTTTTTTAACATTGTCATATTACCATTTGAGTCTTCATTATTCTCTAGTTTGTATTGCAGATATGCTTATTTTTACTGTTCTCACAAGATGACTGGCACTGCTGGGTGTTTTATCTCCAGAACAATGACCTCGGGGTATGCAGCTCATTATGCACTGCCTGTAAACCATTTATTTTTATAATGAAGCATAAAATAGAAATTTGATCTCAGATTTCTGTCCCCTTCTCCTCATTTAGTTAAGGTTCTGCAAATATTCAGGAACAGACTGCTGAAAGATATCCTGAGATGTTAAACATGTGAGGCTGCAGTCCCTGCCAGCCAATGGATGTGTGTCCTCACAACAGCAGCACGTGTAGTTAACATCACTACTAAGAGAATGGTCCTCTAAGACAGCCAACAGTCCAGTCACAAAAATCTCTAGATGAAATGTGCTGATGCAGACAGAAAAATCTCCAAGAGTCTGATCAGCAGAATGTCTGCATTAAATTCAGCACTATAATCATTCTTAAACTCAGAGTTTAACAGTCTTAAGACTGTCTCAGTCAATAAAATTCTCCTCTGCCTCAATCAAAAAGACAACTGCCCGAACAGCAGCAAGCTCTTCCAGCTGGTTCCATCTTGGAAAGCCATCTGACTCCAGAGAAGGAAAGGATTCCAGCTTCTCCAGACCACACGAAAGAGTAAAGAAAAATGGGCAATTGGACATGAGCCTATCAGACACCTTGTTGCTGGGCCTATACATGTTCAGTAAATCACTGAATAATCTACCACAACTGAGGTTACTAGAGAAAGGCAGACCTCTCTTCTAATTGTCTCACAGCAGACCAGGAAAACCAAGCCCAGACAGTATACGGACTGGATAGCTGCCTACCCCCCAAGATATTCAAACTTGAAGGAATAAAAGAAACAAAGGATAAAATGCTCAACTTATCCACTCACTTCCTCCCCTCATTTCAAGCCAGTATTTAACATTGGGAGAAATGCTACAGTGTGCTGTGTCAAAAAGCCAGCTCAAGGAGGCACATGTTCAACCCCAGGCTATTCCACTAGATTCTGTTTACACTAGATTCTGTTCCACCAGATCTTCGCAGGACCTGCCCACATCCCTCCCAAAGAAAAGACACATATGCAAATAGAAGGGAGACAGCAGTATTGCTATCACATCCTACCTCAACATCTCACCAAGAGTCTTTAGAAGATTATGTAAATCTCAGATCACAGTAAGTGAAAAGATAGTACATAAGGATAGTACCAAACACAATGAGGGGGTTTGGTTCATGAAAAGAAGACCCTTAAAATTCAGCAAGGCTCCTTTCCCATATCTTTGCAGGGTTTCTCTGAAATTTCTCAAGGGAAGAACTGCTGTACTTTCATATTCCATAATAGCTGAAGTTTGGCATCTAGACAGCAAATTCCATGGCCAGTCTCCCTCCTAGGTTCATAGCAGTTTAAAGGCCACAACATTTAAGGCTTCATTTGCTAAGAAACAGCTCAGCCAGCATTTTGAGATATGCCATCAGGCATAAAAAGATCAACTCTCCGGACAGGCCAGGCTTTACTACTGTTAGGGACTCCACCAACCAAAAAGTACAGTACACTTGGGGAGCTTTTATAACTTCACATTACAGTCAAGAAAAGGAAAATCATACTGATCAAGTGTGCTGGTTGTTTCATTATCATACAGGCTTAAGTAGTGCCAATGGTGTACAAATTCAGAGACCACAAATAAACTTGTTAGCATAGAGCACAGAACCAATTACAATTGCTAAGGTATTGTACAAACATGGTGAAAACTTAAGATCAGTATTCTATCTTATAGTTGCGAAGTGCAAACATAAAAATTTTGCAAATCAATTTTAAATATTATGACTCAACTTCTTCATTGAAGTATTTGATGACCTTTTTACAGTTTTGAAACATTGGATTTATGCAACCAGAGTCAATTAGGGGACAATCTCCATGTCTCTCTCTTTTGCCTTATGAAAAATGAATTCCCTAAAAGCTCCTATCCTACTTTTAATACTTGACTAAAAGAGCAGAGAAACTGGAAGTTGTCTTTTGCTAACAGCTGCAAACTCATTCATGAGTCAAGCCTAAGCTGTTTGCTTTCCAGGTAAATATGAAAGTCACCTGCTCACATGAACCCATGCTCAAATATCTTAAGAGAGAAAAGCCCATATCATCCAGATGACAAAAAGCTCCTAAAATTGGTATACAGAACTCCATACTGCAGATAAATTAACATGGTGCCCAGAAACTTATCAGAATAAGCCACTAATGCATCACTACCTCCAAACAACCCTACCCATTTATCATCAGGACCCTAACTGAATATGGTTCTCAGGCTCTTACTACTCGATTTCAGTCAGATTTAATTAAAAAAATTAGACAAGCGAATACCTAGGAATTGTATGTCAGGACCTTACGCCAACAGCTTTAGACAACAGGACTACTATTGCCTGAGCTTAGGGCCACAGTTACTGGCTTAGGCAGCACTGCTGGGGTTACAAAGGTGATTTATGGTTCATAACCACGACTCCTGCATCCACTGGCCTTTGTGTTAGCAGCCAACATACTGAAATGTGCTGCCACGCTGGGCAGGGTAAGCACCTGAACAGATACAGAGCATCAAAGACACAAAGAAATGCTCTTATGGGAAAAGGGACTGGAATACTTAACACAAAGAAAGTGAAAAGTGGAAGATTATGAAATACTCAGAGAGATTTTTCTTCCATCCTTCAAAACCCTTCTCCATTTATGCTGAAAAGAGCTGGGATTCTTTGACCATCACTCAAAGTTTTGAATTTAGTTGTACAAAATTAGATAGCCAATTCAGAAGACCTGAAAAGTCCAAGGTGAAAGGATTCTGATACAGATCTAAACACTTACATATATTCCTATACTAGAAATCCATTTGATATTGAAGCCTCAAGCAAAATTCCCATATTGCTCTCAGAATTACTAAGCAACTTTTTGGTCAAGAAATTACATCCTGAAGTCTTACACAAAAAGATGGAAGGAAGATTAGCACAGAAAATATTATTTTTAAATCTTGAAAAAAAAAAAAAAACCCTGTACCCTTGTTGATGCAAAGCAAAAAGCAGAATTAAGCACAGAAGTTTTATCCAATATTTTCCTTCTAGTTCAATCAGTATTTCCTTGTTTCAGATCAAAGTCAAAGAAGAAACAGCCCCTGGAAGCAGATAATTTGCATACACACTGAAAAAGATAACCATTTACATCATAAACTCCCCTAAAAATGGCCTAGATTTGTACATGATGTTCAAGAATCTTTAGCACATCTTCACTATTACATCATCTGCACTGAATTTTAATCACGGAACTGCCAAAATTGTTCATTATTTGAAAACATGGATACACACTTGCAAATCAATGCAGTTAGTTATTCATCCCTTACCTATTCATTCATATACACATGTACGTGTGTGTGTGTGTATATATATGTATATATATCTCCTGGGTAAAAGTTGACATTATTCTGTTAACAAGGAATGGGAAGGGGGGAGGGGCTAGCCATGTAAAATTTTACTTATAAATGTACACATCTCAAATACACACCAACACATATAGAGCCAGACTGTGTTAAGAAGAAGAAAAAAATAAACATTACACCTTTGCAGATCACCTAAGACAATGACTCACAGGGAGAGAGCAGGCTTCCAATCACTGTTACTAGCACAACTGAACTAATGTGCATCTAGGGGATACGTTTTGCTTTGCATTTCTCATTCTATAACATTATGGATTTATAAAAGCAGAGTCTCAGAAAGAAAGATCAATATATGACAGTTCTTTTTGATCTCTTGGTTTACTTACTTCTGCAAGTGAGATCAGAAGTTAAAAGTCACAGGAATTTACCACTTTGAAGTATTTTAACTTTTCATTAATTGGAACAGTAGTACCCGATTACAAGACAAATTAAGAAGGTAGAGCTTATTTTATTTTTGCAGACTTAAGCTTGTTGCACAACTAATAGGAAATCTACTACTTATTTTAATTTTCAGGAACTTGATTTCTTAGTACCATTGGAGTTGTGGGAAATAAAGGGATATTTCAGAGAGTTGACCTATTTTGCTCTGGAATGAATAGTGCAACATCCCCACTCAAATTCCAAGAAAAGCCATGAGGAGATAAATATATTTTTCTTTTCATGTTTATTCAGCTGACAAGCATGACCCTAGGCACTGACCAAATTAATAAAAGCCACTTTGCCCTTCCTCAAACAAATTAAGATTTTCTAACGATTACAGGAAAGGAAGACTGAACTGTTTAGTCTGATTAAAACTAGTGGCTTTTGATATTGGCATTCTTTAAGGTCCTTAAAATAACAACCAAGGATAAATACAGTGGAAGTGCCTAACAAATGTGCAGCTTCTCAAAAACAATTAATCTGAAAGTAGATTTATTATTTTGTAGATGATAAACTATGAACTCAGTTTCCTGAATGGAAAATATACACTTATATAATGTGCAATTTTTGGATATTTATTTTGAAATATCTAAAGTGCGACTCTGAGCCAAAATACTATAAAGTTGCCTTTTTGTTGCTGTTTACCACTTTGGAGGCATTCTATGTATGATTTATTATTTCTGTGTAGGATTTGATGACAGTATCCAGAATTGGCATGATGGCAGAGAAAGGTAAGGATTGAAAATTAATGACTATACTCTGGCTAAAATAGTTTCTTGAAGAATGGAGAGCAAGAACTTCACTGGATAACTACTAGCCTGGACAAGAAGGCAAGAACGTTTTTGTCTCCCTCCTTTTTGGGGAAAAAATATTGGAAATCCAAAGAATGAGAAAATTACTTGCCATGTTGTTTTTTAAACAATTTTGATAATTTTAATAACTGTAGTAATTACTTGCCACGTGGTTTTTAAGTAGTAGTCCTATAGTTCTGGTCTCAGACTGTTTCATCGTCTATGTACAAACTGAGGGGGAAGGAAAAAAAATCACTTATGTGCTTAAATTGGCAACCAGAGAAATTAAAAAAAAAAAAAAAAACAAGCAAAACAAAAAAACCCCACTAAACACAAAAACCATAGTACCACAGTAGTTCCCTTTCCTGACTTGCTTATGAAAACAATCGACACACTGCAATTCTGCAAGATAAAACTGCAACACTGACAGCACTGGTGACACAAGGATTATCTGAGGGAGAACGACACCACTAGGAACATCTACCAAGAAACAACTGCACAACAACTGACAAATTACTATGAAATTGTCTTTGCCTATTTATACTTAGTTTCTAATTCTACCCATGTAATGTCCATGTAGTAAGTTTATCAAATATGATCCAAGATTTTAGTTTTATCATCTGGACACAAACACACATGCTAAGGAAAAGAAATTGCTTCACTATAAGCTGGTCATTTCTTCACTACCAAAACCAAATTTTTTCAACAGATAAAATCTTAACTGTTCATTAAACTTACCTTCTCCACAAATAAGTTGGATCTAAAGTAATGAGCCTCCTAAGAGGGAACAAGCAAATGTAGTACTAAAACAGGTTTCAATAGAGAAAGCATGCCAACTCACACAGGATGAGGTTGAAAACAAAACAACAGCTCATGGAAGAAGGAGCTTTCTTGACCAAAATAGAGACAAAAGCAGTGCCACTGAGGGGCTTAACTAGAGTATCAAACTGCAAAGAAGCAGTGACTGAACCCTAGAAAATCCTGAAACTCCCAGAAAAAGAGCAAAGCCAAAGGGACACCAGGAACAGCAAATGACAGAAGTCATGACAAGAGCAGGAATATTTACCTGGGGTGCCTCTAACTAGAGGCCACATGGAGAATACAGCTGAAGTGAGAAGTGGCAGGCAGTTCTGTTTACATAAAAACACACTGGTGGTACCAAAGCATATGATAATGAGTTAACTGAGTTTGTGTACTTTAATTCCAGAAACACAACCCTGCTTTACAGACAGCTTCCAATACATGTCAAGACTATGTGTACTCACCAAAACCCAGGAGTGATAAGACACACATCTCCATGTGCCAAGGGCACTGCTTTTCCCAGATTTTGGCCATTTGACTATTGATTGATTGTCAAATACCTATATTATTGAAGAACAAACAGGACTACAATGACATCTAAACTTTTAAGTGATGGCCACAACTAACCCATAATTCCTTCCACGCACTTATGGTGTTTTGTTTTTCTAAAGTCTGTATATACCACAATTACAAATATGTCTTGGGTAAAGTCCATTTTGTACCCAGAGTCTCAACAGAATAACATTTATCATTATGTTTCAAAATTTACCGGCTTACTGTTTCACATTAATATTCACATTAATGTAATTCATTATATATCATGGTTTTATTACTTATAGGAACTTATTTCAATTTTATGAATAGGGATCAGGTAGTACAGATTGAAATATCAGTTGTTCTTGTGCATTACAAAGATTGTCCTTCCCTCGTTACTATTTAGTCTATGATAAAATGCCTTATTTTCCTGCCCCACCTTTAAAAGTAGTGAGTGAGGTGGTAAGGATGACCAAAACCTTTCTGTACGGGTTATTTCTTCACCCCTACCCTGTCCTCCTTCTATTACTCGTAAGAAAACCTGCATTTCCAGCCTGTGTCAAGGAAAGGAAACATGAAGGCAGTATGGCTGATGTGGCATAAGAAAAGCAGAGCAAGGACAGAAGCAGGAAAGGACAAAAATCAAGAAGTTTAAAAAATAAATAAATAAATAAAATCAGTCAGGAAGTAAGTCTCAGTCATCCAGCCCCACATCTTCACCATCACTCAATCATAGCTCAGCAAAAGCAATTATCAAAAAAAAAAAACACTCAAGACTGAGACAATTAAAATTGCCCATTGCCTTTCACAGAGCACACAGCAACTGCACAGCAGTTGATCCCTTAAGCAGAGAAATTTTTGAAGCTTCTGTGAACATGTTCTCTAGGGCAATTTCCCTGGTGCACAGTGCAGTTCACCCACAGTGATGTGCTACACCAGTCCCTGTTCCACAACCAGGGCTTGTGGGAATGTTGGGGGAGCTCTCAGTCCACAGAACCATCACAGTTGCCACCCTGAAGTAAAATAAGACTTGGGACCGAGATATGGGCTAACTTCAAATACACCAAAAAATCTTTGAGGTGACTAGGAAAACAGAGCGCAACAAATGTTCTGAAGCTTAGCTGAGAGGGTACACCATGGAGAAGCACTTTCCCAGGCAGGCTCCCACTCACTGCCCACTGTTTTACAATAGCAGTTTTAAAACTTATAAGTAGTTCTTCCAAACACACACTTAGGACAAAACTGAAACGACCACTGAAAATGTCAAAATTTGCTTAATGTCAGAAACTGAAAGCACACCTTCTTCTGAAGTGATGATGATTAACTCTTTACCAAGCTGTCTTCTAAAACAGCTATGGCAGCATCTTAAATTACCTCTCATGGCAGACTCCTGTAAACCAAGTGACAGCAGCAGTAACTTTGGACTTGATTTTCTGGGGTTTTCTTTTGACTTTTTGTTTTGGGGTGGTTTGGTGTTTTGGGAGTTTGGGAGGGGGAATGAGGTTTGTTCTGATTTGGGGTGGGAGGAATGGTTTTGGGTTTGGGGGGCTTTTGTTTGTTTTTTCTTCTGTAAGGGGGAAAAGCAGGAGGAAGAGAAATAAAGAAACTCACAAAGTAAAGGTCAGCATGTTAGTAGGGAAAAAAAATCCCTGGTTTGATCAAAGAAAGTACTAAAAGCCACCATGACCTCCCAACTAAGGCTTTTTAAAACTCTTTCATTACATACTATTTACTCAGACATCGAGTACTTGTAAACAGACTGCTTCAGGCTAGTCAGGAATGTTTCTTGATGTTAGCTAGTGACCCACTGCATTACCCTCTGCTTGTCTGTTTATTTTACAGAATAGAGATGCAGAATAAAAGAGATGAGAAAAACACATTTTCTTCAAGTCATGGACTTTGTCTACATTGCCTGAATCATTACGAATGGTATTTGTAAGACCTCTCTTACCTCAAGAGAGTGCAATAAATAATGCACTAAAAATCAAGAAAATCTGGTACAAAGATAATAAAGACAGTAATTTTGTTTTTCCCCTTTCATGCAGCATTCAAAGTTTCCCATAAGGACAATGATCATGTCTAATGACAGATAATTTGAGTTGTTCGAAGACACTTAACATTCTCCAGAAAAAACTACATTAATTAGCAATGTTACACAAGATGGAAAGCAAGGCCTATCAACACAAGTGGAAAGCATGACATGCTTGCAGCCAAGATAAAAGAATACTTCCTGCAAAAAACAATAATTTGAATCTAGCTGCACTTTTGCAGGTGAATTTATTCCTTAACAAGCCCAGAGTGTATCATGTGAAAAAAAAAATCCACTGACAGCTCACCTTATGAACACTATAAAACATCCAGATAATTTCACCAGTATACTGGAAAGACAACTAGCTCTCTGCATACCAGAACCCACTATTCTCCTTAAATTTACTACTAAGACATCACATGAATGATGTGAATTTATGAGATGCAGATTCCCAGCTCTCTTGAGCTCCAACAACAACAAAGAAACAGTTTTTGTTCTCTAATGTATAACAAATTATTGCAAAATTAAAATTGAAAATTATTTCTAGAAATACCAAATCAACACACTGATTCAACTGATATTTGCTTTTAATCATATATACAACTTGAAAGTCAACATGCGGAATGGTATGAAAATGCAGATATTACAACATGAAAATTCATTAAAATTAATTTCTCCTCTCATAACACTTGGATAATCAAACTGACTTCAAGCGCAAGTTCTCTGTCAGTATTCCAGGACAAAATATTGGTGTTTTTCTGATTATATAGTCCAATCTCTCTTGCAACTTCTTATCAACTCTATAACAAAGAGGCAAACTTCTTTCTCTCTTTTTCTAAATGAAAAAATTGTCAGCAATATGACCATAAATAATAACGTCTGGGTATTCCTTCCACCAATGCAGAACTCAAATATTTAAAAGTGCACATGTAGATCTTCTTAATCTCATCGAATTACTATTTTTTACCAGAAGGATTACAGCCAACATATTTCTAAAATCTGACTGAGAACAAAAACATACAATATAAGCAAATTAATCAAAATCCTAATTAATGTTAAAAGAAAGTATTCTCTGGCTAGATTTTTACATCCATTACCTGTAAGCCCTTAAAAGCAATTCTATTACATATGATTAAGTATTAAGAGCAAGTCCCACAAAATCATAGAATCAAGGCTGGAAAAGACCTTTGAGATTCATCAAGTCCTACCTATGACCCAACACAACTTCGTCAACTAAACCATGGCACTAAACTGTCACAGTCTTTTCTTAGGTTGGTGACACCACCATCTCCCTGGACAGCCCATTCCAATGCCCAATCTCTCTTTCTAGGAGGAACTACCCCTAACCTAAACCTCCCCTTGTGCAGCTTAACACTGAGTCCTCTTGTCCTGCGCTGGTGGTCTGGGAGAAGAGATCAACCCCACCTGGCTACAGCTCCTTTCAGGCAGGTGTAGGGAGTGATCAGGGCTCCCCAGGTCCCTTTCTGCCTGGCTGCTGCCCAGCCACTCTGTCCCAGCCTGCAGCACTGCAGGGGATTGCTGTGGCCAAAGGGCAGGGCCTGGCACTTGGTCTTGTTAAACCTCACCTTGTTGGACTTGGCTCATCTATCCAGCCTGTCCAGGCACCTCTGCAGAGCCCTGCTGGCTCCAGCAGATCAACACTCACACCCAACTGGGTGTCATCTGCTAAACTGCTGTGGTAGACTCAATGCCCTCATCCAGATCATTAGAAAATGATCTACACAGGACTGGGCCCAGCACAGACCCCTGAGGGACACACTGGTGACTGATCCCCAGCTGCATTCAGCACCATTCACCATTCTCTGGGCCCAGCCAACCAGCCTGGTCTTAACCCAGCACAGAGTGCTCCTGTCCAAGCTGTGGGCTGCCAGCTTCTTCATCAGAATGCTGTGGGAGAAAGTGTCAAAGGCTTTGCTGAAGTCCAGGTAGCCAACATCCACAACCTTTCCAGCATCCACCAGGCAGGTCATTTGGTTGTAAAATGAGAGCAGGTGTCAGGCAGGACCTGCCCCTCCTAAATCCTTGCTGGCTGGGTCTGATACCCCACAGCCATCCTGTAGGTGCTATATGATCACACTCCAGATCATCTGTTCCATAACTTTGCTGGACACTGAGGTCAGGCTGACTGGCCTTTAGTTCCCCAGATCCTTCTTCCAGCCCCTCTAATGGATGGATATCAGTGTCCAGCTCCCAGTCACCTGGAACCTCCCCAGTGAGCCAGGACTGATAGTAGATGATGAAGAGTGGCTTGGTGAGCTCTTCTGCTATGTCTCTCAGTATCCTTGGATGGATCCCAGATGAAACTTAATAGGTCATTTAGATACCTGTATGTATAGATTGGCATTCAAAAGACTATAACAAACCACAACAAGTCCAATCACAAGAAAGGGGGCACACGCTAGAGGCAGAGATTTATTGAAGTCATCAAGCTATCTACACCAGTCTAGGCAGATTGCTAAGGAATCCCTTAGGAAACATTCACGAGAAGCACACAAGATTACTTAAAATATAAAGAAGTTCATGATTAATAAGCAAATCTCTGCTGCTGGACACCTTTGCTCTGTACAATCAGCAACACTTTAGAGTATCACTCCTACAATGAAAGACACTCTGCAAGGAGGTTGAGATCAAGATAAGTAAATGTTAGAAGTCAAAGGTCCCTACTGGTATAAAACTCTGACTTCAAAAAAAAGCTAACAATAATAATCTCAACTTTGTTACAGCCTACAGAGTTTAACTCAGATCTCTTTTTGCTGTTTTTAACATAGACAATTTTTATTTTGTTGCATTATATTACCATGGGTGAGAAGTTAATCTCCTTCTAAAAACAAACAGATAAAGTATTTCTTAATACTGAGTACTGTTCACTCCCTGATCAGTATAGTTTTTCTGGAAAAAGAAGCAATTGTCTCATGAGAATTCTGAGAAAGAGCAATGCATGGCAACAAGATGTATATTCTCACCAAAACAGGAAATTCAGCAAGCTGACATTTAGAAACAAGTATTATTTTTTCCCTATAGAGTGTGGCAAATAGCCATAACATGACTCATATGTGATACTGATGCAGCCAATTACAGAACACAGACTAGCAGGACAAAGTAAACCAAATCAACTCCAGTAGTAAGTGTACCACATAATGGACTTCTTTTCTTGCATACTTTCTTGCAAAGGGTGTGGAATGGGGTGACAAGGTAGTCTAGAAGGAACAGATTCACTTTCCTTCTTTGTTACTGAGTAAGAATTCCAATTCTCTCCATCTATGTTTAATTACCCAATTTTTGCTGTACACACAATCTACCATGCTATTTCACACCACACATCAAAGCTCAAATATTTTATTTCTGACAAGATTTGACAATGTTTTGTAAGGACTGTCATCCGTTTTATGAATGCACTCAAACCAGCTAAATAACATTTTTTCATCTTGAGTTGGCTTCATTTTTTTTCTGGTTTTAAGTCTCAAGTTTTAAAGCCTCAAAATGCTCAATTTCTCAGGAATGGTAATTAGCCATCAGTAATTTTTGCTCATGTGAAATAAAAATGTATAAAGAAGGGACTTTTTAAATAATTAAATTCCCTTCCTGAGCACTAGAAGAAATAACTGATTCCCAAATACATTTATTTGAATATACTGCTGTTTCAAATTCAATTTTTCTTTAATTGGTAAATGTAGTACACGTGAATTATTAACCAGCAATCCCCAAGAACAGGATATAAAATAAAAAGAGAAAAGGCTTCCAATGTAGCTGGAAGATACACTTGCTTTTTTCAAGACACTGTAGAATTCTCCTGCTGTGCTGCTTTTTTTATTACCATCTACCTGAAGTTCTGCTGGAAGGTTTCCTCTAAGGAGCCCAAGAAATCAGCTTGAGGTTGATGGTATTCTGGGACTTGCCTCCTCTGAAATGTTAAAGATTTTTAGAAAGGCTATAGGCACAAGAATCTACACTGTGACTTCTAAAGAAGCTGAAGAATAAGCAACAACTTTTTAGAGGCACCTCTTCTAAGGTGTTACTGTGCAGCCAAGAGCTGTTTCCCCAGTAACTCATTAAGATAAGAATGAGTCAGAGACCATTCCAAGAAGCCACACAGAAAACTGTTCTAACACCAGCTGTGCAAAGCACATAATCTGTCTGCCTATGCAACACTCTAGAACAGCAAGCAACAACTATTCTACTACATTTTTATGCTATGTTCTTAAGATGCCTACAGGTAATTCAGCTTTCCTGCATTTAAACAAGGCTAATACCCCAGTCACCAGAAAAATTATGTTAACTGCTGTCAGCACTATAGGCATTCAATGCTATTCCAAATTTGAACCTGCTCATTATTTACCCAAAAATGCTGATGAATAGAAATCTTACTTAGGTAGTTGCTAGCCTTTGTTTCAGAAATACACCAGTCTTCTTTGTACAGCCTAAACACCAAGTGACCCAGGAACTTCTGATACCAGTGGGGCATTTTTTATTTCTGTTTTTCAAACTGAACTCCACTGGATAAGAGGACCTCTGTTGGCTGTGGATCACCTCAGCTCAGATTGCAAAAGTTCATGAAGAACATGAAGAAATTACATTAGTGCCAAAAGTACTGCTCCATAGGTCCAACAATACCTTAACTATCCTAAAACAACACAGCACACTCTATTCCATTACCAGAAAGGTGTTTCTTCTGTTCTTTGGAAGACTTCATCAGGCAAAGACATGCACAAGTAAAACTTAAGAAAAGCTGAGCCCTGGATATATGCATAACCTTATTGCTCAACTTTTTTACAAACACACATCCTCAGAACATCAATACATCCTCTAAGTTGCAGTACCACCAGTACCTTCTGCTGCTGCTACAGTTCCTAAGCAGTTCACTTGGTTAACAGTCCATACCACACCAAAGAAGAAGGCATGCCACTCGGTACAACATAGCAATGTGAACAAAAAATATGCTTTTTCCTAGCTCTTCATTTAAAAATAGGACAGGGAAACTGTAGTAAAAAAGACAAGCAGCAGAAGCAAAGTAGGCAGGGATTGCTCAATAGAGGTCAATCACCTGCAGGGAAGAGACCATAACTTTTTCCCAAAGAGACCTGGGAGTGTCATGTTAAGCTGAAGTATTATAAAAACGCCATGGTAAGGGAGCTGCCTAAAGGGAGGAAGCCAAAATTCAGCCAAAATTCTGTCCAGCCAGGCACCAAAGGCAGCCAAAACAGTTTCCAGCACTCACAAGCACCAGCTGCAGAGCAGCAGAAGCAAACAAGGCAGTGTCTGGGCAAGAGGCATAGCATGAAATCACGCTTGACTAATGCCCACCCCGGCACAGAACAAAGTACCCACCATGCTCACATCTATTTTTAAAAAATACTTCTCCTAGTAAGGAGGAGAAAGTAGCAGTCATCCTGCATATCAAGTGAAAACATTTTAAATTAGATAACATGCTGAAATGTCTACATTCAAGATATCAAATTGGTTTCCTATCTTAAGCAGCAAGTATCCTGTGAGGAGATGCCTCTTCCCTTCCTATTTCCTCTGAGAAATGTTCCTCAACTTCTCTTAAAGCAACAGGAAATTGTTGACTACTTAGATACATCTTATCTAACTATTTTTGCTAGTTCAGATTGGACACAATTATGTAGGAATGCAGCAGTTACTAATGTAGCACCAGAGAGCACTAACCTAGGGAAGGGGTGCAGGAGCAGCACTTTTCAGTCAACAATGAAATAGAGCAAATAATTTGATTAGTCATTAATAAATAATAAAAACCATGTGACACACGTAACATATGGCTTCACAAGAATAGTACACTAAAGGATTTATCCACCATCCTCTTCCCACTTTACCTCTCAAAAAAAAAAATAAATAAATAAATAAATAAATAAATAAAAGGCAAGTTTGAACGTTATGATCCCTGTTACAGATCCTCTGTGCAGAAACAGAACACAATGGCATTATGAACCTAGGAGGGGAAGGACAGGATGGTCAATGCAGAGCCTTAAGAGAGTGACATGCTCTGAAACTGCTCTACTTTGAACAGAACTTTGGCAATTCAATTACTGACATATCATTTGACTTTTAATCTAGAGGCATTCTCCAGTACAGGGGAAAATCACCTTATGTTTGACTTTTTACTAAAAAGCCACTCCGCTGGAGAGTTTTGAATTTGGAAGAGAAGGGAAATATAATGAAAGCTTGGCCCACTCCACAGGAGACTGCTCCTACTTTTTCCATTTTGAAAATTACAATGTGATTTCTGAAGTCCTGAGTAACAGGGAAAAAAGGATGTCTTCTGAGGGTAAATCTTCAAACTCACATATCTAAGCTTTTGATATGACTCCATATTCAGCTATAATCAGCACTACTATTTTATAGAGAATTAAATTTATACAGACTAATTTCTAGTCTTTTCTAGGGATGAGAATGGAGTTCGTTTTTCCTCTGCATAATGCTCATTTAGGATAGTATTTCTAAAGGGGCAATTTTCACTTTAACTGACAAACCCATGAAGCCTTGCAACCATCTTTTACATAATGCACATAAATATATTTTAAAGAAAAAAAAAAAAAATCTACATGTGTGAAGCAGTGTGTCATTTTCTAGCCTGAATCGCTGTGTCACAAAATTGCAACCAATGTTTTCCTGAAACTCTAGCATCACCTATGGATTACACATTGGTCACTGAAGTACCTTTCATCTTAATTTTATAATCCTTGAGGGATACATGGAGAAAACCCTAACAACATCCTGCATGTTTTTTTCAGTTTCAGTTACTTAATGAGTATTGTGCCTCCAAGGTAAAAAACAGATTAATATTTTCACTGAACACAATAACCATCCTGTGATTTCATCTTCCTAGAGAAACTCTACATCCTGCATTATTTACCCCACACACTCCTTGCAGGTTACTTAGCACTGCTGAAAATTCAAAAGGTTACATTTAACTGCTGCACAGTAATCACTGAACAGTATTTTGGCATGTGACCACTTATTGTGCCCAACTAAGCATCACAGAAATTGTCTTGCTTGATTCAATACGAAGTTGTAACTTGGACTGAATTTTTGCCAGCTGCATTAAAATGTGATGGGTTTAGAAACCTATTCGGTAAACTCTGAAGAAAAAAAAAAGCATGCTCAGAGTTAGAATAAGAGGCTGTAACAAAATAAATTAAATCAGCCGTATGACCCATAAAATCCAAGTTGCTTAAAAACACCTGAACACATTCAGACAAAAGAGAGATATTCCAAAATTACTCTGTTAGACAAGAGGCCTAAGATACAAGAGTGGTGAAGAAAAGGGAAAGCAAAAAATTGCTTTTTTACTGCATCACTTCAAGAGCTCTTAACTTTAAAATATGCCCATTACCTATAGCAGTGTCTTAATTACACAAAATGAAGTCTTATCATCAAGCCTTTTGTAAAGGATTTCCAAATTTTCTGAAATTCCTACAGTAACTAAACCAAATGTATAACACATTACTACGGCCCAGTATCACCCGGGGGATGTACTGGGCTATTGGCCTGGTATAGTCACAATTCGAAGGATGAAGCAATCTCATTTACCATCTATTCCTTCAACTAAACACTGAAGCATATGTTCAAAATTATTTTACAAGTTCTCACTTCTCTCTAGTTTAGACAGCACAGAGGATAGAAAATCCTTATTTGCATGTCTCTGCTTTCTCCCAGTTTTCTTCAGCATTTAGACTTTGAGAGCCTTGAGGCTTCTCTTATCTTCCTTCTCTCCTTTTATATTTAGAGCACAAGTTTGATGGTTCCACTTTTCAGCTTTGGTTTCTTCCCTTCCTCATCTAGCTGCACAGTAGAAGTCCACCTCTCTCCTCTGACTGTCATCTCCTCTGAGCTCCACTCAAGAGAAGCAATCCAAGAAACATCTGCACAGCTGCCCACCTTCACCATATCAGAAGTTAGGAACAGGCAGGCTACTCTGTCATTCTACTTGCTCAGTGACCCAGTGCCTCTGCAACAAAGATTTCAATCTCAGAACACAGAGAGGAAGGTGACAAGTGAGACTACAATTCAAAGTAGTGCTTGCATTTATATCAGACTCCCTACACCTGACAGGACTTTTACACATAATTAGAAAATACCTTTATTACTGCAATAACCATCATTTTATCTCTACAAATAAGATGACAAAACAATTTGATCAGAATTTCTGGGTGTAGTTGAATTTCCACGAGCTAATCTGAATGACAGCTTCAGTAAAATCCACATTAGAAACTTCAGAATCAAAGCAGGACTTTCTCCAGGGAAATACTTAATCCTAATTATCTCTTTACACAATCATTAAGCAATAAATAGATTAAAGAATTTACTACAAACTTAATTCTTCACACCTTCTTTAACAAGTTTTTCCAAGAGATGGAATCAAAATCTGTTTCATTTTATTAGCAGTAAGACAGAATTCACTTAAAAAGAAATTTAAAAGGAAAACCAGATCTTTTCAGGGCTTATTTTCCCTTTACTGCTAGAAAATAATTTGCATTGATAATGCAAACCCCTGTCACATTTAGCATGACAGGACAGCATTTGCTTTACTTCTAGCAAAGTATCTTTTCTTTCTCCCATTCTCCATCTCTTTATTCGCATTAGGCCAATACCATCCACCAAGAAAGAATTGAAGTAAATACTCGTTTTATAAGGCAACTTAATTTCGCTACACTATGGTGAAGAATAACACTGAATCATGGTAGGCTTTGTTCTCACAATTATATCCTATTGATAGACACTAATACACCTGAAAGCACTCTCAATACCAGCATAAAGTTTACTCAGGCAGCTTTTACTATTTCCTTGAGAAAATTTATATACACAACATTCCTGCAAGGAAGATTTAGATTCTGTATACAAGCTACTTCATTAAATAACTGCTAGTTCACAAAATTTAGTCTGCCCCAATCTTGACAATGGGCAAGGGCAGCTAGTTAAGAGCAGGTTGTCTGTGGCAAAGGGTATATGAGCAAATGAACATCAAGAGATCAGTTTTCTGATCAGTTCTATTAGATTTGTTTCTACATGGATTTTCCACAGAAGGAGGAGACTGACAAAACCGAACTGAACAGTTTCCTGACATAATATTAATTTGTCTACATCAGGGAAGTGACACCATCAGAAATTCCATAATGACAGTAGTGGTAATTACCAATTACTCCCATCTGAGTCTTAGCCTCATTCTTGGAAATATGCTAAAAAAAAAAAAATCCTAGTAGTTATAATAAATCAACAACTTGTTCTACTATGAACAAGTTGTTGATGAATCTAAATTATTAGGAGTTAAAGATCATAAATTAAATACTTTATGAAGTGGGTTCAGAAGTACAGTTTTATTCACAATTCCAGTGAGGTTCTATCACTGGATTACAGTTTTATTCTGGTACAATCCCTTGATCTCATCCCCTCAGCTTGAATGCAGAACATTTGATTAAAAAGGAAGATAACAGAACTAAATCATATAAGACAGAATTAAAGATGCCTGAAAGTTAACCTAGCTAGAATTCTTTTTAGTAGTAGCAGTTTATGTCAACAAGATCCTACATTTCATTCAGGTTTTTCACTAAAAATTTAAAAACTAGTTTATTTGGCCTTTCATAGCTTACTCTTTGTTTCCAATGTTAGTAAAAATTACAGGTGCCCAGGTAAGTGCTGCAGTACATGATTAAAGCATTGCCATAATAATATGCTTAGCCTTGCATCTGAAAAAATTACTACCCGTAAGGTGAAACCATTCTGCTTGTTAATTTTATATACAAGCATCTAAGCTGAGTGCACACTTCATTTGTGCAAGAGGTATGTGACAGGTTCACAGATCAACTGAGCTTGCTAGAAGGAATATATTTGTAAATGTTCCTCAGGGTGGTGGGATTTTCTTAAAATATACAAATTACCTGCAAAACATGGCATGAGCCCTGTTATATAGGTTATATTCATTATATAGGTTATATCGGTGAAATCTTTTGAGCAATCCCAATTATTTCTTACTGAGCAACCACACTTCAAAATTGAAAAAA
Source organism: Erithacus rubecula (assembly GCF_903797595.1). Classification (NCBI taxonomy): domain Eukaryota; kingdom Metazoa; phylum Chordata; class Aves; order Passeriformes; family Muscicapidae; genus Erithacus; species Erithacus rubecula. The sequence goes on from NC_136661.1 coordinate 12,328,254, forward strand.
GGAGAAGCAGAAGGATTCCTAAGCTTTCACATGTGGCCAAAGGCACAAGAGGAGTGAGTGCTACCCATGCAGATACAGGTACTGACTGACGTAAACTACAAAATTACCAGTTTATGAACCTCAGCTTTGAGTCCCTGTAAATGTGGGTGTTAGCCTCTCAATGTTTACTGCCTGGAAGTAACATGATGAAGGCACAGGAGCAGGGTTACAAAGTGGGCATTCACAGCCCTCAATACGGCTGCAAAGTCAGCACTGCCCTGTGCTCTGACTTGATGCCACACCCTCCCAGCCACAAATTATAGTGGTTCTTCACACCAAAGACTTTTTCACCCTTTGTGGTATCAGAAAATGCTCATTCATTTTGCATTTAGTCTGTTCCAGTCCATGAAGCAATTGCAGCAGCTTTTCTTTCTTTAGGGATGTTCAAAATTCAATGCCAATTTTACTAACTAAAACTCTGCAAGCTACAGTAGACACTCCTTACATGGAGAGTCTTCTAGCAACATCAGCCAACCAAAAACTCACAGTTCAAAATTTCTAAGGTTGAGTGGGCTTTAAAGATCTTTAAATCACATCACAACACTGTTAAATGTTGGAGGCAAAAGAGATTAAAATGCCAGTAGATTCTCTGATTACCCCTGACATAAAAATGAATCTTGTGTTTATCCTTTCATTAATCCCAATGGCTACACACTAGTATTTCTGAATGTGAAACAGCAGCACTGTTGATTTAAAGAAAGGTGTAGTTTTATGAAAATTCAGTAACCAGGTGTTATACTTTACAAAGACTGTTCTCTGGTTTAAACAGTGAGTTCTTATTATTTCTAAAGATGACAAAAGAAACTGAGTAATCACTTTCTCAAAAAGTGATCTCAAAAAGCCCCAAATGTTTGCTTAATCAATAAATGTGCCATATCACCTCAGACAGTGAGTCAGAACTTCATGGCAACCTCCTAGCACAATGCAGCAGATTAAATTTATGTTGGACCTGCCACTGCAGTAATTGTTTTCCCCAAAATACAACAACATTATCCTCAGGCACAGGAATAGGGCTGTTTTCTGATCTGCACTTCTGTAAAGAAGATGGAGTTACTTGTAGTGGACGAGTATGCATTCCTTTGGAAAAAGACACCGACAGACAGAAAGGCATTCACAAAGCCATTTATAAAGTAATTTACAGTTTAGTATCATGACAGGAAATAACCTGCACCAACAAGCACCAGGCTGGCTTCCAAAGAGCAACACCTTTCCAGGAGAGAAGGGGAACATTCCATTCAAGCATCTTAACCCCAAGCACACGCAGACAAAAGCTGCAAACACCCCCAGGTCTCGGTCACCTTCTGCCGACTCCTCAACAAAAGAAGGGAAATAAGGATTGCTTACACAGCCCAAGGGCTGAGAGCCGTGTGGGCACCATGGATCACCGAGCACAGGCCACTGCAAGAACACTGCAGAACAAAACTCAGGAGTGAGACACACACTCAGGGAACACCTTCAGCTTGAGACAGCCTGTACAGAACACATACAACAAATTATAACTGATGTAAGCAGCAGTGTGAATCACATGAGTATTATGCTAAAAGATTCAGCTACTCCTAATTTAACAACTCGTGCAGCTGTGTTAATAGAATATTCTAATAGTACCTAAAAAGCAACACTGACACTATTTCAAAAGCTGTGTCTCAAATGCAGAACACAATATAGATCACACTGCAAGCCCTCTAAAAATTAATAGCAAAAATCTTGATTTATACTGAAGTATTTCACTATGTGGGAACTCAATTTTTTTTTAGAAGTGGAACTGAAGCAAGCTACCTGACAAAGACTTTCATTAGTGCTGTAATCAAGTGCCAATACATTTTTACTACAATAACAACTCACAAGGCATGTGCAACAATATATCTCAATTATGAAGACCCAGGCCAAACACCTGCTGTTATAAATTCACTTTGAGGCCAGTGGAGAATTCAATCAAGTTGGACTACATAAATTTAAAGCAGAGAGGTATCAGAGAGCTTATTTTTCATTTACACTGCCAAATCAGCAGCAAAGACATTGCAGATACCTGCAAAAATTCTGCTTTGTACTACTACCTTTTATGTGTGTGCCTTCAAAAACTGAAGGGACAAAAAAAAACAGAACCCACAAACAAAACTCTTACATGGCCCACTGAGGGTTCTGAGGAAATTATTTGACCAGCATTCATCTTTACTATATTATTAACATTAACTGAAAAGCTACATCATACATTACCTAGGCATGCCATGCCTGATATCTCTCTCTAAGGTTTTTGATAGTGTTGCCTTGAAGCATAATACCTAAGATTACACAGTGTTTTTGTCTATTTCTATGACCAGATTTTCTCCTAGCCAGTGGTCAAGCAGACATAATTTTACACAAAAATTACTGCTTCTAATTTCTGCTACACTAGAGAGTTGTCCAGTATATGTAGAAGCATTATTTTTTGGGGGGTATTAGAATATCACAAATTAAAGCAGCTGTATGCTTATTAAAATAGAGTTGCAGTTTCCTCAAAGATCAAATGGTTAACCTATAAACATACTCATAAACAGGTAATACAAATACACACATACCATTTAACTATTTTGGAGCAGCAGCCAGCCAGTGAAGCAAGGTATCTGAGGAATAGCATATGTTAAAGAAATTAGAAGTCACTGAGACAACTAAGCTGCACTACTTTACACAAATTGTGTGTTTTGATGTTTACTCTACCCACTCCTGGAAATTAAGGCTCACCACTCAAAAATTGCAGTAAGCTTCTATTTTAGTCGCTGCTTTGCTAATTGTCTTCTCTCCCCTCCCATAATTAAGCTTCCCATCATTAGAATGACAAACACACAATGATTATTAACAAATCACCATCAAAAGAAGAAAAAAAAAATCACATCTATTTACATGTTACTTCAACAATAGTGAAGCAGTCTCCTAACTTTGAATACAGACTGCTTTCTATACGTAGCTCTAACTTTCTTTTATATTAAACATATCTAACATTAAATATCAGGCACATGTGTAACACATTAAATCATTAATTCTAACACGATAATAGCTAAAAAATCATTAAGAGTTCACACAGAATGCAAAGAGAAACAGGATACCAAATTTACCTTTTGACATTTACAAGCAAGAAGGGGAGCACATTTGTGTGGTAGCACCACTTGATAAGCCATATTTTTTTCTAACTGAAGATAAATGTGTTAACAAAGTGGTCGTGACATTTCTGGTGTCACGTGCTGCTGCAGAGAGATCAACAAAGCATGAACTTCAACTTGTCAGATCAGGAGAAGCCAATTTTCAAGTGTTACAGCTCAAAATCTGCACATCTTAAAAACAGAGTTTAAATACTTGCTGTTAACACGAACTCCCAGACCTCCTGCCTTTGTTCATCAAGGGTAATCCATCATGCAAGCAATCCAGTTTATTTCCATTTGGTTCAACTGCCTGTAGGATTATTCCATACATACGGTAGACTCTGGACTAAACTATTTTGGTGTCCAAAGCCCATGTATCTTCTTCTCCAAGTGACCCATCCTCTGGTTAATATCTAGAAATATTTTTATAAAATTTTAACTTCCTAATAACATAATAATGTAGTGCATCATCAAAACAGAGAAGAAAAAGTAAGAACAGCAAATCACAATTTTTTGGGCCTTCCAATTATTCTAGACAAACATTTAAAAAGTTATTTTCTGACATTTTTCTGTAAAAAAAAAACCAAATCATAGGTTCATAGGATCAACAGATCATAGGATTCTAACCATGGTTTCTTCACCTTCTTTTACCCCAACATAAAGAGAAAGTAATTATGGCTTTGAAATCTTGTCAGCATAAATTGCTTCATGGTGTCATATGGGACAAGCCTTTTCTGCAGCCATGTCTATGTATGTTTACAGTCATCCAGTTTAAAGCCCTTACAGCACTTAAAAATCAGCTTTTCCTTCACTGACCCAGTATCAATCTTCTGCCTGTACTTGAATAATCTGTCAGTACCTGGTCTAAAGCTAATGGTCAAGATTCTCCTACCCAGACTTAATATCCCTGCATCTCGATTTAAGATGTTACAAAGTCTGAAAGAAGCTTCTGATCATGGCTCCTCTAATAAGGGAGAAGTCTGAAAGGTGAACAGAAATCTCTGCCTGAGTCTGCAGGAGGCTGTGATGAACAAGATCAGTAAGAAGTTATACATAACACATTTTCTGCCTTCATTTGGAAAGCTATCCTGGAAGCCAGGGAAAAGCAGGCCCAGATTCCCACAGATTCATCAAACACCCCTCCAACACACACACATACAGAGGAACTGAGTATCCAGTAGGGATTTAATGACCTCCAAAGCTATTAACTAGCGGTGACAGCCTGGACATGCTGGGTCATCACTGTTACTGTCAGAGGTTAGGCTAATGACATTTTAACAACACACTCTCCATAGCTCACCCTCCTTTGCCAGGAGAAGCTCCACTAGTGAAGCACTCCACCAGGATACACACTGACATACCTTAAAATGAGAGAACAGGATGTTATGCAGAGATCAATCACATTTCCAAGCTCCAGGACTTCTCCATGCATTCCTGAGCCCTCCAAAACCTGAACCTGGATTTCCAAGCAGCATTTACAACACACTTGTGATGATAAGAGAGACTGAAGATGTTCCTTATTCTTTCATTTTACTGCATCTAGCTATCCTGTCCATCCTGGAAACACCTTCAATTTTCTTGTCAATCAGCATTTGACCAAGGGATAGGCAATCCAAACCACAGTGCCTCAGATAAAGTGGCTTGATTATTGAGAGAAATCCATAGCACTGCAACTAGGCTAAGTTCTCACTTAGATAATGGTAGGTAAGGAACCTGCCCCAAAGCTTCAAATTTTCACCCATTCCAAAAATTCCCATGTGTGGTCAAGCAAGAGACGACGTGAATATACAACCAGAAGCAAAAAAACAAAGTTTTATTCCAGGAAAATCATTGTTTTGTCAGTCACTGGTGTATATGAAATCGGTCCACTTCCTACTCATTAGGAAACATGCATTCCACATACAGCGCCAGACTGAATGTTAACAGGTAATGACCCAAAATAACAACTCAAAATATTTCCCATTTGTGAACATGCCAGGGTAGTTGGTTGAAATACAGGTGGTGTGCTTTTGGGTGTGTAATGGCTAAACCCCTGAGCTGCTAAGACAGCGAGTGAACGATAGGCTATGAGTTGGATAGGAGTACTTCTTGTCATCCTAACCTGTCCTCCTTCTGCACAAACCACTGGGCTGGGGGACTCCCCCTACCTCCCCCAGGAAAATACCAGAGCATTTTCCTGTGGCCTGAGGGTGTTTATCTCTGTTAATGGGCCATAATGACACTCAACCACACTTGTGAGAGGAGCAGCTCTGTTGTCCTAGAAGGTGTCAAGGACTCCCAAAGTGCCCCATGACCTACAACACTACATCATCCAGTGCGAAGCTCCTGCCCTAAGGAGGTACCTAAGCATTTCCACTGAAACTGAGTGAACATAAACCAAACATATTTTGAGTTCCAGGTATTTTCATGGGAATTATTTTTCCCCAGCACTTCAGGATTTTGGCCACCACCTGATTGATCTGGTCTGTGATCACCACTTTGATCAATCAGACTCAAAATACCAAGGGTACTCTGCAGTAACCAAGTCTTGGTGCAGGGCCTATGGATGGTGAGATCTTCACACTCCTGTCCTTTATCTCTTCCCTTCTTTTCCCTTGTGGATATCCTTGGGTGATGTACTTTCATACTGCAGTTCTTTCATACTGTAATGCTTTCATGCTGCTGTATTACTATAAATAATAAAATGGCTACATATGTGTTTTCCTATGCAAACAGCTCTGTAATAAACCCTACAAATGTATATTTGCACACACTGATCATTTAGTGCTATTTCACTCTAATCCACCCCAAGGGATCAATTAACAAGAACCTGGGTTACCTCTACCTTCTGCAGTGAGTTGGAACATTTTAATGGCATCACAGACAGGACCCCTTGGATGTGATGTAGTGACTGGTATGGTCCAAAGCCATTGCAAGGTTTCTTCTGGTAATAAATCTAACCAGCTTCCCAGCGCTGATGGGGAAAAGGACATTGACCCTCAGTGGGTTGTTGAAGGGTATTATTGCTGAGGGTGAGTGAGGTGGTGGCTGTCCTCTCATGGCAGGTTATTAACATAGCCATCAACTTCCCTTTAAGGAAGGAAGGAAAGAATACAAGGAAACAAGGGCCACCATCCAAAACCCTGGATGACGTATACATTGGTGAAGTTTTCATCTAGGGATACCGAATAAGAACAGATTTATTAGTAAAAGAAAACTAACGTGTTTGGGCAAGCAGAGAACACAAATACAAAGAAGAAAAGCAAAAGCTAAGTCAATGGACATCAATATACCTCCTCATACAGTGAGACTAAATTTGGCAACATAATAAACCTGAGAACTCAGAAATTTTATAGCCAGTGTCTTTCTTTCTGATTCTTCTTTTACAGGTATTCTCTTTGCAATGCAAAAGAGAAGTTCCTGGAAAAATCTTCAGTTTGGCTGCTGGCTTGACAGATGCCCAATATCTCAAATAACCAAAGTGTCTCCTCAACCAGAATCAGCTTGAACAGATGAAACTGGGCAAATAGCTTTCCCTTTCTTCTTAAAGTCTTGAGGCCATTGCATAAATGTCCGGTCAACAATAATTCAAGAGAATTTTGGGAATTGCAGCAGTTAGCTCACAAGAAACAGATCTTTCCCCCCTCTTCTCCTTACTTACTGCTGTCAAAAAACAGTGACAACAGTAAATAATCTTCCAGTAACTGAAACCCAAAATAGCAGCTGTACCAGAGCTAAAAGTGAAGCAAAGGTTACTTCAGCAGGTTCTTGAAGGAGTAGCCCAATAATGTCACTATTTAGAGTCAGCATAATGTAATTCATGTACCGGGCTTTTAGTGAACAAACTTTTTTACTATACATCATCCTTACTCTCAATAACACTTTATCCTTACAAATCAAGACAGTTACTGGTATGATAAAAAATTTGGATGTTCCATTTAGACATTAGTACCTAGTTTTCCTAGTACCTAGGAAAACATTAGACATTAGTAGTAAGAGGAAAAAACAGCAGCAGGGATTCCAATACCTATATTGTTACCAGGAACTAAGACTGACTTGCATTCAAAATTCATCATCAGCTTCTACAACAGTGAATATAGAAAATAAATATATTCCTCCTTGGTCTACACACCAAAAAACTGCTAGGCAGAACAGAGAAAGTGTTTTGTTTCAGATTGTGAACTAAAGGAGAAAGAATAAGGTCTGACTAGAAGCACAATGCCTCCACGAAAAGACTTCTATGCATGGCAGCTCTTCAGCAAATGAAATGACTAAAACAGAAGTGATATGCTAATCCACATCCTTGAAAGTAATTACACAGTACAAAAGACAGCTCCAAAAATTAATCAATAAACCCCCAAAAACAGATAGCCCCCCAAAAAGCTAAACTAATAACCCTTATCAGATTCCCATGTTTCACATTTTTTCAGGTTGCTCATACAAATACATAGACTCACAGCTCTAAAGAGTTTCAAAGCAAAATGTCTGCTAGCATCAGCATTTCTTCCCCTCAAAGGTCTACTTTCTGGATATGTATGTAAGAACTTGCTACTGACATCACAAATAAACTAGCTGTGTTCATGGAAATCACTAAATTAGGTCAGTGCAAATAAGCCAACTATTCTTTTTCCTCCTTGCTTTCAAGTAGTTAAGTTACACCTTGCTTTATTTCTGAAAACTGTTCACCTGTACAATTATCTTTGGAAGAAAGGCAACCAACTTCAGCATCCAACTGAACACACACAACTCTGCAACTGAAGCCTCGTTAAAATAATTATACTGCTTACAAAATAGCTTATATAATTCTTCTAAAGAAACAAGCATTGGTGGTCCAAAGCAAATAAAAGTAGCAGCAACTAGTGTGGAGAAAACAAACTAAAAATAAAGGGAAGAAAAAAGCAATGTCCACAAAACCAATTCTGTACAGTTTTAAACCTATACCCAGGCTATAATACAGCTGATAAATCAGCCATGCTAGTAAGTGCTTGAGGCTGAAGCCAGGCACAGAGTAACAAAATGAAGGTAGCAAATCACAGTTCCAGGTGCATGGCCACATATATTCATCATGCCACATAAATGTGGAATCAAGCCATCAAACTGCACAACCTCAGGCCAGTTTGCTGCACACCACCACAGGTAACCTCAACACTGGTCCTGCACTGCAGGTTTCTTAACTTAGCATTGCAACATTCTTTCAAATCTGCCCTTGCCCTCCTGCAGAAAGGCAATTTATAATCAAGAAAACAATGGAAAAGGAGATGGCTTTCTTGTACCTTTCCTTAGAGCACACCTGTTGAGAGAACAAAATACCTTAACCCAATTAGTTACAGAACTCTCTGCTTTCTGTAAAAAACCGCAGCACAATTCTAGCCGCCGTGCAACTCAAATCTTAAACTCTCGAACACATATCTATTAAAGAGGCTGACTGACATAAACTGACAAAAAGGTTTAAAACCTGCGACAGTAAGATAACCAATAAACTCAGCTTCAGAACAGAAAAACCTTCCTTTTGCCACATTAAAGCTTCATAAAGCTAAAACTACTGTAAAAAAAAAAAAGTTTTTATTAATACCATGTACCCCTGCCACACACTCCTACTCTTTTAAGATACTTACAATAACCACCTCTGACAAATTAAACATGTTTTTACAAAGATTTGTTGAAATAAAAAGGTACACTGCAAATGGTGATTTTTTTTAAGATCTCTCAATTGACTGCATTTACTATGTACTCTTGTCCCCTTGTAGGAGAAAAGGAAGTTACACTTTTACCTAATGAACCAACAGGCAATAGTGAGGCTGCTGCCGTAACTGGGAGATTGTGAAGGATAAATGAGATCTTGAAAAGATGTGGTTAAGTATTCTACCTTATCAATAGTAGTACTTTATCTTCTCCCCCACAAAAAAAAAAACCCTAACAGTCTTACCCTTTCACACAGTAATCAGATGTTACAAATTTAACACTGTATTATAAAATCAGTATCGGTATTAATGCACACGCTTACCAGTTTTCAAATAACAGAATTTTCTTCTAACATGATCATAACTGACCAACATACTTTGTAGTGCTACAGGGATTGGTATGCAAGTTCCATATCTGAACTCACCCATGTTCAGCTCTACAGAACTCAGCCAACAGCAGCACCCACTTCCATATACACATTCAAGGACTTCAGGGGTGAAGGCAAAAAGCTAGAAAAACATTCTACACATAACCTAAGTGATGTTGTAAAAACAGTGTTGCATAAAAAATAAGGCACAACTCTTCCTTAAAGAAGTAGTAACAAGACTATTGCATATCTATTGCAAATAACAAATCATTTATGGACACACACCTTATTTTGATAGCAGCACTGTATTCATTTGGAAATTAACATCAATGGCCACTTCCAACAGCTCTTCAGACAAGACATTACCTTGTTTCAACTTTACTATTCGTAAGATATGCAGATACTACTACCAGTTTGAATTAATTTCTTAGCATTATTGCACGGCCAGATCACCAGGTACATTAGAGAAAAAATAAGTTTCCAACTGAGAAACCAAGGGCCCAGCATCAGTTTCCAAAGGTGATGTTTGAAGTATTAAATGCATTTAACTGTAAAGCCAGCATGAGCTTATAGAACTGTACTCAAAAAAAGCAAAAAAAATGCATTTGTAAACTGAGCAGATATCAGCTGCCAGCTTGTGTCAGCTAAACGTTCATGGAGCTACACCTACCTAAATGTATGTAACAACACTTTTCAAACAATTTCCTTTTTAGAAAGTTTCTTAAATGCAATATATACAAACTACGGACTGTGGAGGCCCTGGCCAGCAGCTGGCCAACTGACCCTCACTCCCCTTCTCAACAACACAAAAGAGAAAATAAGACGGAGTTCATAACTCAAGACATAAACAGAGATCTCTTAACAACTCTTACCAGGTTCAGCCTCAGGGAAATTAACTGGCTAATGAGAAACAAAGACCAATTAAAAGCTTTTTTCAAAGTTCAACTTCACTTCTTCATTTCCAATTCCTCCACCTCTTTCACTCCTCTACTTCCTTCCCTGCAAGCAGTGAAGGGGATTGGGAATGAGCACTGGAGTCACTCCAGAACAACTCATCTCCATCACTCCCTCCTCACACTTATGCCCTGCTCCTCACAGAGGACACCCCTGCAGCCTTCCACTGCCAGCACCTAGACCCCTGTGTGCCCAGTACAACTGCACTTTTAGAAAGCACCTGAAGAGGACATCATGAGAAAAGATAGTTACAGAAACTCACTGAATGCAATGGATTTACACAGGGGCTCATGATCCCCAAACCGGTATTCCATATTAAGAGAGGCAAGGAAGGCAGACAGCTCAACATTTTGCCAGGCAAGAGATAAGCACTCCCACAAACTGGGTCTGCAGCCATCAAGACTGAACTCTGCAAAGATGCCCTTCAGCCACTAATAGTACATGAGAGGAGAGAGAAAAATAGTCCTTGATTCCTTTTGATAATTTCAGCCAGAAACTAAAAAGCCTCAAAATTAGCACCATTGCATCTATGCGTAATTGAGAGCCAAGCAATGAAGTGTGACCTCCATCCAACACTGAATTTTTCTCATATTTTACATGGCTTTTTATTTTGTGCCCACACAACCATAAAAAAAACACTTGACTTAAGAGCCAACATGGAAAAATACCTGAGCATGCACGATGTGTACAATGAAGTAAACAAGACAATGACAGTTTTTGATGAAGTCTTATTATAAAAGCTCTCCAGGTGCTTCAGTGGTTAGTCATATATAGCAATGTGCTGCAACTCCAAGCACTTAGGGGCTGGGCTGAAGCGACCACCAATGTGTACTACACCACTCAAAGCACTTCAGAAGGCTGCCATCTATGTCTCCAGCAAATGCAGACACCAGAATTATTTTAACTGCTGTAGGAAAAAAACACTTCAAAGTCAATTTGCCCACACATATTTTTACTCATATAATTTGGATCTTTAAAGTACATGCTTATGCTTATAGAAATTTTGAAGCACAAAAACAATCATAATTACCCAAATATTAAAGGAAATCAATGCTGCCATACCATACTTTTTTATACACAGTTTGTCAATATACACTCTCTATTATTAAAAAAAAAAATCTTACAAAGATTTCTACATCAAGTACCATAAGTATCATTAACCCATTAAAGACCAACTGTCTCCTATACACACGTTTTAAAACGTGATTTTAGGGGAGTCCTTAAATCTTAGAATGTAGCTTTGTATCTAGAGTAAACAATCTTTCATTATGTGAAAATTTCTTCCACCCACAGATTTATTGAAGCAGCTTAACTGGCTTTATTTGGTCTATACAAACAAATAGAGACATTGCCCAGTTACCAAAACCAAACTGCAGGAGGCATCCATTAGCAGTACCATCAGAAATAAAAACAGATCAAACCACTCTACTTGTCCACACCTGGTAAAATATAGGGAAGGCTATGTATTTTTCTGTTTGTTTATATGTATGTATAACCTGTTTAAGGATTAAAATCATGCAGAGGGGTATGGCTATGTCTCCTAGGAAACAAGCAAATCTATTTAAAAGCAACTATACCTAAACACAGGGAAGATACTGCCAAAGACTAACTACGCATAGGAAGAAAGTTCCTACCCAAAAAAACTAAGGCAAATAGAAAACACAGCTTCAGACAGTCAAGACGTCTTGGAGGTGGATTACCAAATTCAAAACTAAACAGTGAGGATTAACACTCTAGCCACCTGTCAATTCTCTCATGAAATCCTCAGCATTACCTCAACAACAGCCAATGAAGACAGAGGGATTCATGACTAATGAAAACCACCACACCCAGTCAGAAATTTCAACTGAAATAATTGTGTTTACAGTATCACTGAAGCTGCAACTGCAGCTCTTGCACACACTCTCAGCTTAAGCTTATCCAGTAAAAACAGTTCATGTGTCAACTGCTGCCTAAAGTTCAACACATACTAGAAAAATCTGTCCAGGCACCAACCACAAACTTTAGCTGATCAGGAGGCAGCACCACCAACACTCAAGTCAGCAAGGATCACACTGCCCCCTTTAAAAACCTCTGAAGCACACCTAGGCTCTTGTGCAGCTGGCAGTATATGAGGTCTTCAAATCTGGGGATCGGACTAGTGTTAATCTGAAGTCATTTCCCTCAAAATGCATACAATGTGTACTGCCCTCAACAACATTTCACAGGAAAAATCCATCACCCTTGCCTTGTGGTATTTGCTTATGTAAGTATGGTTCTGTTTCCTCATTTGTTTCACAGGAACAAGATTTCTGCACACAGTATATCTTCATATCACACAACTGTAGGATCCTTTTTCCAGAAGCTGTATGCATGCAGTTTTCATGTCAAAATAACTATTCTGCAAAACAACATATTAAAGTTCCCAAAAGGCAAGAATAAAAGGAAAGGCATCCATTTAATTAGAAGATCACTAGCATTAAAATAGGGATTTTTTTTTTTTTTTAATAATAGCACCAGGAATATTTCAATAACTGCAACTAGATATAGATGAGATACTAGCACACCTGTACTTCGAAAAACATACCCAACCTGTCCTGGAGTAAAGTCCAGGTCCTCAGAGATGTTTAGTTTGCTAATTCCTATTCCGTCTTTGTTTTTCACTGACAGATCTATGACTTAATATATCTACATTTGTCATCTGTAGTTTCTGCAATTTACTTTTTCCTAATTTAATGTCAAAACAACATACTTCTTGCAAGTGTCTTATTGGGAAAGTACACCTGGAATAAAAGTGCTTTAGCTTCCACTGCCATAAAACCAGTCTCTACCTGCTTCTAAGTTATGAGGGCATATGTAAGTGAGAAGCTATTCCTTTGTTGTGCAGAAGGTGTAATGCCAGTTTCTGGCCCAGCTGCTCTCTTGGGCAGTGTGCAAGTGTGGTAATGCAGGCTGTAACAGCAAGGTTTGCAGCTCTCTCCTACTTCACTGGTTCAACATATCAAAGTTCAGATGTGCTTTTCTTCACTCTCAAGTAAGTTTACACCTAAAGCACCTGATAGTATGGCTTTAGGTGTTCACACATTTCAGTTTTTGCATATTTTTTCTTCAATTTGTGTCCAATAGTCCTTTTAACACAATGTTAATACTATGAGAAGCATAAAAAAATATTGAACACCATGGAGAATGTTTTCTCCTAGTGTACCTCATTATACCTTATCTGAATCTCTTCTATTCCTCTAAAATCTTTACCCTACTTTAACTGTAGAACCGCTGCTATCTGAATGTAACCCTTAAAGTTTCAGTTGCTTCAGTTTTCAGCCACCAGTTACTACCTCTGACAAGAGCTTAAAAATATGCATGATGAGTTTGGGTGGAAGCAAATCAGGGGAGATCACAAAAACAGTTGTCAGGAGGGAAGGTAATATTCAGCATAGTGATACTATCATAAACCAGTAGGAATATTCTTTAATTCACATTTTCTTTCCTAGAACCTTAGAGTCACTGAAGTTGGAAAAGATCATCAAGCCCAGGCACTAAAACAGCCTGTCAAGTGCACCACTAAACTATGTCCATAGGTAGTAAATCAACACATCTTTTGTTGCTCTACACAACTACATTAACAT